>NC_071647.1:330292-660584 GCF_014839835.1 Dryobates pubescens | reverse complement strand
AGGTCCCTGCGCCCCTGCGCAAGCAGATTAGGGGGGGGGGGGGAGGAAGAGGGGGGCGCGGGGGCTATTTCTGATAGCAGCTTAGGGGTTTGGGTGAAGGGATGAGGCAGTGCCAGCCCCCTCCGTGCCACCAGGGGCAGGTGGCTCCAGGGGCATGCGGCGTGACCCGTGAGGCTCCTGGGGCCGAACACGGCTATGCCCGCGGGGAGGGCATGGGGGTGCCCCGGGTCCCGCGGAGCCAGGCAGCCACAGCGGCACACAAATAGGGTCTGGGGTTGAACCCCTCGCACTGTGGCCGCGGGGTAGGGGTGCGCCGGCGGCCGGGGGGGCTGCACCCCACTGCGTGCCGAGCAGGGAGGTGAGCAGCTGGGCAGAGGAGGCAGCAGGCACAGGCTTTGTCCCCTGCCCAGCCTGCCACGGGCAGGGGCTTGTGAGCCAGGCCAGCAGAGGTGCCAGCCCCATCTGTCTCCTGCTGCCCCACATCCACCCCCCCCAGCCCCTCACTCTAATCCCATCCCCACCACACGCGGGCCAGAAGCGAAGCAGAGATAATCCACCCGTGCCCCCAACCCCACGTCAGGAGCAGGCTTCACTGCCCCACGGTGGGCATCACCCCAGCCCCAGCACGGGCACTGGGGGTCTGCCCCGCGGTGCCGGGAGATGGTCAGGAGCTTTCTGCAAGCATCCGGCAGAAACTGCTCCCGGAATTAGCCCGGGATGTTCCGGGCGAGGCAATCCAGCCCTGCCAATCCCATTAGGGCTGATTAGCCCTGGTGCTGCCCTCGTGGCCCCGGCCCGGCGCGGGCAGCGCTGCCAGACCCCGCTGCCAGCACCCCGCTGCCCTCTCCAGCCCCCTTGGCACCGGATGAGGCACTCACGGAAGTACTGCAGGGTCTCCTCGATCTGCTGGGGGGTGAGGGGACCCGGGGGCTCCGGGGGCTCCGGGCGGGCTCGCAGCCAGTCGTTGTGGTCGTAGCCGAAGGCGCTGTCGGCCCGCAGCCTGTAGCGGGGCAGCTGCTCGCCCAGCAGGCTGAGGAGCTCCACCTCGGGCACGTCGCCGCTGCACAGCTCTGGGGACAGCAGGGCACGGCGTCACCTGAGGGCGGGGGGCACCCGGGAGGAGTGGGATGCAGGAGGAGCTGGGGGTCGGAGTGCTTCCTGCACCTCTTAAGCCTAATGTGTCCCCTCAGCGCTTGGGGGTGATGCCATCCGGCAGGGCTGTGCCAAAGCCACACCTGTAGGGTCTGGGGGTCCCTCTGCAGGGTGGCACACAGGGACCCCCCGCCCCAGCTCTCTCTAGCTCCCCCTCGCCCCCCAGCTTTCTGCGGGCAGGGTCCTGCTGCCATCTCCTGGCCACGCTCTGCCTGGCCGGGCGGCACCAGGAGCAGCATGCCAGGGCTGCTGGCACGGGACACAGGAGGTTGGTGCGGGACAGTGGCTCAGCTCCAGCCACACGGTGGGCACAGGACAAGAGACCAGACTGAAGCTGCCCCAGCTCCTCACCCCCTCACATCTGCCCCCAGGGCCACCCACCAGCACTGCCCAGCTCTACCCACCAGCACTGCCACCCTCACCCACCAGCACTGCCCAGCTCTACCCACCAGCACTGCCACCCTCACCCACCAGCACTGCCCAGCTCTACCCACCAGTGATGGTTGCAGCATCACAGCCTCTGCCCGTGGCCGCCCCGTGGGCCCTGGAGCCGGCGTGGGGCAGGTCAGCAGTGAGTGAGTCCGGGCTGGGCTGGAGGTGGCAGGCAGGTGGGCACTGGCCAGGGGGGGTCTCTTGCAGGACCGTGGTGTCCAGTTTGGCTGGTGTTAGGGGGGGTCGCTGGCTGCCATGGGGAGAGGCTCCTTGCTCCCTGCAGCTGTGCCAGCAGGCAGCAGAATCTGGCCCCTTCCTGGGGAGAAGGAGCTGTTAGGGTGGGCGATGCTCTAGGGCCCAGGGACACAGCCCCTGCTCAGGCACCCCCTCAGCTCGGCCCCCACCTGCTGCTGAACACAGGGCACCTTAGGGATGGCACCAGGTCAGCATGCCTGCTCAGCACCACCTCTGCAGCATGGCACGGGGGGCTCAGCACCAAAGCAAACCCCTGGCGGTGCCCAGGTCAGCGCCAGTGCCAAGCGGGGCAGAGGATGCTCCCACGGGGTTGAGGCTGCTGGTGCCAGCCCTGGGTCCCTGCCTGTGCACACAGGAAGGGGAAGGAGCTGTGGAGTTTCCCGGCAGCAGGCAGGCCAGAGGGAGCCCTCTGGAGCTCCACCTCAAAGAGCAAAGTTCAGCTGCTACCCTCTGCACCAGAGTGTGGAGCAGGAACTCGCCACGGTGCCCAGGGCAGGGCTGGGCAGCACCCACGGCTGTCCCATCCCAGCCATAAACACATCTTGAGGGTGCATAAATGCAGCACATTGCTGCTCTCCTGCCACCTCCAGAGGCCCTGCACTGGGCTGCAGACCCTGCTGGCACTGCTGCCCTCTGCCCCGAGGGCAGGACCCTCCTGCACAAGCCCCATGACTCCTGCTCCCACCTTTGCCTTTGGGGGTGGGGGCTGTGGCATCGGCAGTCCCTGGTGGCTGGCAGCAAGTTCATGCCAGGGCACTGCTGCCCTCCCTCCTGGCACGTGCTCCTGGCTGTTGTCACGTCTGCAGCACAGAGGCCAGGTCACTCTGCACCTCCCTCCGGGGAGGTCCTCCCTGGCACACAGGGCAGGGCAAAGCAGCATGGGCACCCCAGATCACACCCACAGCCCCACAGATCCAGGGCCACCAGACCCAAGCAGCCCAAGCCTGCACCGTGCTGCCCAGAGAACATCTCCCCAGCCCCACAACTCCATCCATTCTCCCTCCCCACCGCTCCCCAGAGAAGGAAAGGGACCCACCGTGCCGAGGTGCCAGGCTGCCGCTGCCCTCTCCCCGCGCTGCCGCCGGCTCTGGGGAGGGAGCCCTGCCGCTGAGTCAGCGCCGAGCTGGGGCTGCCAGGACCCTGCGTCTCCTTTTGGCCCAGCTCCTGCACATCAGCTCTGCCCGGGGGGGACCTCCTTCAAACACGTGCGAGCAGCTCCCATCGCCCCCGGGCCCCACCGTCCCCCTGGCCACCAGGGTTCAGCTGCCAGGTGACCCGGCGGGGAGCTGGGTGAGGGCAGGGGGGCGGTGGGACCCAGGGCGCTGTCCAGCGATGGTGGCCGGGAGAAGCGAGGCCCTGGCTCCGCTGGCACCCAGCTGCACGTTCAGACCTGTGCCCGCTGCTCTCTGCCCTGCCCGATGCCGTCACACAGTTCTTGCCTGGGCACCTCCCTCCCACGCAGCCTCGCAGCAGGGCATGGCTGGGCTCGACCTGAAGCCCCTTCCCCACGCTCCCCGGGTGTCACTCCAGGCTGGGCAGCAGCTGAGGGGCTGGGGGGGGCTGCGCTCGCTCTGGGCTATTTTTTCCCCTCAGCTGCCGCGGCAGGAGCCTGGGGCTGGGGAGGCTGCAAGGGGCTGGGAGCCTCCAAAGGTGCCTGTGGGTCAGGGGCTGCAGAGCAGCAAGGCCAAAGTGCAGGCTGAGAGCAAGTGGTGGCTCAGTCCCACTGCCAGGGCGAGGGCAGCTCTGTCCTGCCATGCAGAGCACCCCCGGGATGGGAACATCCCTGCTGGCACGCAGGGAAGGGGATGGGCATGAGCAGGCTGCAGCTCCCGCAGCCTGCTGGATCCCACCCAGGTGCTCAGGTGGCACAAGGAGGCAGCTTCTGCCTGAAGTGCTCTGGAACCAGGCTCTCGCTGCACCCGAGGCTCCCGGGCATGGACTCTTGCCCTGCCAGCTGATCCTGCTTCACATGACTCCCCAGCTGGCATGGGCTCCCCAGCTGGCATGGGCTCCCCAACCTGGAGCTCGGCTCTGTCACCTTTGCTCTGTTGTCACCAACACAGGATGCTCTTTGGCTGCCACAGACCTCGCCAGGGCTGGCCACCCCTGTGCCACCCTTGTGCCACCCCTGTGCCACCCTCGTGCCACCCCTGTGCCACCCTCGTGCCCCTTGCTCCCATCCCCTTGCAGAAACATCCTTGCAGCATTGGCCTCTTCCCGCAGAGCAGGAGACTCTCCCGGGGGGTGCCCGGTTCGGGGTGCACTCAGCCCCGGGCGCTGCTCCCGGTGCAGAAAGGGCAGCAGGAGCCCTGCACCTCCCTCCCGCAGCCTCCTTGGTCACAGCAGTCGCTGCCAGGGCAGGTGCGGAGCCCGGCCGGGCACACCGAGACCTGCAGCCCGAGCCGTCCCGTCGGGGCACCCCCGACCCCATCCCGGTCCGGCCCGCCCCAGGGTGCAGCTTGGGGGTCCCCGCAAGCCGCCGCGGCTGTCCCGTCGCAGGTGATCTCCGGCTCCACTTCCCCCGCAGTCCCTGCAGTGCTCCGCGGCGGCCCTGGCCGCGGCTGCGGCAGGCGGAGGGGTGCCTGGCCCCCAGCCCCGTCCGCCGAGCCGCCTGCGGAAGCCCTGCCCGGAAAGCAGCTGTTGTTTTGCTTCTCCTGCTCCTGGCACGGCCGCAGCAGGAAGTGCAGCTCCGTCCCTGCAGCAGGGCTTGGCCGCAGCCACGGCGCTGAGCTCAGCGCAGGATGTCCCCTGGAGCCGGCGGGACAGGGCTGGAGCCAGCCCCGCTCCCCAGCCCCCCTCCCAGTCCCCCTTCCCCGCCCCGCTCCTGCTGCCTTTGTCTCCAGCTTGCTCCTGCCCCAGCCCAGGACCGAGCGCTGCACACCAGGGGACACAAAGTGTAAACCTCCTGCTCACTCTGCAGCAGCCCTGTGCCCGCTGGGCACCCAGCTGCCAGCCCCACAGCCTCCCACCTCCCAGTCCCCAGCCTGCCCCCACGGGAGCTGTAGAGAGCCAGAAGGTCTCCCCTCAGCCTTCCTCACTCCAGGCTGAACGTCCCTCAGGGGCTCCTCACAAGCTCTCCAGCAGCAGATCTGAGCTTGAGGACAGGAGGGGTTGGTGCTGACAGGGAGCAGAAGCCACTGCCTCCAGCTGCCCTGGGTCACATCCCCACATCCCCCCCATGCCACAGGAGCTGTGCCAGGCCGATGGGTGTCATGCCAACAGCTGCACAGGAGCTGGGCTGCAGCAGGCAGAGCACAGAGGCAGAGGCAGTGTCCTGGCTCTGCAGCTGCCACCTCGTGTCATGGGGGTGGGCATCTCACCGAACCACCACAGCACTTGGAGCCTCTGGCACAGTGCTGACACCACCACGACCTGACTCCTCTCTCCAGCTGCCCCCTGCTCAAGGAGCCCCCACACTCCATCTGTCCCTGCAGGATGGATGCACAGGGCAGAGTAAAACCTGCCAGGCACAGGCATGTGGGCACCCCTGGGCTACCAGTTTCACCCTTCCCTCCCCTGGCAGGCAAAACCCCCAGCCCTGCCCCTTCCCACAGCCACAGCGGGTGGCTCGTGCCTTGCCAAGCACCAGAGGGACCCATCCTGCTCGTCCTTGCTGGCCACCACCTGAGCCCCCAGCCAGGCAAAGCTGGGGCAGAGCAGGGGAGGAGCTGAGCCCCAGGGGAGGGAAGCGCCAGCGCCTGGCCCGAGCAGGGTGACGGCGCCCAGCACCCCGGCTGCAGCCCCCGCACCCACCTGCCCTGGGCGACAGAAGAGGCTGGGGGCACCGTGGGGCTGGGGGGGGATCTTTTATTCTTTGCTTTGGTCTATACAAAAAAAACCAAACCCAAACCAACTCACAGAAATAATAAAATCTTCCACTCCTGAGCCACGCTGCAGGCTCAGCGCTGCAGGCTCAGCGCTGCAGGCTCAGCGCTGCAGGCTCAGCGCTGCAGCTGCAGGCAGTGTCCTTCCCTCGGCTGGCAGCGCCGGGGCCAGAGCCTCTGCAGAGGGGGCAGACAGGGGCAGGGCAGGGGAACACCACTCACCAAAAGGAGGGGAAAGGGCTTAAGATGTGCAACAGAGATCAGTACAAGGACACAGTTCCTAACGCTGGAGTCACTGCTCTAGGGGTGCTGGGGGGGCAGGCAGGGACAGAGTCAGCTCCCCAGGGGCTGGTCAGGAGGAACGAACCCGCGGGCACCCCGGGGGCACAGCCGGGGGCCTGGGGCACAGCGCCCCTGGGCTCCAGCGGACTCTGGGCTGGCCTGGCTGAGCTAGAGCTCCCCAAAAGCCAAGGGCTTCCCCATGTCAGATCCCTCTCCCAGCAGGCTGACACCAGGACACAGGGGGAGCTCGCAGAGCACAGAGGGTGAAGTTGGCACCGAGTGGGGAAGGAAGAAAGAGGAAAGAATCTCTCCTGGCAAAGGCTGCCCCAGGGCCGGGGGCGAGCGGGGCAGGGCTGGGGCAGGGGGCTTAAAGCTTCAGAAACAGCACCTGGGCTGCTGGAGGTGCTGGGAGCAGTCCCAGGGGGAAGGACTCTGCCCACAGCTCCCCAGGGAAGAAACAAATCGAAAAATAAAACCTCTGGTGGGAATGGCAAAAATTTATCTTCTGAGGCACTTCTGGCTCCCAAGTCCTTGTGAACGCTCAGCCCTGGGGCCACCCTCTGCTGCACGGAGAAAACACCTGCAGGTGGCAGGGGGCTGCAGTTAGCACCTGGGGGGAGGAGAACAGAGCCCCCTGAGCCCCTGGGGCAATGACCCACAGCAGCACCAGCGACCCCAGGGCAGCACCAGGGGCCCCAGAGCAGAACCAGGGACCCCAGAGCAGCACCAGGGGCCCCAGGGCAGCACCAGGGGCTCCAGAGCAGCACCAGGGACCCCAGAGCAGCACCAGGGGCTCCAGGGCAGCACCAGGGGCCCCAGAGCAGAACCAGGGACCCCAGGGCAGAACCAGGGACCCCAGGGCAGCACCAGGGGCCCCAGAGCAGCACCAGGGACCCCAGAGCAGAACCAGGGGCCCCAGGGCAGCACCAGGGGCTCCAGGGCAGCACCAGGGGCTCCAGGGCAGCACCAAAGGCTCCAGGGCAGCACTGGGTGCCAGCAGCCAGCCCTGCCTCCCCCAGCCCCCCGCCCAGCCCCAGGGCTGCGTGCCCACCCCCTGGGCACCCAGCAGCACCCACCTGGTGCGGGGTGGGGGTGGGGAGGGTTAGGCCAGCATGTGGTCGGCGAAGGGCGCCCGGACGCCGTCGCTGTAGGCGTCCATGGGGTAGTCTCCGTCCATGTCCATGTGCATGTCCATGGGGTCCAGGGGGATGTCACCGGAGTACATTGGGCGGTAGCCAGGGTCCAGCTCTGCAGGGAGGGTCGTGGCCCCCTCAGCTCCTGCCCCCGAGAGCCTTCTCCAGGCCTCAGCCACCTTCCTCCCAGCCCCCCCAGCCTGTTGCCACGTGTGCTCCTGCCACCCCCCACCCCTCCCCCTGGGCCAGCCCAGGCACAAGGGGGCAGCTGAGCACCCCCAGCCAGGCCAGGCTGGCACCCTGCTGCAGCCACCCAGGAAAGGTTCTTCAGCCAGGCTGGTTGGGTGGCGTGAGGCAGCTGCCCCACCAGGGCCCAGCCTGAGGGGGTACCCAGGTGCCACACTCACCATCTGAGTAGGGCTCATTGATGGGGATCATGCTCTGAGCCTAGGAAAGAAGTTGGCACAAGTGAAGAGGGGATTTGTGCTCATGTGTGCCCCGTGCTCAGAGGTTAGGAGGTGCCCAGACCCACCCTGGGCAGAGGGTGCCGTGACCCAGGGCTGCAGCAGCCACAGCCCTCCCACCCCCCCGGCCCACACTTGCTGGGCGCTGCCACCCAAGCCCGAGGCAGCAGCAGCAGCTTTGGGAGGCAGGACGGTGCCACCCCAGGGAAAGGGGCCGGTGGGGTGCCCAGCAGGGTGCCCAGCAGGGTGCTCACCGCCTCCCAGGCTGCTGGGTCGTGCTTGAAGAGGGAGTTGGTGAGCTCCACGGAGACTCTCTTGCGGTAGTCAGGGTTCTTGTCCTCCGAGATGCGGAAGAGCACAGCAGCAGCGTAGGTGGCTGCAGGGCAGGGGCACAGCACCCTCAGCTCCGGCCGCCCGCGGGCACCCCAGCGCCACAGCCCCCAGCCCCGCAGCAGAGAGCCCCTGGCACGGGGCCCGGCACAGCAGCCCTCACCTGTGCCCTCGTTCCTGGAGTGCAGCAGCTCCATCAGCGGGGCCGAGGCTCCCTCCGCATCGATGGCATCCGCAGCCTCCTTGTCCTGCGCCAGCTCGCACAGGACGCCGGCGGCCACGCGCTGGATGTTCTCCACGGGCGAGTAGAGGAGCTGCCAGCACACAGCAGTGCCCAGGTCAGGCAGCGGTGCCCAGGCCAGGCAGCGGTGCCCACGTCAAGCAGCGGTGCCCAGGCCAGGCAGTGGTGCCCACAGCAGGCAGCGGTGCCCAGGCCAAGCAGCGGTGCCCAGGTCAGGCAGCGGTGCCCAGGCCAAGCAGCGGTGCCCAGGCCAGGCAGCGGTGCCCAGGCCAAGCAGCGGTGCCCAGGCCAGGCAGCGGTGCCCACGTCAGGCAGCGGTGCCCAGGCCAGGCAGCGGTGCCCAGGCCAGGCAGCAGTGCCCACGTCAGGCAGCGGTGCCCAGGCCAGGCAGCAGTGCCCAGGTCAGGCAGCAGTGCCCAGGCCAGGCAGCAGTGCCCAGGCCAGGCAGCGGTGCCCACGTCAGGCAGCGGTGCCCAGGCCAGGCAGCGGTGCCCAGGTCAGGCAGCAGTGCCCAGGCCAGGCAGCGGTGCCCAGGCCAGGCAGCGGTGCCCAGGCCAGGCAGCCAGCCAGGGCAAGCCCTGCTCCCGACCCAGCCTGACACACACACTGCCGCTGGCCCAGCACCCCGGCACCTTGGCCCTGGCACCGTGAGGCTGTGCCAACCGGCTGGCAGGTGGCCAAGGGCAGCCCCCAGCCCCCCAGCCCCTGACCTGCACGAAGAGAGGGATGGTGTTGAGGCGGAAGATCTCCATGCGGTTCATGGGGTCCCGGGCCAGGATGTGCAGGGCCCCTGTGCACCCCTCCACGATCTCCTCCATCTTCACTCCGTCCTGCCGGGGCACAAAGGCTCAGCTGGGGCCCTGGAGCAGCCGCTCTGTCCCGTGCCAGGCTGCGACCACCCTGAGCACGGGCACAGGGCAGCCCCTAGGGACAGGCCGGCTCGGGCACAGGGGTACCCCCGGCAGGCTCCGCCGCAGGGACTCACTGTGTAGGGCTGCTGTGTGCCAGCTGCTGCGTGCCGCTGGGCATCCTGGTGAGCCTTGACCAGCAGCTGGACCAGGCGGGGGATGACAGCAGCCTCCTGCAGCGGGGCATGGTTGGCCGGGCACAGCGCCAGGTTGCGGATCAGACCTATGGTAGCCTGGGGGAGAGGAGCAGGGCAGGAAGGAGAGGTTTGTCCTGACCGTGGCCCACACAGCATGTGCCCCCCACGGGGCCTGCCAGCTGCACCCCATCCCCGTCCCACCCCGTCCCCCATGGCCAGCCCGGCGTCACCTTCCTCCCACACCGCATCCTGCCCCACAGGGGAGGCTGCCAGAGCACCAATCCCAGCCAGGAGCACCAATCCCAGCCAGGAGCATTGACCCCAGCCAGGAGCATTGACCCCAGCCAGGAGCACCGACCCCAGCCAGGAGCACCGACCCCAGCCAGGAGCATCGACCCCAGCCAGGAGCATTGACCCCAGCCAGGAGCACCGACCCCAGCCAGGAGCATCGACCCCAGCCAGGAGCATCGACCCCAGCCAGGAGCACCGACCCCAGCCAGGAGCACCGACCCCAGCCAGGAGCACCGACCCCAGCCAGGAGCATCGACCCCAGCCAGGAGCATTGACCCCAGCCAGGAGCACCGACCCCAGCCAGGAGCATCGACCCCAGCCAGGAGCACCGACCCCAGCCAGGAGCATCGACCCCAGCCAGGAGCATCGACCCCAGCCAGGAGCACCAATCCCAGCCAGGAGCACCAATCCCAGCCAGGAGCACCGACCCCAGCCAGGAGCATCGACCCCAGCCAGGAGCATCGACCCCAGCCAGGAGCTGCTTCCTCCACCGGCTGCCATCGAGGAGGTGGCGCAGCGGCACCGGGACCGGCCACGGCTCCAGGCCCCTGGGCAGCACATCCCCCTGGGCCCTGGCTCCCTCCATCCCCCCCGGCCTCCGACCTTGACCAGTGGCCACTGGTTGGGCTGGTTGAGCAGCTTGACGATGGCCGGGATGCCGTAGTTGAGGCGCACGGAGTTCTGAGCCATCTCGGCCTCGGGGTGCCGGCTGGTGAGGTGCCGCAGGGCGCAGACCGCCGGCTCCGTGATGTCCTCCTTGTCCCCTGCCCGCAGGATGGTGTGGATCAGAGCCTCCACCCCGTTGGACTGCGTCACCAGCGTCTTGTTCTTGCTGTTGTTGCAGGTGAGGTTGGAGAGGGTGCCGGTGGCGCAGGTCAGCACGTTCACGTCGTCCGAGCTCAGCTGGTTCACCAGGATCTTCAGGACGCCGTCCAGGCCCTCCTGCGGGGGCAGCAGAGCAGCCCAGCTCCAGCCCAGCCCCGGCCCAGCCCCAGCCCAGCCAGCTCTGGGCTCAGGCAGTGCCTGGGCTGCAGCCCCACATCCACCCTCTGGCCACTGGCAGAGAGGATCCAGCCCCAGCTGTGCTCTTCCTCCCAGACCTGGCACCTCTGGTGCTCCCCAAACAGTCCTGGGGTGACCCCAGTCCCAGGGCTGGAAGGAGTTAAAGCTGCCATGGCCTCGTCCCCTCCTCCACAGCAGAGCCAGAGCCACAGCCAGGGATGGTTCCCAGCACAGCCAGGGATGGTTCCCAGCACAGCCAGGGATGGTTCCCAGCACAGCCAGGGATGGTTCCCCAGCACAGCCAGGGATGGTTCCCAGCACAGCCAGGGATGGTTCCCCAGCACAGCCAGGGATGGTTCCCCAGCACAGCCAGGGATGGTTCCCAGCACAGCCAGGGATGGTTCCACACCAGCCCAAATACTTTCCAGGCTGCTTCAGGCAGTGCTCTGCAGCAGAGGCTGCCCCAGCAGATGGGGAATGTGTCAAGAGGCAGCAAAGGGCTGGGGACAGCAACTCCACAGAGCAGAGCTGAGGTCACCTCATAGCAGCTGCCCCACAGGCCAAGGGCACAGCACCTCCACAGCAGCTCTGATGGCAGCTCCCTTGCTGGGCAAGGAGCCAAGAGGGCAGCCAGCACCTGGGCACACTGCTGGGAGCTGCCCAGGTCAGGCCAAGGTCTCAGGGGTGCCCCATCGGGTATGTGATCTACTGCTGGTGGCCTCAGGCCCTGCCAGGGACAGGGCACAAGCCCTGGCTGCCAGCTGGCAGTGGAAGTGCAGTGGGCAGCACACAGCCTCCTGTGACACCAGGCAAAGCCCTGCTGCAGCAGGGCTTGAGCACAGCTGGGCATCCTCTCACTCTGCCAGGCACAAGCTGCCACAGCTGCCAGGGGCTGGAAGTGGCACCAGGAGGTGGCTGGAGGGCAGCTGGGGAGGGCTGAGCTGCACAGCTCGGGGCCTGCAGGCTCACCTGCTTGGTGGCCACATCAGAGAGGTTCCGCAGGGTCCAGAGGCAGTTCTGCACCAGCCTGGGGCTGGAGCTGGTCAGGTGCTTGCCCAGGGCCTGCATGCCACCTGCCAGGGAAGGAGAGACCACCTGAGAATGCCCAGAAGCTGCCCCAGCAGCGAGAAGGGAGGGACAGGAGGGCAGTGTGGGCTGGGCACCACCTGGGCAATGCCTCCAGCACTCGACACGGCCTCAGGGCTTAGCAACAGCCACAGGTGGCGTAGGCAGAGAGCTCCTGGCCAGCCAGGCCTGATCCTGCCCACACAGGGTGCCAGGAGAGCACCTCAGCAGCCCTGCACAGCCAGAAGCCAGGCTACACACAGGTGGTTTGCCCTGGCTGTGGAAGGCTCCTGCCCACATCAGCTGTGAGTGGGGACCCTCAGCTGCACCACCCTGACCCCAGCGCCCTCCTCCCACGTGCCCCCAGCTGTGGCAGTGCCCAGCCCCTCTCACCAGCCTCCACGATGGCAGGCTTGTTGCTGGGGCAGACAGACAGCACCTTCAGCACCCTGCTGGTGGTCCAGAGCAGCTTCTCGTAGTTGTAGCTGCGCATGATCTGCACCAGGGCCTGGGGGCCTCCGTTGGCCAAGATAATCAGCTGCAGGACAGGAGGGGCAGGCTGGGCTGCGTGGCACCTCTGGGCTGGGGGCAGCACCACCCTGGCCCTCCCAGCTCGTGCCAGGACACAGGGCAGGCAGAAGCTGCAAGCCCTTGGCACACAGAGCTGCTTCAGGTCCCCCCTGCTGGTGCCATGCACTGCCCCAGCCCCCCCCAGCCCTGCACACCGAGGTCCTGCATGCAGGGCACAAGCAGCAGCCTCCTGCCCAGCCCCAGAGACCTCTGTGTGAGGCCAGGACGACTCCTGGTGTGTAGGAGAGGAGCAGGCAAAGGACAAAGAGCCTGGCAGGAGCTGATCCACCAGCCCAGCTGGGGCAGCCTGCTGCTGGGCACACGCCACCTGCCAGGGGTGCAGGTGGGCACAGCTGCCACACTGCTGGCTGTGGGGCACACAGGCTGGCACGGCCCCCACCCCTGCCTCCCAGGCTTCTGTCTGTGAGGAGTGAGGTCGAGCAAGCACCCAGCTGCTGCCCTCCCCCAGCAGGGCCCCGGGGGCAGCCCCGGCCCCGGCTCCCACCTTGCTCTCCTGGTTGCCGTAGGCCAGGAGCTGCAGGCAGTCGGTGGTGATGGCCAGGAACTTGGGGTTGTTCTTGTTGAGCAGGGGAACCATCTTCTGCAGGCCGTCTGCCAGGCGCACTGCCATCTTGGCACCCTCCTGGTACAGCAGCAGGTTGTGCAGGGTGGTGATGGCATAGAAGAGGACAGACTCCACCGGCGAGCTGCGGGCACAGAGCCACCTCAGCGCGGGCAGCCGGCCCTGGCTCCCCGGGCTGCAGCCTGCCCCCGGCCCGGCGCCCGCCCAGCACCCCTCAGCGGCACCTGGGAGGGGTCACCACGTTCTGTGGCCCTGCAGGAGGGGGCACCTGCCCCTCAGGACAGAGCAGAGACTGAGCCCCGGCTCCGTGGGCACGGGGAGTCGCTGCCCTCCTCCTGCCCCTCCAGACACAGCAAAGCCCTGGGGCTGTCTCAGGCTGGAGGGCTCAGGCTCTGTCATTGCCTTGTGCTGGGGTGAGCAGAAGCAGGACCCAGCTGTGGGGGCAGCAGGAGCCCTGCTCTGCTCCCAGCCCCGCAGGGACCACCAGGCTCTGCCACCCTCTCGGGACCCCGCTCCTGCAGGCTCCTACCTCAGCATCCTGACCAGGGCTGGGATGCCACCGGACTTGAAGATGGAGAGCAGCCCCTCACGGTGGTGGGAGAGGTTGTGCAGGATGCTGGTGGTGCAGCGAGCAGTGTCCAGGTCGCTGGTGCTCTGCATGGTCCTCACCACGGCTGCCACCACCTGCGGCGACTGCATCAGCGCCCGGCGCGAGGCCTCCTTCTTGGAGAGCTGGTTCACGATCATGGCAGCCTTGCTGACGACCACCTGTGGGCCAGGGGCTGGTGAGGGGCAGCAGCTCCCAGTGCCACCCACCACACAAGGGGCAGCAGCTCCCAGTGCCACCCACCACGCAAGGGGCAGCAGCTCCCAGTGCCACCCACCACACAAGGGGCAGCAGCTCCCAGTGCCACCCACCACGCAAGGGGCAGCAGCTCCCAGGGCCACCAACCACACAAGGGGCAGGAAGGATCCTGCTCTGCCAGGCGAGAGCTGGCCCGGGGCTGCTGCGCATCGTGCCAGGCAGAGCTGGCACAGCAGTGCTGCCAAGGGTGGGTGTGTTCCACAGCCCTCATCTGCCACGCTCAAGGGGCAGCAGTGGGCAGCACATGGGCACGGGGCTGGGCGGCAGGGGTGGGCAGGAGAGCGAGAGCTGGCAAGAAGCACTCAGCACCAGAGTGAGGCCAGGGCAGGAGAGCCATGTCCCAGTGGAGGACAGGCTGTGGGTGGGCAGAGGTGGGCACAGTCTGCTGGCAGGATGGGGCTGAGCCAAGAGGGAGGAGCCAGGTGGCAGCCACGGAGCCCAGCTGGGATGGAAGCTCCGTGCCCAGCAGCTGGAAGCCCAGAGCCTGGCACAGCAGAGCAGGGTCCCTCACCGGGTCCTCGTCGTTGAGCAGCTTGGTGAGCTCGGGGATGGCGCGCGTGGCCAGCTCGGCGTCGTCCTGGTAGTTGATGAGGTGCACGATGGCAGACTTGAGCATCTGGGAGGGCTCTGCCAGGCGCTGCACGTTGGTCTGCTGCCCCTCCAGCTGGGTGCTGAGCAGCAGCGAGCGATCCTCCACCGTCTCGGGGTACATGGCGGCCCTCACGCGCTGGGCGCGGGTCATGGCCAGCTGCGCCTCCATGTCTGCTGCTGCGGCACGCGGAGGACGCGGCGTCAGGCTCGGCGTCCCCCGAGCAGCACCCCCAGCCCTGCTCTGCAGGTCAGGGAGCTGAGAGGGAGCTGAGCAGCAGCTGAGCAGGAGCTGAGCAAGAGCAGCGTCAGCAGTGCCAGCGCAGAGCTGCTGCTTCAAAGCGCAGGCAGCCAGAGCAGCGCCCAGATAAGACAACATCCAATTAGCAGCCTGATGAGGCAGTTGTCACACAAGCCCCGGTAATTAAAACATTAAGGGTATCTGCAACTCGGGGCCAGCTGGCACTGGGGATCGGGAGAAGGACACAGAAGGTTAAGGATGCCAGGGCAAGCACAACCTGAAGGACAAAGATGCATCCCCAGCATCCACACCCACATGGCACAGGCACCACCCAGGGCTCAGGGGGGCTCATCCCTCACCACAGGGCTCTTCCCCACCAGGGAGCCAGTGCCTGAACCTTCCCCAGCCCCTCAATGAGGGCAAGCGATGGCCTCTGCCAGGGGGAAGCATCTCCCTGGCTCCAGGGCTGCACCTCTGCTTCACCCTCACCCAGCTGGCCAAGCTTCATGGCACACAGCAGCAGTGCTGCCAGCTGCACCAAGACAGGCTCCTGAGACAAGGTCCTGAGACAGGCTCTGAGCAGGCTCCTGAGACAGGCTCCTGAGACAGGCTCTGAGCAGGCAGACAGGCAGGGAGCAGATCCGTGGGCTGGGATCAGCTGTTCCCATCCTGAGCCAAGCCACCGGCGCTCGGATGTGTGCCCAGCTCAGCACCGGTGCCGGCTGGCTGCGCGCCGCCCCCACGCGAGAGCCTCTTGGTGTGGGGAAGGAGGGCAGGAGGCAGCAGATTTTAGGCAGCAACAGCTCCCAGGGTGTGGAAGGTGGCACGGAGGAGAGCCCAGAAAGGAGCACAGCTCATGCAGGAGGAGGAGGAAGGCAGGAGTCAAGCAGCTGAGCTCATGGAAGTACGCAGCCCCACGGCCCCTACCTTGCGCTTGGCTCTGGCTCTGGCTTCCTCCCTGGCAGTAACTCGTGGTGGTCTTCTTGATGGTGTACTGCTTGCCATAGACCTCATCCTCGTCCCCGTGGCACTTGCTGCTGACCGAGGGCACCTGGGTGTTGACGCCGGAGTGGATCCCCGAGTCGTAGGTGTAGGTCTGCTGCCACTCCGTCACCTTGATCGGCTGCTCCATCATGTTCATCACCTCCATGGCTGCTCTGCGGGGCGCAGGGGGCAGAAGTGATGCCTCTGGCGGAGCCCAGCTGCGGCAGAACCCTCTCGCCCCTCTCCTGCACCCAACCGTAGGGCAGCCCCCGGCACGCAGCTGGCCCCGGCGCAGCCCACAAGGAGCAGCTGGAGCCGATCCCTATCTGCCCTCCTCCCCCACGCCAGATGAAAGGCGGCTCCGGGATGACGAACCCACAGCTCAGCACTTTGCTGCTCCTGTTCAGACACGAACCGCGGCTGCCTGAGTCTCCCCAGCGCGGTCTCACCGCCTCGGCAGCCAAGGTGTGCGCAGGGACCCCGCAGACAGACCCCCGAGCCCACTCCAGACCCAGCCTGCTGCCCACGGGTGTTGTAAAGACCAGCACCAGAGCCAGGAGCTGACGGAGAGCTGGGGACAGCCACGGGGTAGGAGCTCCAAGAGCTAAATGAATGTTTTTGGAGGTCTTCTGGGACACTCCTAAAGCACTTACAAACAACCGGGAGAAGCCACCCGCCCGGATCTCCCGTGGGTGCTCAGCACCATGGGTGCCCATGGCATGGGCTGGGGGCTCCCCACACTGTGCCGAGCACCACGCCGTGGCCGCGTGGTGCCAGGACAGGGCAGCCCAGCACAGCCCAGACACAGGACAAACCAGCTGAGGTTGCTCGGAGCAGGGCTGGGCTTCCCTTGTCTTTAATTTGGGGATGCAGAGGGAGGGAGGCTCAGGGATTTACCCCGGAGCGCAGCGGCAGACGCTGCAGGGCTCTGAGTCACCAGCCCCACATGCAGCCCCACAGCACAGCCGGGAGGGGAGGAGGGGATGGGATGGGGGAATGGGGACAGCAGCCGGCCAGCCCCACCGCCGCTGACCCATCGCCCAGGCACCCGCCGGCATCCCTGCCCCTTCCTCCAGCCGCGCAGGAGCGAGGATGAGGATGAGTCAGAGTTTCAGCGGCGATAAGAGGCAAAGGCAGCAGCTGGGTGCAGCAGCAACAGCGATTCCCAGCACAGCTCTAATTACCACCTCCACCAGCACTGATTCATGCAGCAAGCCGGACCGGGGTGGCCACGCACCCCTGGCAGCGCTCCAGCCACCAGCACAGCTCGGGGCTCAGGGGGACCAGCCGGGCTGGTGCGGCAGCCCCGGGCCTCAGCACCCTCCTCGGGGTGCGGGGGGAACGGGGGACGAACCTCCCGCCAGCCCCAGTCCCCCAGCAGGCCGGGGGCTGAGTCAGGGCGTCGGGTGGTGGCTGAGGACGCGGCGTGCGTGGGGTGTCCCGGCAGGGCACAGCGGGCACAGGCTTGGCACAGGCTTGGCACGGCTCGCCCCAGCGCTGCTGGCTCTTCCCAAGGAGCTCGCAGGGAAGAGCCTCGGCCTGGGCGCGAACGTTCACTCCCGGGGAGCAGCGGGCGGGCAGGAGCCCCACCGTGCCCCCATCCCCCTGCATCCCACCACGTCCCTGCCCGCCCCCTCCCAAGCCACCTTCCCGGAAGCACCGCCGGGCACCGCTCCTGTCAGTTCGATCTGTTTGGAGCCGTGGAGCAGCAATCTGCAGCCTAAGTGCTGCGGCTCGGGGCTGATGCATTATGCATGCTCCGAGGCAGGAGGCGCAGGGCCGCGGCTGGAGCCCGGCGCGGGCAGCTCCGTTCCCACGGCAGGGCGCGGGAGGGAGGCTCCGCTCGGTGCAGCAGGACCGCGCGTGACGCACGGCACCGGGAGCGAGCCCAGCCCCGCTCCCCACCCCGTGCCAGAGCAGGGCTTGGCCAGGACAGCCTATGCCGAGCTGGGAGCGCCACGGGGCCACGCACCCGCTGCGTGTGAGCGAGCCTGTCCGGCTGGCAGAGCCCCCAAGTGCGTTGGGAAACCCAAGGAAAGCGGTGCCAAGCCGTGCCCAAGCAAGCAGGGCGGCAAGAGAGCATTCAGCTGGCACCAGTGGGGTCAGTGCCACGTTGCAGGAGGTGGTGTGAGCCATCAGGCTGCTCTGCAGACCCCAGCAGCAGGACTATGGCCAGGGGGTCAGTGGCATCTGGATAGGGATTGACAAGGGGACAGAAGGCCTTTGGGGAGGCTCTCTGCCCCTGTGAAGGGGCTGCAAAGACCCTAAGAACCCAGCCAGAGGGGGCAGGGACCCCCAGACAGCAGGGAGCTGGAAGGAGCTGGAGCTGCCTGCACCGTTGGTTGACCAGCAGCAACTGCTCTACAGTTGCAGGCATCTGACAGCCCACTTCATTGTTCAGCCTCCATGAGTTGAGCTCAGCCACTGGCTTCCTTGAGTCCTGCATTATGCATGAGCCCCCCACCCCCACCTCGTCTGCACCACTGGCACCCCAGGGACATCAAAAGCCAGCAAAGCTCCTCAGATCCCAGACACCAGCTCAGGTGATCGGCCCCAGACAAGCTCCACGCAGGAGTGGAGCACCGTGTCAGACCTGTCTGAGCCTGCTGCCCTGCAGCAGGGCACAGGGGCCATGGGCAGGGGCATTATGTGGCTTGAGGAGCTCCAGGAGCCCCCCTGGAGGACTCATGGGCACCTTGTTGAATGCAGCACCCCGGAGCATCCCTGCCCCACCAGCAGCCCCTGCAGGGTTTGCTCCTCACCACGGGTGGGCAGGCAGCCAGGCCAGCAGCAGCTGCGGCACCAGAGGCCCCCGCAGCGCGCAGTGACATTTCTGAGCGCTGTGTCAAGTGTCCTCTGCTCATCACTCGGCGAGGGCCAGGCGCCTGACACCAGCTTCTCCCACCGCAGCTCTGTCCTCAGATGTCCTCCCTCCTCCTCAGCAGGATCAGGCAGACAGCAGTGCCAGAGGCAGGAGATGCTGACCCCGGGTCACCAGGGATGCTTTTGATGGTGAATGGCTGCAGAGGGCCAGGACCTGCACCATCCCCAGGCCCTCACCAGCAGTGAAGGGCAGTGGTTCATGCAGGAGGGAGGAGCAGGGGTTGGATCTGGGCCTGTCCTGGGGGGCCAGCAGGTTGTGAGGAGGGAGAAGGAGACCTCCAGCATCACAACAGGGAATGAGTTCAGCTGTACGGAGGGACTTCAGCTGTGGTACATGGGGCAGGCAGAGGCTTCCACCACACCCCCCCAGGGGAGAGGCAGGAGAAGGTTAATCCCTCTCCCACCACTTCCCACAGCCAGGAACCCGGGACAGGCAGAGGA
This sequence comes from Dryobates pubescens, assembly GCF_014839835.1. Classification (NCBI taxonomy): domain Eukaryota; kingdom Metazoa; phylum Chordata; class Aves; order Piciformes; family Picidae; genus Dryobates; species Dryobates pubescens. The sequence goes on along the minus strand of NC_071647.1, from coordinate 641,913 downwards.
AGCTCCTGCGGCTGCAAGGCACCAGCCAGCAGCTCATCCGCCCCCGGAGCCATTTGATCGGTGTCCAGGCAGCATCACCCCCCGCGGGACACCGTCTGGGAGGAAGTCTCTGGCAAACACAGCCCCAGGCCTGCCCAGCCCTTCCCTCCGGCTGCTGCGGGAGCCTTCGGCCTCACCCAGGCAGGACACAGCTGAGCTGCCCAGCAGCAGGGCAGCCATGAGCTGCCTCATGCAAGGACAGCTCCTGCCTGGGCACCTGATGGTCAGCAGCCTTGGGGCTATCACCCCCTAAGCAAGTGCAGGGCACAGAGCACCCCACGTGCCAGACCGGGGCTGCACAGTGGGAACCAAGACCCTGTGGGTCAGGGAATGCAAGGAGCAACTTGAGTCCATGATGCATGGCTCCAGACGACCCTTGCTTCCCCCGTGCTGCCCAACCCGGAGTGGGATGCCAGCCGTGGGGGTGCCACAGCCCCGTCCTGCCCCAGACCCTGCCCGGCAGCAGCGCTGGAGGTGCCCTCGCTGAGGGCTGCAGCGCGGGGGGCTGAGCTCAGCTGCCGCCGAGTGCGAGCGGCTGCAATTAGCCTCACTTAAGGCTTCTGAGAAACGGAAAGCGGCGGTTAAGGCAATTCAATAACTGCAACCCGAGCAGAGCCTCTATTTCTGAAGCACTTACGCCACACGCAAGCCATCTCCTGCCCTCCCCACCCTGCCGGAGCAGCCAGAGGATGACAGCCATGTGGGGGAGCAGCATCGACAGCCACAGCACCGGAGCTCTCCTGGAGAGAGCTGCACCCCCAAGTCCCGCAGCATCTGCAGCCCCCCTGCCCAGAGGCGCCCAGCAGCGGCACCGCTGCGCCCAGGGCTAACGGAGCCGGGGCGGCGGCTCACGGAGCGCCCGCAGACGCCGCAGCAGCTCCAGCAGCGCACAAAGGCTTCAGCGGTTCTGAAGAGGACCCTTCGCAGGAGCACGCAGCAGGAGCAGCACAGAAAGAAGCTTTTCAAGACCTCGCCACCATCAATGGGAAGCGTTAGAGTCAGATGCCGGCTACCAGGAACCCTTTCAAAGAGGCTTTCCAGGGAAGAGGAGTGGAGAATTCAAAGGCGAACGACAGCGGCTTGAAGTTTAATGAGGAGACCGCGACGGGGGCTCAGCCTCTCGTTAGAAACAGGCTGCAAGGTGTGAGGCTGTCAGCCCCAGCCTCTGCACAAAGGAGCTGATGGCCTCTGCTTGCCAACAGCCCCATGCCCAGGGCTGCTCCAGCCACCCCAGCAGCGCTGACAGCTTCAGGTGGCTCAAGGAGGGCAGCAAGGAGCACAGGAGCTGCTCTTCCCTTCTGGGCTCCCCAAGACCATTAATTTTTCAGCTGTTCCTGAGGCCAGGTCTGAGCTGTCCAAAGCCCTGTGGCAAAGTCCCTGCTACCTGGGAGGTGCCACATGCCCCCAGGTGTAGCAAGGTCAGGCTCCCAGCAGCAGAGGCAGCCCTGGCAGCACCACATCTCTGCCATGCCCTGCCTGGCTGATGCTCCCCATCAGAGCAGAGCTTGTTCCCCCCAGCCTGCACCTGAGCTAACAGCTCCTGACAGCTCCAGCATGCACAGGCTGCAGCACTTGGGCACTTCCCATCACACGGTGCCAAGGTCTTACCCATCAAGTGCTCTGTTCTTGTGAGAGCACAAACAGTGCTGGGCATGACCCCCAACCTCCTGCAGAGCACCGTGGGGCTGCCAGTCCCAGCATGGGGCACCACAGCCATGGGAACCGCCTGGCACTCGTGCCAAAGCTGCACCACAGACTGGGTTTCCCCTAGGGAGTTCTCCTGCCCATGCTGGGCCCTGCCCAGCCCTGGCTCACCCAGCATCACCTCCCTGCCCCACACACAGGCATGGATCCAGCAGCCTTGGTTTGGGATCAGGTCCCCTTCTTGCAGCTCTTGTGCCATGCCAGACTGGCTCTGCCCACACAGAGTGAGCCCCATGGCAGGACCCCAGCCCAGGGAGGGTCTTCCTAGGGACATCCACATGCTGAAGGCCCTCTGCAGGGTCTCTGTCAGTGCACCTCCCTTCCCTACACACCAACTGCTGGCAGAGTACACCAGGAGGACCTCTGTGGGCACATCCTCTGCTCAGTTAAGGTTTGTTGCTCTCATTAGAAACACTGCTGGGGAAGATGGGAGCTTGCCACTTGTCCCTGGGAACTGGCAGGGTGCAATTAATCACAACAACTCCATCTGGAGAAGAAACATCATAATGGTTATTTTGTTTCCCAAAAAAAGGCACAAAGAACAAATTGTCCTTCAGGAACAGGACAACTGCAGGCTTTAAATTGAGCCAGGGAGGTGCACAGGCTGCTCCCAGCTCCCCCCGGGGTGCCCACAAGCAGGGGACGCTGCCACCAGGCCCCGGTGCTGCCGGAGCAGCCGCGGCAGAGGGGAGGGGCAGGCAGCCGCCGAGCCCCGGCTTAGTTTCCCCATCCAACCACATCACAGCTGTAAAGTTCAGAGGCTTCACACGAAATTATCACCAACAGCCGTCAGCAGCCGGCCTGTCGGAGCAAGTTAATGATTTGTCACCGGGGCTCTGCCCGCGCGTCACCGCGATTACAGCACAGCGCCTTGCAGCGGCCCGAGGTCTCTCCCCCACCGGCCGGGCACAGGAGCTCTGCCCAGCCACCCCCCCCAAAATCCAGCTGGGACCACGGCACATCCCACACCAGGGGGTGCGTGCCACCCTCCGGCACGGGGCAGGCTCCCCCCGGGAGGGCTCCGCTGCTCCGCTGCCTGCTCCTGGGCGTGGGACGCTCGGGAAGCGGCGAGCAGGAGCCCCGGGACTCGGTTCAGGCGAGCGCAGGCATCGCGGGGCCGCCCGACCAGCCGGTGCCAGGCTCCTGCCCTGTCTGCACAGCAGAGGAGCTGTACTGAAATGCCTCCAGCAGCTGCAGCAGAGCCCACCAGGGCAGGCATATTTAGAAGGGTATTTCAAACCTCTGCCTAATTCAAAACATCTTCGTCTCCCCCGCAGGCTGCGACGAGCCGGGCGGCATTCCCGAGCCAGAGGCAGGAAGTGGAGAGGGTGAGGAGCTCTGCCCGTCGAGGCACCTGCAGCTCCAAAGCCAGCCCAGGTTAAGATGAGCTGCTTAGGTCAAGTTCTAAGATTACTCTGGAGAGGGAGCACCTGGACCCTCACACCCCTGCTGTCCTCCAGCACCCACGGGAAAGGAGGCTAAACCCAACCCTGATGAAGTGGGCACCGATGCAGCCCTGGCGTCCTCCCGTCCCAGCTGCCTCCAAGCCAGCCAGGGCCAGCCCATGGTCTCCCAGGCCTGAAAGCCACCACCCCCTCCGTGCCCCACAGCCCCTGTCTGGGTGGAAGAGCACCAGCTGACACCAAGGTGGGAGCTGAAGTCCAAGGGAGGCTCATAAAGTTCTAATGGAAATTAAATTCCTTTTTAACGTCTGTTAATTAGAAGCCAGCCTAATGCAAACCTCCAGGACCAGCACAAGCCTCGGTGCAGATGCTGCAATTAAAGTCTTGCAAGTTGCCTGCAAAGAGCCTCTCTCACCACTTCCCCAGCCTGCAGAGCAGGGGCCAGGGGCAGCCCTGCTCCCCAAGGCTCTGCCATCTGTGCCCGGCAGAAGCTTCGTCTTAAACCCTGAAGATCTGAAGTGTGACAGAGAGCCAGATCCCATCAAGTGTTCCCACACCAAAGCACAGCCTTGAAGGGAAGCCATCGTGTCACAGGAACAGCCTCTGCCGAGACAGCCAAAGCCCTGCAGCTGCACCGCAGTCCCTGCCCCAGCTGCTGGAGCCGGTTAAGGATTTCAGGTGGGGGAAACAAAGGGGAGAGTTAATGGGATTAGGACAGCGCTGAACGTTACCCCAAGAGGCAGCCTGGGACAGGGGGAAATTCGGCAAGGTCCCCGCCTCGACCAGGCCACAAGCTGCCCACACTGCTGAGGTGGGCAATGCTCGGGGCACGGTGCGCAGATCGTGTGCCCAGCCCTGGCAGAACACCCCCCCCCGCGGCAGCCCAGCTCGGCCCCCCCGGGACGGACACGCTTCCTGGAGCCGGTGAGGACACGCCACACCGCCCAGACAATAGACTGTGAACGCCATTGTCTGGAAGCCAGGGCCCCGCCGCGGCCGCCCCACCTTCCCCCGGTGCCCCAGGAGCCCCCCCGAGGACTGAGGACCCACGTCTGCCCCAAGAGCCACACGGGAGCCAGCCCTGGAGGGAAAAACGCCCCCCAGCCACGGATGCCAGGAGCTCCGTGCGTTCCCATCCTGATGGCCAACTTGTTTCAGCCAAACGAGCAGCAGAATGGGCGCTTCGTGGCTCCAAAGCCATTACAGGCAAAGATGGGTGCCCAGCACCCTCCCAGCTGACTCGGGTAGGACACCGACAAGGACACCTTAAAGCCTCCCCAGCCCCGGTACCAGCCAGGCTGGACACCCGCTCCCACGGCCAGGGGCAGACCCTGCAGGCACCCCGGGATGAGGATGACAGCCCTGGGCAAAGGCCTCCGGCACCGCTCCAGCCCCATCCCCACGGCAGCTGGCAGGGAGAAGCTTCGCCCCCGGCTCCCCGACAGCCCCGTGGCAGATGGGCCTGAGACCGGCGGTGCCGGGGCTGGCAAGCAGCACCAGCGCCAAAACCGGCACAGCGTGGGTGGAACAGGAGGTGCGGCGACGGCGGGGGCCAGACCCAGTTGGGTCACAGCGTGTCCCCAGCCCCCACCATCCTTCCAGCATGAGGAAGCCGACAGGGAACAGCACCTCAGACACGGGGCTCGCTCAGGCACCCCAACAGCATCACAGGAGAGCCAAGGGGGTGCAGGGCCCACTGCAGCCTGGCGAGAGCGGGTGTAGGCACAACAGCAGTGCAGGTCACCACCCAGGACCGTCCCTGGCAGGCGGCTGTGCCCTCCCAGCTGGCATTCACACTCCTCTGCCAGCACAAACATCTCTCCAAGTTGCTCGTATGACAAGCTACAGACTCCTTCTCTGGGCAACTCCCAGCAACATTTCAGCATTATCCTTTCATCTGTGCTGTAAACCTGATTAATTAAGCTAATCACTCAGCTAACGCAATTAGAGTGCTCTCTCCTCTCCAAACACACACCAAAAGCCAGCCGAGTTTCGTCTCCCACTCCCCCCCATACTTCCTCCTGTGGATATCTACTGTCAGCTGCTCCGGGGGGTTCGGTTGGGCACCCCTCGGCCGGCCAGGGTCACTAAACCACCCAGAGCCCTTCTCGGCTCCCTCCAAGGCTCAGCCTAGGTAAACAGTTTGTGAATCCAGCTGAAGGTAAGGGGCACCTGACGGCACCGTGGGCGGGACGCTGGCACCAGGGGGGCTCCGACGGAGCTTCGAGCGGGCGCGGCGAGAGCACGCAGCCACCAGGTGTGACTCAGGGTACGGTGGCACCGAGCAGCTTTACGTAAGAGCCCCGAGGCCACCTGGGCGAGGAGCGTGCCAGGGCCTCGCCCGTGGAGCAGCGACTCCCAGCACACCCGGGCGGTGCCGGAGAACGAAGCTGCCTCCGCCTCGCACCAGGGCGCGGGGCCACAACTTGCGAAGTAGCTCCCAAAGCACCGGGCGGGGAGCGGAGCCGGGACAGCCGCAGCCGCCTCGGGGGCTCGCCCCAGGGACCCGCCCGACCGGATCCGCGCAGGCTGCGCTCGCCGCCGACAGCCGCGCCGCTCGCCCCTGCCCCACGCGGGACAAGCCCCACTCGCACGGTTCTGCCCCGGGCGGCGAGCTCTGGCCCGGGCGGCGGCAGGACCGCCCCAGGACGGCCGGTGCTGCCCAGCCCGGACAGCCGCATTCTTCCTGCCCCGAGCGCGGCCCCTCCCCTGCCCCGGCGCTGCCCGGCCCGGCCCGGCCGGCTCCCCCCCAGCCCCACTCCGGCCTCCTCCCGGCGCGGTGGCGCCCGGCGCGGCGCCGCTCACCTGCGCTGGGCTCGGTCCGCGCTCGGTGCCGCCCGCCCGCTGCTGCCGAACAAAAGGCGAGCAGCGCCCCGCGCCGCGCCGCGCCCCCGCGCACGGCCCGCCCCCGCGCTGCCGCGCCGCTATTGGGCCGCCGGCACGCCCGTCAACCGCGGGCTCCGCCCCCTCCGGACGTGTTTATTCGCTGCCCATTGGCGGGGGCGCGGCCGCCCCGCCCTTCGGAGGCAGGCGATTGGACGGCGAGGGGGAGGGCGGAGCGAGGCGGTGGGCGGGGAAGGGCGCGGCCGGCAGGGGGAACCACCTGGTGACGTCAGGGGGCGGGGTCGAGGCGGGGCCAGGACCCAACCCTGGGTCGGGGGTAGGAGGTACCTGGGCAGGGTGTGGTCAGCCCAGGGTCCGAAGACCCCCGAGGGCAGGGGCGGTCAGTGGGACCCTGGGAGGTGCGGGGTGCAGGGACCCCTAAGGGCAGTGGGGTCGGTGGGACCCCAGAGTGTGTGGGGTGCTGGGAGCCTTTCCACGTCCAAGTGTGCACAAGGGTGCAAAGACCCCCCCCAGGGCAGGCAGGGGGGTGCTGGGACCCCTGCGAGGGAGCCCAGGACCCCATGGCCTTGCTCCTGCACGACCCCCCAAACAGCCGGGGGGGGCCCGGCCGTGCAGGCCCTCCAGCCTCCCCCACCCAGGGGTCCTGCATTGTCCTGCAGCCAGCATCTGGCAGAGGGGGTCCAGCAGGGCATGGATCGTGGGGCAGTGGGCAGGGAACTGCCCTCTCCAGTTGCCCTCCCCACTCCCACCCACCCCTACCCCAGGGAGCCTCTCCTGACTCCTGCAGCGTCTCCCATCGATGGCTGCCCGGGCATGCAGCCAGCAGGGTGGCAGCAGCAGGACAGGGGTTGGCCCTTGGCATCGCCCAGCCCCAGGAATGGGCTCCACACTGCCCGGGTTGGGAAACCAAGGGAGGACCCCAGGAGCAAGGGGTGCTGGGGAAGGACTCGGGTGGCACCCAGCCCTGGCCAGACTGGCCCAGCCAGGTGCTGCTGCCACCCTGCTCACCCAGCCTGTGGTCCCTGGGCGAAGCCTCCATCACTCAGCACTCAAGTCAGCAATGACCTCCCAGTGCCAGGGCACATCCCAGGCCCTGGTGGGCATCCCCTGGCCTCCTGCGCCCCACATCTAGCGATGTAGGCAAGGGATGCATCCTGCACCTCCTGCCACCACCCCAGCAGAGTCCTGAGCCTCCCCTGGCTCAGCTGGCAGCTCCCAGCTCTGGAGGGAAGTGAGAGGCAGAGCTCCCGGCCCTGCAGGGAGGAAGGGTTCCAGCACCGTGCAGAGGTGGGGTCCAAAGCACAGCCAGACCCTTCCCAGCACGAGGAGAGGAGCAGATGGCACAGCATGGCACAGCATGGCACAGCAGAGCAGGGCACAGCAGAGATCAAATGGCTGCCAGAAAACTCCTTTGTGTTCCTCCTTCGCCAAGGTCAGGGCAGCCAGGCCAGCACAGTGCTGCTCTGTGATGCCAACCCACAGAGCCCTGCAGTGTGCCCCCCACATCCTACCACAACCTCCCTGCTCATGGCCCTGCATCCCACCTCTGCACCCTGGCACCTCCCAGCCTTGCCAGCCCAGGGACCACACTCACTGCCACTGCAGTGTTCAGAGAGCTGCTGCTCGTGCCTGGCACTACCAGGAGTGCCAGACCCAGCCAGCACCTCTGAACCTGGTGGCAATGGTGGGAGCAGAGAGGGCACCCCAGGGACCCTGATCTGGGGCTACAAAGGGCTTTGCCTGGCACTGGCAGAGAATCAGGAGCAAGAAGCTGTGTTCCCAACCTGAGTTTGGGGCTGGCAAGGGCATGCCATGCCCAGGTGCGCGTCAGAGCAGGGTGGAGGCCCCATGGGCCCTGTGCCACCCTCACCCAGCTTGTTGGGAAGATAAACAAGCCTCTGCCCCCCAGGCGGTGATGCCAGCGTGCTGGGCTGAGTGCTTCCCGCTGATCCAGGCACCGGTGCCACCGGCTGCGCCCCGCTGGGCTGGCACTGCCCTCCCAGGAGTGGCAGTGACCCACTGGTGACAAACTCCCCTTCCCCCGGGGGGCAGGACAGCGCTGCCCCGCGCAGGGGTGCAGGGAGCCGCCCCTGGCATCCCTGCTGCTTCCCCTGAGCTCTGCCCCTGGAGCCCCGAGCCCAGCCCTTGGGTCTGGGGCCTCAGCCTTGTCCCCCAGCCCCGTGCCCGGCCCCGTGCAGGGAGGGCAGAGCTGGGAATGCCCTGGCAAATGGGAGCTGCAGGGCAGGGCAGGGCGGGGTGCTGGCAGCCTCCTTGCCACCCCCTTCCTTCCCTCACTCCCTTCCCTCCCCCGGGGCCAACGCTGTGATTCAGCTGCTTGGTTTCAGTCCCTGCCGCCAGCTCCGGGGGGAGCAGGCACATGCTGCTGTGCCAGGGAGGAGCAGGGTGCCCGACGCTGCCTGGCACCCCCGTGCCCAGGGCAGGCACCAGCTTGTCAGCAGCAGCAGTGGCCTCCAAAATGGGCTCCAAAAGACCCTGGTGCAGGGGGGGGAACACCCCCCCAGTCCCCTTAGAGCCTGGCTGTGACCATTGGGGTCCCCCCAACCTCCTGGGGCCACCCAGCCCCCCGACCCATTCCTCCCCTGCTCACAGCACAGCCTCTCCCAGCACCCCCAGCCCCAGGGAGCCTGAGGCAGCTCTCCAAGGCCTGGTCCAGGTTTTATTAAAAGTCCAGCACCAGCAAACAGAGTAAAAAAAAGCAGCTGGGGGGTGGGGGAAGTGTTAAATTAACAGAGCCTAAGGCTGCAGGGGGCTGGGGGGCATTCAAGGCACATGCAGGGCATGGGCAGTGCAGCCTCGCCAGGCTGCAGCCGTGAGGTGGCACAGGGACACTGGCACACCAGGAGCCCTATTGTAGCACCAGGCCCTGGGCTCTGAAGGGGCCGTGGGCACTGAGGGCTGGCAGGTGGGCTGGGGGCCCAGGGTAGGAGCCCTGGGGAGCTGCAAGGAGGGGCAGGACTGGCACACATGCCAGGCTCCAGCAGCGATGAGCATTGCCCCCAGAGCAGGAGCAGCCTCCCTGAAGCCCCAGAGGCACAGCTGGTCCTGGCACACCACCCCCAGGTCCTGGCAGGAGCTGAGGGACAGAGTAAACCCCAGTGCCATGGGGCACCACTGCTGGCAAGAGCTCATGGGGACACTGGGGACAAGAGTGGCCCAGAGGGAGCTCCTGGGCAGGTGGTGCCAGTGACCCGGGGGCTGCACTTGGGGCAGCAGACGTCCAGAAGGCAGAGGCAGCCCTGCCGCAGGGCACTGGGCAGGATCAGCCCTTCCTGTGAGCCCAAGCCTCTGCGTGGCAGCTGGCAGGAGCCACAGCCTGGTGTCCCCAGGATGGCATCGCAGCGACACCACTGCCCAGCTCCCCTGGGGCAGGCTGTCCCTTGGCCTGGCTCATCGCAGGGTCTCTGCAAGCAAAGGAGGAATGGATGGCACCGGGGTGCGGGCAGCAGCCACCCTCCCCCCAGGGCACAGCCCCTGGCATTAGGAACCTTGGTCAGCTTTGTCCCCCTTGGTCCTGGGCTCCTGCCACCACTCAGCGAAGAAGTCCTCCTCGTAGTCACCTTCGCCCTCGAACTCGCTGTCGGAGGGCAGGTCCTGTGCCTCCAGCCCCTCCTCACCCACCTCCATCTGTGGCACAGGATGGGCAGGAGCAGGCAGCAGGGCACAGGGGCCTCATCTGCAGCCTCTTCTGCAGGGCAGGTTTGGGGGTCGGATGCCCTGCCCGAGGAAGGGCCCTACCCCAATAAACCCACAGCACCCAACTGCACCACCCAGCACCCCAAAACGTCCCCAGTGGCACCCACCCCGGTGCCATGGTTACCTCATCATCCTCAGCCTGCAGGTACTGCCTGGCAAAGTCCAGCATCCTCTTCTGGGCAGCCGTCTGTGTGTGGTAGCGCACAGCCTCCTGGCACGGGCAGGGGGCAGAGGCCACATCAGCCCTGCCGCCAGCGGCAGAGCCCGGGGGAGGGGGAGCTGGGGGGGGGTCCTCACCGGGCGGGGCTGGAAGTCCTCCCCCTGCAGGCGCCAGCGCTGGCGGTGGAAGCGGTAATAGACCAAGTTCTGCTGCATGACGGCGTCGGCCGGGTCGAAGAGCATGTAGCTGGAGACGGCTCGCACCGCGTCCCGCACGTCGTTCACTGCGGGCAGCGGCAGCGGCTGACGGCCGGCGGCACCGGCCCCGGGGCCCCGCAGCACCGCCGGCGTGCCGCGGGGGCACGGCCCCTGCCCCGCGCCTGCCGGCACTCACGCTTGTAGTAGGCGAACTGCAGGTAGTGGTACATGGTGGCCACGAACTTCTCCACCAAGTAGCCTCCCACGTTGGGGGTGAGCTCAGCCTCGCAGTCCACCTTGCACTGCAGGACGCTCACGAAGTGGTCTGGGGAGAGGCAGCAGACCCCCATCGGTCCCTGCAGCCCCTCCACAGGGCTGCCAGCCCCCCGCCCCCTGCCCGCCCACCTGCGATGGCAGGGTAGAAGTCCTTGAAGTCGCGCAGCTCGTAGGCGCCCTCGCAGCCGGCCAGGCAGTCCTCGTACGCCTGGAAGTACTCAGCCAGAGCCTGCTCCATGCCGGCAGCGCTGCTCCGGAAGTCGCCGCTGTTGTACAGCTTCACCGAGCGCACGAAGATCGGCTGCGGGGCACCACACGGAGCTGCCCACCGCCCCCCGGGCACCGCACGGGAGCTGCCCGCCTCCCCGACGGGCAGCGCGGCCCGGCTCTGCCCCTCCGAGACGTCTCCGTCCCCAGCGTGGGCCCCACAGAGAGGCTTTCTGGGGGCAGGTGGTGAGCGAGGCAGAGCTGCTTCCCTCGGGGTTTGGCAGGACCAGGCACGCACGGAGCCCCTGGGAGCCCCTCTCCCACCCAGCCCAGCCCAGCCCCCTCCTCACCTCGTAGGGAGGAGCCTCCAGGTCAACCAAATATTCATCCACGTCCAGCATCGTCCTGTAGTAGTTGAGGTACTTCAAGGTCATCTCATGCTTGGGGTTCTTCTGCAGGAAGGTGTGGGCAGCAGACACTGCTTTCTCGATCTTATTTGACTGGGGAGGGAGGAAGAATGAGTGCAGCAGCCTGGCATGGGGCTGTGGGGGTTCAGCACCCAGCCAGACCCTCGGGCTGCACAGTGCCAGCCTCCAGCCCAGCAATGAACAGGTGTGATCAGGAACCAGGGACAGGGCAGATAAATGCAGACAAGCTGCCCCCTCCATGCCCCTGATGGGGGTGAGGACAGCTTGGCACCTCCCAGACCTCAGCCAGGAGCAATCTGCACGGCCAGCACCTGAGCCACACAGCCTCTGTCCTGGGGCACTGCCACCAGCCACCCCTCTGCCGTGCTGGCTCTCCAGCTGCAGCTCCAGGGGAGCCAGGCTGAGGGAACCATCCCTGAGATAGGCTTTGGCCAGGGCAAGCAGAAGGAAAAGGCATTAAGGGTCTGGGCCAGGCTGTGTCTGACAGCTGCCAGGTGAGCTGGAGCAGCACTAAGCACCAGAGCAGCATCCGTGCTGGCAGCCGGGCAGGGGCACAGCAGCAGTGCCTGGGGAGAGAAGGGTCCCCTGCCAGAGCCACCCTGGCCAGGGGAGAGTCACCTCGGGGGGGTCCCTTGTGAAACCTCTTCTGCACCCTGAGCTGAGCTAGCTCCAGGTGTGCAGCACCCAGACAGTGTCCCACAGCCACCACACTGGCACCAGACTGCCAGCTTGGGCCCCTCCAGCATTCCCCTCCCCAGGCAATGTTCTGCCCAGCCAGAGGCACCTCCGGGGACCAGGGCAACGCCAGGCAGGGTGAAGGGAGACCACCACAGGGGCCTCCAGTCCTAGGTGCACCACTCATGTCCTGCCTGATGCGTCCCAGATGATGCTGACGTGCCACGGGGCAGGGGCAGGATGGAGGAGCAGGGGGAGAGGCAACATAAGAAGGGGAGCACAGGGGGAGGTGCAGGATGGGGCCCGGTGTGGGGGACAGGAGGGGTGCAGGGCAGGACACCACATGGCAGCAGGATGCAGGATAAAGGGGAGCAGGGTTCAGGGGGTGCAGATCAGGAGGTGCAGGTTGGTGATGTGGGGGCACAGGATGGGGATGCAGGCTGGGGGGGGATGCAGGCTGGGGGTGTCAGGAAGTATAGAACAAGGGGCACAAGATGAGGGCTCAGGACCAGGGTGCAGGATGGGGGGGTGCCGGTGGGGGGGGTCGCACAGTGGAAAGGCACAGGACAGAGGGTAGTGGAGGGGGCTCGGCTCAGAGCGGTGCGGGATGGGCGCCCCCCACTCCCCGCCCCGCCACGTTGCGCGGCATTTGCGCGGCCAGCTCACCTTGAAGAGAGCGTAGTGCAGGTACTGGTAGGGCAGGCGGCGCTGGAAGTCGCGCAGGGTCTGCGCCGGGGGGTAGCGCAGCTGGAACACAGGCAGGTCGCGCTTGCAGGCGCGCAGGCAGCCGGCTCTGCGCAGCAGCCGCCCGAAGAGCTGCAGCTCCCTCTGCCACTCCCAGACCGCCGGCTCCGCTTCCGCGGGGTCCCCTCCTTCTTCCGCGGGGTCCCCTCCTCCCTCCGCGGGCGCGGAGCAGCGGCGGTGGCAATGCGCCTCGCTGTCGCGGAGCAGGCGGTGCAGCCGCAGGCTGGCCTCCAGCTCCCGAGCGCTCTCTGCCCACTGCGCGTCCGCGTACTGCGCCAGCGCCCGCGCGTAAGCTGCCTGCAGCGGCTCCAGCGCGGCCGCGGGGAACCCGCGCACGCTGTACTCCTCGTACTGCGCGGCGCACAGCCCCGACAGCAGCAGCGGCCACAGCAGCGCCCGGCCGCCCATCCCCGCCGCCGCCTCCACCACCGCGCAACGAACCGCGCAAGGCTCCGCGCAGGGGGCGGGGAAGGGGAAGGGGCGGTGCGCGGCCGCAGCGCAGGGTCTTAGTGCGGATCTGCGCGGCTGGGGCAATGCCGGAGGGGGCGTACGCGGTGCTGCGCGCCCCCGGTGCGATCCCGGCGGGTGCGCGGTGCTGCGCCCTGCGCGCAGCGGGCTCGGAGCCCCACGCCGGGGGCAGTCCCTCAGAGTGGACCTGCGGGTTCCGGTGATGCACTCGGGGCTGTACGTCGCAGAGTGGGACGTGCCCGGTGCAGGGATGTGTGCCCCGTGCTGGGCTGCAGCCCTTGGGCACTCCAAGGTGTGCTCAGTGCCACCCCACACTGCCCTGGGCAGCCGGCCAGGCCCCCCAGCCCAGCTGTGCCCAGAGCTGGTTTTGCTGCTGGCCTGTGCCAGGCCAGAGGCCACATGCCCTGCACCCCTGCACTGTGCCAGATCCCAGGGCCGCATCGTGCCAGGCCCCAGCATGGCCACAGTGGCCCTGGCCCGAGCCCAGGGCTTTGTTGCTGGCTGGACAGTGGTGCTGAGGGATGTCACAGCATGGGGCAGGAGCCAGGATGGTGCTGAGGGATGTCACAGCATGGGGCAGGAGCCAGGATGGTGCTGAGGGATGTCACAGCGTGGGGCAGGAGCCAGGATGGTGCTGAGGGCTCTTCCTGCAGAGCAGAGGCTGTTAGTGCCCAGCACCTCCCTGCCAACGAGCAGCTCATAACTCATGCACCAGGCTGGCATTGCCCCTCAGGAAGGGCTCACACACCCCAGGGCCAGGCCCTGACCCCACCATGCCATGGGGAGAGCCCTAAGTGCCCCCAGACTACCCACAGTCCATTGAGGGGCTTCAGAGCCCCCCCAGGCCAGGCTCAAGGGAGCTGGCAGCACCTGGCTCAGGCTCCTGCTCTCCCTGGGGGCTCTGCCTCGGGGGCTCCGGTGTCAGTCCGGCTGAGTGGCTCCTGCCTGGCCCTCACCAGCAGGTCTGGGGGAGCAGGGACCTGAGGGCAGCGCACGGGTGAGCATCTGATGCTGCTCCTGGGCGGGGGGACGGAGCGGGGTCGTTCTAACGGTGGCTGCTCAGCAGAAGCTCAGCCTGCGGCAGAGGTTATTGCAGCTCCGTTCCCTGTGTTGCCTCTGCCGGGGACTGAGCAGCAGCGAACGGAGCCAAGGGAGCCACAGCCCAGCCCCGGCAGGCCAGAGGCTGCTGGGAGGAGCGCAGGCAGCGCTAGGACCCGGGATGAGCCGGGACAGGACCTCCAGCTGCACAAACGTCGCCTCCCAGCAGCTCTCTGCAGCTTGCTCCTCCAGAAGGAAGGGCCCGGGGGCGGGGGGGGATAGAAAAGAAAGAAAAAAGAGGGGGAAACCCCTCCAGCAGCTCCCCAGCCTGGCGCTGTGCCGCTGGACTCCTCCCGCGGCCGGGGGGAGTCACCCTGGGGATGCAGGGGGTGGCTGGTGGTGGGCGCACGGCTGGCGAGGCCCCGGCGCGGGTACACGTGTACAGAAATCGCAGCCGGGGCCGGGCAGGGGCCCAGGGCTGGCTCCACCTCTCTGCCTTCCCTCCCCGAACCTTCCGCCGGCCGCAGCTCCCAGCGCCATGGCCCCCGGCAGCATCGTCCTCCTCTTCCTCCTCCTCCTCCTCAGCATCCTGGGGGCCCCCGGCCTGGGTGACCCCGGCCCCCTGGAAGACGTGGTGATAGACAGATATTATATCCCCAAAATCTGCCTGCGGGAAGTCCAGATGGGGGATTTCATTCGCTACCACTACAATGGGACCTTTAAAGATGGCAAAAAGTTTGACTCCAGGTATCGCCCTCGGCTCGGCCCCGATGCATGCGGCCCCGGCCAGCCCTGCGCTGCGGAGGGGTCCTTGCATGCCTCCCTCCCCAGCCCGCCTGCGTGTCGCCCCCTGGCATCCCCGAGGGCCAGCGGGCAGCAAGGCGGGGAGCGGGCAGCTGCCTGTTCGGGCCAGCCCCCGGACCCCACAGCTCTGACCCCCAGGAGAGCTCTTGGGGTGTGCCGGGGGGCCCTGCACGCGGAGTCACCCCAGGCTGCCCCCCCCGTACGGTCCCTTTGCAGCAGCCCCTGCCCTGGCACCCACACTGCACCCGGAGCCACTGGGGAGCCTGCAGATGCCAGCATGCCTCCAGCTCCGGGGTGCTGTGGGGTGCAGGGAGACTCTACCCGGGCATGGGCAGGATTTGGCCCTAAGGGAGGAGTTTGGGGCTCAGGAAGATGAATTTGCCTGAGCTGCACAGGCAGCAGAGCACAAAGCCCTCGGAAACGTGGCAGCAGTGGAGCCTGCTCGGCTCCTGGGAGGCTTCTCCTGCTCCTGGCTTCCCCCGGGCCCTGCACGGATCCTGCTCTGCTCAGCCTGGGTGCAAACCAGCGTGGGTGCTGGTGCAGCCCCTGAGTTACACCACAGAGAGCAGGGGGAGGACTGGGGACACAGCAAAAGGCAAACTGGGCAGTGCTGGGGCTCAGCCCCAGCCCCGTGTAGGAACAAAGAACTCCCAGAAGGGATTTTTTTGGAGCCCTGGAGGGCAAAGGAGTTCTTCAGAGTCATAAAATGTTCTGAGCTGGAATGGAGCTGAAAGATCAGGCAGGGCCAGCCCCCTGCCATGGGCAGGGGCACCTCCCAGGCTGCTCACAGCCTCCTCCAGCCTGGCCTTGAGCACCTCCAGGGACGAGATGTCCACAACCTGTTGCAGTTCTGCTCCACTGGATGTGTCCCCCCCCAGCTCAGGGGCAGCCTGGGGACAGTCACTGAACTGATCTCTTGTCCTGGTGACTGCAGCTTGCTGCCAGCAGGAAGCAGCAGCTGCAGGGGGTGAGGGGTGCCAGGTTACCCCCCAGGGCTCCAGCTGCTGCTTGGAGTCTTTTCAGCAGCCTGAGGCTGCCTGGGCCCTGTCCTCTGCTCCCCGCTGGGCACAGCGCCAGGGCTGCTGTGGGTGCAACGCTCTGGGGGGCAGCACAAAGCCCAGGGGCTGCCAGCCCCCAGCCCCTGGGGGTGATGATGGCTTTGGCCCCAGCCAGGGCAGCAGCTGGCACCGAGCACCCCCAGCACCAGCAGCTCTGCCACGGGCTGATGCCTGTCCCTTCCCCCCAGCTATGACCGAGGTGCCACCGTGGCTGGCGTGGTGGGCGTGGGGCGGCTGATCACCGGCATGGACCGGGGGCTGCAGGGCATGTGCGTGAACGAGCGGCGCCGCCTCGTCGTGCCCCCACACCTGGGCTACGGCAGCATCGGCGTGGGTAAGGGGTCCCTGGCACGGCGGGGGGGCGGGGGCAGCGAAGCCCCCAGGGCTGGCATTGGCGGGCACAGGGCTGCAGTGCCCAGCTGGCAGGCGCTGGCGGAGGACAGCTCCGTTGCCAGGCCGAGGGGTGCCCAAGCAGGACCTGCCCGGGAAGGAGGGGTCCTGCCCCACCGGGGCTCTGCTGCGCTGCCAGGGGCTGGCACCTGGGCCCAGCAGCCCCGAGCAGCTGCAGGCTCCCGCTGCACTGACGCTCTGTCCGCGCTGCCCCCCGCAGCGGGGCTGATCCCCCCCGATGCCACCCTGTACTTCGACGTGGTGATGCTGGACATCTGGAACAAGGAGGACAAGCTGCAGGTCACCACCCTGGGCCGGCCAGGGCCCTGCAACCGCACGGTGCAGAGCTCGGACTTCGTGCGGTACCACTACAACGGCACCCTGCTGGATGGCACCCCCTTCGACTCCAGGTACAGGGCACCGGGGCTGGCGGGCACCGGGGCTGGCGGGCACCGGGGGGCACTGGCCCGGCACAGGACAGTCAGAGCCCCCATGGCACCCTGCAGGGCGGGGGAGCTGGCGTGGCCCCGCAGCCATCCCCCCATCGTTGCTCCCCCCCAGCTACAGCAAGGGCAGCACCTACGACACCTACGTGGGCACCGGGTGGCTGATCAAGGGCATGGACCAGGGGCTGCTGGGCATGTGTGCCGGGGAGAGGAGGAGCATCACCATGCCCCCGTTCCTGGCCTACGGGGAGAAGGGCTACGGTGAGTTGGGCATCTCCTGGCCGTGCCCAGCTCCTGCCCTGGCTCTGCGCAGCACCCACGCCCCGGGCTGACCCCCGTGCCCCCCCCCAGGGACTGTGATCCCCCCCCAGGCATCGCTGGTGTTCAGTGTGCTGCTGGTGGACTTCCACAACCCCAAGGACAGCATCTCCCTGGAGCAGCTGGAGGTGCCGGCGTCCTGCCGGCGCAGGGCTGTGCCCGGGGACTTTGTGCGGTACCACTACAACGGCAGCCTGATGGATGGGACCCTCTTTGACTCCAGGTGTGAGGGGGACCCTCAGGGACTGCAGGTGTGAGGGAGACCCTCAGGGACTGCAGGTGTGGGGGGGAAGCAGCTGGGACTGGAATTGGGGGTCCCCTGATGTCCTCTCCTGCCCCATGCTCAGCAACTGGCTGCAGGGAGAGGCTGGAGGATGAGGGACAAGGCGGAGGGCAGGGTGGCAGAGGGCAGGGTGGCAGAGGGCATGGAATGGGCTAGAAAAGCCAAAGCCTGTTTGCCGCTTCCCTGGGAGCCAGGGCTGGCTGGCCCAGGGGGAGGCTGGCAGCTGGGGGTGGGTTGGTGCAGGTCGGGGGGGTGGATGGGCAGTGCCAGGGGCTCCTCTCGCTGCAGCTACTCTCGCAACCAAACCTACAACACCTACATCGGGAAGGGCTTCATCATCCCCGGCATGGACCAGGGCCTGCAGGGGGTCTGCGTGGGAGAGCGGCGCCGGGTGGTGGTCCCCCCACACCTGGCCTATGGGGAGAACGGAGCAGGTAAAGGGCAGCCCCCGGGGGGCACGGCCCCAAGCATCCCCTCCTCCAGCCCTGGCGCCGGCACACGGCAGGGCTGACGCTGGCGAGGCGCCGGCCAAGCGGGGCCAGCTGCTCACCCCCGGGGCCACCACCATCCCCGGGGCGCTGGGCACTGCGGGGGGCGCGGGGGGCTGATGCCAACCTGCGCAGAGCCAGGCCCCGAGGGGTGGGGACGCCGCAGGGCATGGGAGGAAGCAGGGAAGAGCTTCCCCGGCCCCGCAGCGCTTCGGCAGCCCTCGGGCAGCTCTCCTCATCCTCATCCTCCTCTTCCAGGGGACAAAATCCCCGGCTCGGCTGTGCTCATCTTCGACGTCCACATCATCGACTTCCACAACCCCGAGGACCCGGTGGAGATCGAGACCCTGTACCGGCCCGAGGGCTGCAACGCCACCAGCCGCCACCGGGACTTCGTTCGCTACCACTACAACTGCTCACTGCTGGACGGCACCAGGCTCTTCTCCTCGTGCGTGCCCCCGGGGGTGCCCCGGGCACACCTCCCCCCCGCGGGGCCACATCCTGGCAGGCGCTGAGCGCCGGCAGCTGCTGCTCTTGGACCGGGACCATCAGCAGCCTGGCCACGGGGCATGGGGAGGGGGCAGGGGTCTGGGGGTCTTTGCCACCCCCGTGCAGGGTGTGGGGCTCCCACGCACGGCAGGAGGGGGGCTGTGGGATCTGGGGGCGTGGGGGATGCCCCACGGGGTCCTGCCTCAGCTGTTTGTGCCTCCTGCAGCCATGACTACGAGAAGCCCCAGGAGGTGACCCTGGGGACCAACAAGGTGATCGAGGGCCTGAACAGAGGCCTCCTGGACATGTGCCCGGGGGAGAGGAGGGTGCTCATCGTGCCCCCACACCTGGCCCATGGCGAGAGCGGAGGTAGGGCAGCGCTGGCAGTGCCAGCCGCGGGGGTTCTGCCTTGATGAACACTAAACTGTCCCCAAACTGCCCTCCTGCCAGGCTCCTTCACCCCCTCGCCCCAGCTGGGGCTGGGTTCTGCCCCGGGGCCGGGGGGGAGCAGCCTTGGGCTGGGCTCCTCCTGCTGCAGCAGCCTTGGCTTGCGTTGGCAGCCCGGGGGGTGCCAGGCAGCGCCGTGCTGCGCTTCGAGGTGGAGCTGCTCTCCATGGAGGAAGGGGTTCCTGAGGGCTACTTCTTCATCTGGCATGGAGAGCCCCCTGCCAGCCTCTACGAGCAGATGGACCTCGACCAGGACGGGGAGATCGCTGCGGAGGAGGTGAGCAGGGCCTGAGCGGCACCCATGGGGGCGGAGGGGCCCGGGGGCAGATGGGACCCCACCCTGGGGAGCAGCACCCAGTAGGCAGAGCTGGCCCCAGGCACTTAGGAGCCTGGGGAGCTGTGCAGGGAAAGGCCCAGCCCAGAGCACTGCTGGGCACAGGTAGGGCACCCCGGGCAGTCCCTGCCCCATCCCCATCGTCCCTGCCTGGCTGCTGCCCTCCTGGCCCTGCCCGGTGCCAGCTGCAGGGAGCAAAGCAGCCTCTGTCCCTCTCCTTGCTGCAGTTCTCCACCTTCATCAAGGCCCAGGTGGCAGAGGGCAAGGGGCGGCTGCTGCCCAGCTCCGACCCCGACCAGGTCATCGCCGACATGTTCCGCAACCAGGACCGCAACCAGGACGGGAAGGTCACCCCCGAGGAGCTGAAGCTGAAGTCAGATGAGGACCAGGAGAAGCTCCATGAGGAGCTCTGAGGAGCAGAGTCCTTTGGCCTGGAGACAGGACCTGGCCTGGCTGTGCCCCTGGCCTCCCCCTGCCCCCTGCCCAGCTGGGGAGGCACAGTTTGAATCTTCCCCTCCCAGTTACTTAACTGAGAGGCTCTGAGGCCTTCCTCCTCCAACCTCCACTTAGGAAACCCAGGCAAGGAGCTGGGGACCCCCCCCCGTGCCTGGCACTGCCCTGTGGGCACAGCAGCACACCCCCCCCCAGAGCAGGACCAAGGATGCCAGGGGCAGACCCTGGGCACCTGCTCTGCTGCCAGACCCTGCTGCCACCCTCTGCTCTCAGCTCCCCATGGAAGGGCTGAGGCCTTGGCATCCCCCCAGCCCCTTCCTCCTCAGCCAGTGACTGCACCCCCCCCCCCCATCCCCCCCCCAAGCTACCTCCCCCAGCCTCCTCCTGCTGCTTCCCAGGGCTGGGGGCAGCTTCCCTCCCCCCAGCAGCATTTTGTAGTTCAGGATCTTAGAGGGGAGAGCTGAGGGGAAGCCTTCTGTGCCCATCCCTGCTGCTGGCCCGGCCTCCCCAGGGGCAGGAGGCTGGGGGGTGCTCAGGGTCCCAGGGCAGAACCCCAGCACCCCACAGGCATCCAGCCTGGGACCCCCAGGGCAGCAGAGCTGGGACCTGGGCACCCCCTTGTGCCAGCTGGGGAGGGAAGAGAGAGACCTCACCCCCCCCAGGCCCTCAGGGAGCAGACTCCTCCCCACCCCCCCAGTGCCACAAAACCCAGCCCCACTGTGCTGCCCAGATGCAGCTGAGGAACCAGCTGTGCCCTCAGGTGTGCCAGCTGTGCCCAGCAGGGCTCCATCACCTCCCACCAGCTCTGGGAGCTTCTGCACCGAGTGGTGCAGAGACCAAAGAGCAGGGCAAGGGCTCAGAGCAGCCCCCCCAGACTCTGCCTTCACCCCAAATAAAGAATCTCTGCTGGGTTCCCAGGCTGTGCCTCCCTGTCAGCTCCTCCTGCCACGAAGCCTTCCTGCATGCCCAGGCAGTGCCCTGCACACAAGCCTCAACTGTGCTGGTGCCCGCGGGCACCCCAGGCTCTGGCACCTGCTGGCTGGGGCAGGAGAGAGCCAAACCAACTCTGCTCCTGGGAGCCTGCAGCACAGAGGGATCCTGCTCCAGCCCTGAGGGAGACCCAGGGCTGGGGGGCACCCAGGGCTGGGGGGCACCCAGGGCTGGGGGGCAGTGCCAGGAGGGAGCAGCTCCAGCCTCAGCTCCCCGGTGCCAGCACCCAGCAGTCCTGAGCCAGCTTTAACCAAGTTTAATCTCAAGATCAGGACCTGAGCTCCCACAACATGGAGCTGGAGCCAGAGCAGCCCAGACCTCACCAGCCTGGGCACATCCACCCTGGCCCAAGGGGGCAGGGCAGGGGCTGGAGCCCTGTGCTGGGCCACACCACAGCAGCAGCCCCCAGAGAGCCCCAGCAGGGCTCAGCCTGGCACCAGTGCCAGCTCCTGCTGCCACCAGAACTCGCAGCAGGGGACATGAAAGCTTTCCCTTGGAGGGGCCTGACCCTGCCCTGTGCCAACTCAGGGCACTCAGAGCTCCCCTCCCAGCACTCCAGAGAGGCCTCCAGAGCCCAGGACCAAGCCGACAGGGTAAGACAGAACCAGGAAAACAGAACAGAGCTGAGGAGGGAGGGGAGGAGGCTCCTCCACCTCAGCCCCCAGCTCCAGGGCTGACTGAAGGGAGAAGCAGGGCAGCAGCCCTGCCCAGCAGGGAGCAGGGATCCCTGCCAGTGCTGCCCTGGGCAGGGCAGGTCCTGCTGGGGGCAGGGCTGGCGCTGGGCCCTGCCGGCTCAGGTCTGGCTCAGGATGTAGCGCAGGATGCCGTTGACCACCTCCAGCGTCTCGTCGCTCTCCAGCACGATGTCAAAGGCCTCCAGGTACCTCCCCCTCTGCTCCTCCACCTGCAGCAGCGCCACCAGCACAGGGCAGAAGGGCCACAGAGAGGGGACAGCACTGGGAGTGAAGATGCTGCACCCACAGCCCTTGCAGCGTCTGCTGCTGCCCCAGGGAGGGCTCAGCAACCACCCTGGCACTGCCCCAGGTGCAGCAGGAGCTCAGGGCGCACCCCCAGCTCCCTCCACACCCCCCCAGGGGCTCATCTGCATCTCCTGCAGCCCCTCCAGCACCTGGCAGCTGCCCCCTGCCAGGCCTCACACCTGGGGGAGGCTGGCAGGGACCAGGACGATGCTCCTGCCCTACCTTGTCGTTGAGGAAGCCAATCTTGAGGATGTTCTCCACCGTGGGCACTCCGTCTGCCATGGTCAGGTCGCCCATGGAGTCCCCCAGCAGGATGATGCTGGTCCTGGTGCTGAGCTGCTGGAAGTAGCCTGTGCCCTGCAGCACACTGTTGTTCTTGTTGTAGGTGTGGATGAGAGGTGCCTTGAAGCGTGTGAGGACTCCCTGTGCAGCAGGACACTGACCTGCAGCAGGGCCCCAGCCTGAGCCACAGCCTCAGCACCCTTCTGGCAGAGGGGAGGGTGCCCAGATGCCCACAGGCCACCAGCTCCCATCTCAGACAGTCCAAGGGCTCTGGCACCCCAGCAGCCACGAAGCACCCAGAGGCAGTCCCAAGCCCCCCTTGCAGGGCAAGTCCCTCCCAAAGAATGCAGCTCCTGGAGCTCTTGGTCAGGGCTCTGTGGTGCCCAGGAGCTGGTCAGGGGCCACCAACAGCCACAGCCAGGGAGCCCCAGGCAGGGCAGGGCAGGGGGCAGGGCTGCCCCAGTGCCATGCTCTGAGCACTGTCCCAACTACCCCCCCAGGAACAGAGCCTCAGTGGGAGCCCTGCAGCCCTGCACTGGAGCTTCTCAGGCTGCTCCAGAGGACAGCTAGAGACCTCTGCAGCCTCTTAACTCCTTCCTCCCCCAGCACCCAGCGCTGGCAGGGATGGCACTGCCCCTTCTGCCACCGAAGAGCAACTCTGAAGGGCGAGGAAATGGAGCAGGAGGTCACCGCCAGCGCCCGGAGCCTCCCCACGACCCAGGGGCAGCTGCGGCACTCCAAGCTGCCACGGGGCAGCGCCTGGCCCAGCGGTGCCTGTGGCACCCCCTGCAGCCCTCCCTCCCTCCCGTGCCCAGCAGCCAGGCTGGGCAGAGCCTCTCACCTGCTCGTCGAAGTCCATGTAGTTGGAGACCACTCGGACGTTGGGGTGGAGGACGCCGGCCTGGCGAAGCACCTCCTGCACCACGTCCCCCACGCCCGCAGAGAAGATGAAGAGAGGAACCTCCTGCTGCTGCAGCTGCCCAAACAGCTCACCAAAGCCATCCCTAGGGCAGGAGGCACCGCTGCAGGGCTGGGCAGCGCCAGCCCCCGGCACAGCCAGGCGCCCGCGGGGGCAGCCCGGCCGCCAGGCTCCGGCGCCTGCCCAGCACAGGGCCAGGGCAGGAGCCTGGGGTGGCACCGGCAAGGGGCATGGGGGCAGAACCCCAGAGCCCTCCTGGGAGCAGGGACCCAGCAGGAGCTGCAGAGGGACATGCAGAGGGCACGAGGAACAGGCCCAGCACCTCCCAAACACATCCTGCCCGCCCCAGCCAGGTGCTGCCCGCCCCTGCCTACCCCTGCCCGCCCCAGCCAGGTGCTGCCCACCCCTGCCTACCCCTGCCCGCCCCAGCCAGGTGCTGCTCGCCCCTGCCTACCCCTGCCCGCCCCAGCCAGGTGCTGCCCGCCCCTGCCTACCCCTGCCCGCCCCAGCCAGGTGCTGCCTGCCCCTGCCTACCCCTGCCCGCCCCAGCCAGGTGCTGCCTGCCCCTGCCTACCCCTGCCCGCCCCAGCCAGGTGCTGCAGGCTGCTAGAGGGCTGCAGTGGGGCAGGAGGGGCTGAGGCTGATGTGCAGCAGCCTCAGGCTGCCAGGGCACAAGGGGAGCCTGGGCTCATGGAGAGCCAGGCAGAGAGCATCATCTCCTCTCTGAGCCTGGCAGCACATTCAAACCTGAGCTGGTCCAGGACCACCTCTGCCAAGGGCAGCTTTAAGGGCAAGTTTTAGCACAATACTTCTGTGCCATGGGTGCAGTTTGGGGCTGAGCCAAGGGCCTGGGTGAGTCCCAAGCAGTTCCAGGGGCTGGCAGTGGGGAGCTGCCCCCCGAGCCTGTCCTGCACACAGGGAGCTCTGCCCATCACCCATCCTTGGGGCTGCTCCTTGCCAGGGCTCAGGGGAGGTGGAAGTGGTTGCTGAGCAGGAAGGGCCAGGGGAGGGCAGCAGCCAGGAGCAAGCTGTGGGTGCAGCTCCTGGTGCTGATTTGCAGCCCTCTCAGAGTTAGAGCTCAGAGCCAGGAAGGAAGGCAGGCAGGAGGCTGGCATCTGCCAGGCTGCAGGGCAGGGCCTACCTCAGCATCACTCCTGACTCCCTGACGATCTGAGCTATGTCATCCCTCTGGATCTTCTGCTGGGACAGCAGCTCATGGGCCCTGGTCCACCTGGGAGAGGCAGCAGAGGGAGCAGCCAGGAGAACAACTACCAAAGCCTCTGGGTGCTGCTGCCCAGCCCAGGGGCAGCTCAAGCCTTGGGTCCTGCGGTCTCTGGGGACAGGAAACTACCAGGGCAAGGTGCAGGCCACCCCAGGAGCCCCTCACTCACCCCAGGAGCCCCTCACTCACCACTCCACCATCAGAGGCTGCTTCTCCTCCAGGGTCCTGTTGGGATCAATCTCGATGGGGTAGTAGTGGTGCAGCAGCTCCTTCAGCTGCAGCATGCAGGGGAGGAGGAGGCAGAGTGAACATCCCAGCAGAGCAACCAACAGAGAGCTGCTCCCAAAGCCCTGCAGAGCTTCACCCTTCCTGAGGCCAACCAAGCATGCAGCACCTGGACCCTGAGCCAGCCTGCAGATCCCAGCAGCCTGCTGCCCCTCACCTTGCCTCAGAGCCACAGGGCCAGCTCCAACCTCCCTCCCCATGGGGTGGGGAAGCTCCCCAGGGAAGCAGGCAAATTCCATTGTCCTTTTAGCTTCTCCTGCCCTCAGCAGTGGCTGAGATACAGCCTGGACACTTGCCCCACTCTTGGTGAGCTTGGAGAGCTGTCACACACCCAGGGGGGCAGGGATGAGAAGCACAGAACCAAGCAGCAGAGCTGCACAATCCAGCACTCACCTTCTGCTTGCCATCCTCACTGACAACTCTGCTGCTGTCCAGGATGCCTGCAAAGAGCACAGAGCAGCAGTGCTGGAGCCCAGCAACACAGAGCCCTTCCACCAGCAGCTGCCCTGCAGCTCCAGCAGCAGCTCTGCCCCAGAACAAGCTGTGTGTGGCTCAGCAGCTCCCACTGCAAACCCGCAGCACCCACAGCTCACAGTGGCAGCAAGCTGCAGGATGTGAGGACTGAAGGGGGCAGCAAGACCAGGAGCCAGCCCTGGCAGGGCAGGAGGGAGCAGCTTGCACCCCAGGGGGGAGCTCCTGCAGCGCAGCTCCAACACCAGGGAGCAGCTCCCACAGCCCCGGGCTGCCCGGGGGCCAGCAGCTGCTGCTGCAAGCGCTGCGCCCTGGGGCTGCAGGGAGTGGTGAGGCTGGGCAAAGGACAGAGAGCAGCCGCAGAGGCTGAGACTGGAACCCGGGAAACCTCCCCCGGCGCTCACCGTGGGAGGTAGGGCAGCGGCGGCCGTTGCACAGGAACCTGCTCAGGGTCATGTCGAAGTCAGAAATGACCTGAGGGAGCGAGAGGAGCGAACCTGTGCCGGCCTCCAGAGGTCCCTTCCGACCCCCCCAGATCTGTGATCCTGTGACCCCGGCGCTGCCCTCGCCAGCAGTACCCAGCACGGGCACCTCGCAGGTGAGGCAGCGTCCGAGGGCCAGCACCCTCCCAGCCCTCCTCATCAGCACCCCACGGCTCAATCCTGCCGCCCTGCTGCCGCGGGGGTGTTCGGGGCCGGCTCCCGGTTCGTAGTTCGCATAACAGGGAAGGAAAAGGCTCGGCAGGGAGAGAGCCAGCGCGGCGCTGCCCCAGCCCCGGGGCTGCTGCCCTGCGAGCCCGGCACGGCTGCGAGGATGAGGACGGTGAGAGGCGGCTGAAGGCGAGCACCGAGCACGGCAGCGATGCAGCCATCTGGTCCCAGCTGGCACCGCAGCCAGGGGCAAGGCGGAGCAGTACCTGCAGCTTGCTCCTGCCCTGCTCCTTCATGGCACGGAGGATGCCCCTGACCCGCTCCGGCCGCTGGATGCGGACCGTGGCCTTCTGCAGCTCGGGCACCTGCGGGCAGAGGGCCCTGGTTCAGTGACCCCCCCGGGACCCCTCCGAGCTCCCTTCCCGGGGGGACCAACACCCTCCAGCCCCCGCAGTGCTGCCCAGGACCCTGCCCCTCAGGACCGTGCCCCCCCCCCCCGCTATGCTCCCCAGGACCTTCCCCCTCCAGCCCGGCACAAGCTCGGGGCCGGCCCCAGCCCCGCTCTCACCATGCCGCTCCGCTCCGCTCCCGTCCCGGTATGGCCGAGCCGGGGCCGCGCAGCCGCGGGAGGAGGCGGCGCGGGGAGGAGCCAGGGGCGGCGCCGGGAGCGGCCCGGGGGAGCCCCGGACGGCGCCGGGAGCTGCTGCGGACCGCAGCGGGGGTGCCCGCAGGACCCCCAGAGGGGGCTGGAGGGTGCCCGGCTGTGCCCGAGAGCGCCCAGGGGGTGCCCGGGGGTGCGGGAGGCGGCCCCGGCCGGCTGCGTTAGCTGCAGCTCGCTGCGAGCCAGGAAGGAGAAGGGGAAGAGGAGAAAGCTCCTTCCGGAGCACCCCCGGACCCCGCGGGCAGCCTGTGCTGGCCCCCCCAGTGCAGAGACAAGGATCATCCAGCAGCTCCCCGGGGCCCTGGCACCTCCTCGGGCAGAGAACTCATCCAGACCCTGGTACCAGCTGTGCCGTGGGGCCCGGGGGGCGCCCAGAGGCCGGGCTGGGGGCTTCCCTTCCCCACAGCCCTCTGAGAGCAGCCTCACCCCGCTGCGCCTGCGACAGCAGGGGGATGTCTGCAGCTGCTCCAGAGCAGAAGCAGCTCGGAGGGCAGAGGAGAGCTGAGGCTTTGCTCAGCGCTGCGCCGCTGCCGCCGCTCCCAGGCCGTGCAGCACGGAGCCTGCCCCGCGGTTTGTGTCCCTGCTTTGCTCAGCTGCTCGCCGAGGAAGCTGTCGAAGCACCTCCAGGTACAGCTGAACCCCCCCAGACCTCTGTGAGCATCAAGTCCTCCCCCACTGCCTCCACAGCTCTGCTCCCCCTGGGCTACACTTCCACTGCACAGAGTACTGAAAGCAAACCCAAGAAACAGCCCCAGGGGTGTGCCAGCCCCAGGGGTGTGCCAGCCCCAGGGGTGTGCCAGCCCCAGGGGTGTGCCAGCCCCGGCCCCCCAGCCCCCCAGCCCCCCAGCCAAGGGCCCACAGACTGCTAGAGAAATAGAGGAGGTTTATTTGCATTAATTCACCTCTGACAAGAGACTTCAGCACAGTGCAGTTCCAGCACACACAGCAGGGCTGCTGCCCAGCCTGGAGCACACACACACAGCTGGGGTGGGCACCGGAGTGCTGCCTGCCCTGCCACCCCCTGCAGCTGCACCAGCAGGGCACAGCTACCAAGGTCACAGCAGCACAGACCCCCCCAGCAGTGCCTGCCCGTGGGTGGGCTCCAGGGAACTCTGCACATGGGATGGGGCCTCCACAGCAGCTCTTTGCTCAGACCCCCTCAGGAATGCCACAGGGCAGCTCTGGTTTGTGCCCTCACAGAGCATGGGCACAGCTGGCAGCAAACCCAAGCCACAAACTCCTCATTTCAAGCTGACTTTTGGATGCCACCAGACAACCAACCCAGAGCTGCAGCCTGGGAGTGGATTTGTGACCACCCTGTGAGGCTGCAGCTGAGCTTCAGAGCTGGCAGGGCGAACAGCAAACGCTGCAGTGGGCAGCAGAGCCTGGCACAGCTGGGCACAGGGCATGCTGGAAAGCTGCCCTGCAGCGCTGCAGTGGGCTCCTGCGAGCTGCAGGAGTTTGTCAGACACACAGAGAGCCAGCAGGCTGAGGGGGGCTCAGCAGGGCTGAGGAGGGGGCTCAGCACCAGAGATGTCCTGCACACACCTGGAGAGGAGCACGAGGACCAGGCAGGAGGTGCCCTGCAGGCAGGAGGTGCCCTGCAGGCAGGAGGTGCCCTGCAGGTGAAGCATGCATGGTGTGGCACATGCTCTGTGCAGGTCCAGGGGTGACTGTCATGAGGAGGAGGAGAACTGCACCTGCAGCGAGCTGAGGAAGGCCTGAAGTCAGCCTCCTGATGCTGACTGGCTGCAGGCTGGGGTCTGGCTGGCACTGACCCAGCCACAGCCACACAGAGCTGCCAGGCTCCTGCCCCCCTGCACAGCCAGCCCTGCCCATGGGCCCAGCTCTGCTGCAGGCCAGCAGCAGCTGATGGGGAGCAGTCCCTCCTGAGCAGCAGCAGCTCCCCTCCTGCTCCAGGCCAGCCCTGCACCCCCCAGCAGGCAAGGAGCACCAGGCAGGGTTCCCAGGGGTGAGTACAGGGAGAGTTAAGCTGTTAGGGGCTCCCAAGTGGCTCTGTTAAGGTTGGGTTATGGTTACAAAAAGCCAAGTCACTGCCATCCAAAGTGCCAAGGGGGCTGCCAGGGATGGACACAGCACAGAAACCTTCACACTGGGTGCTTGGAGGACTTACCCAGGGTCTCAGCTCTGACCTGGGCTGCCTGCAGGATGGGAAAGTGTCAGAGAAACCTCTGCAAAACAAAGACCCAAGCTGGTTAAGTTCTTCTGCAAGGATGCTGCCCACAGCAATCCACCACAAGCCATCAGAGGGCCAAAGGCAGCAACAGATCCTGCAGCATCTGCCTGGGCAACACCCTGGGCCCTGCTCCCTCCCTAAGCTCCTGGGTCAGGCTGCATGGCAGGGAAGGGCACAGGAAGGAAGGGAGGGAGGTGGAGGATGCACTGAGTCTGCAGCAGGACAACTCCCTGAAGTGGTGACACTCCAGAAGGAACCTCCCAGGTCCTGCTCCTCAGGAGCAGAGCAGTAAGCAAAGCTGAGCCAAGAGGGTCACACAGAACCCACCTCAAAAGGCCTCAGCTTCAGCCTCGCTGCCACAGGACCTGGGGGAGCCCAGGGGATAGAGACTGAGAGCTGCAGGAGGACACCAAGTGCTGGTGTGAGGAGCACTGCAGCACAGGCAGGGCCACCAAAGGTGCTGATTGTCAAGGAGGCTCCCAGGGGCCCTCCTGGACATCTCCTCACGTGCATCAAAGGTGTGCAGCACCCCAGAGGGGTCTGCAAGCAGCTCAGGTTTCAGTCTTCTGCTGAGAGCCAATCTCCTGCTCACAGCCAGCAGGGCCCAGCCCGTGCTGCTGGGCAGCTGCTCAGATGTTCTCCCTCCCTTTGGCAGCTGCTTCTGACCCAGGCCAAAGACAAAGCAACCTGAAACAAAACCAATCCCCTGCCTGCAGCTCTCTGCTTCCCCAGGGGCCTGCTGCTGCGCCCGGCCCCCACGGGCAGCCAGGCTCCGCAGCCTCTGCGACACACAGAACGTCACACACAGAGAAACATCCCAGAATACCCTCCCCCAGAGATTGTGCTTTGCTTTCCACACACAACTCCTGCACCTGCCTGCAGCCTGGGAAAGCCAAGCACAGCAGCGCCCAGCAGCCGTGAGCCGGAGGAGGAGGCGCCAAGGAATGTCGAGAAGTGCAAATCAAAGAGGTGCTCCTGGGCACACAGCTGCAGCCCCCAGGGCTGAGGCAGAGACCTCTGCTGCTGCACACAGCACCTCCAGGGGCCGACTCCACAGAGCCCTCGAAAACAAAGCCCTGAAGAGAGCAGTAACAGACTCCACGTTCCGCGAGGGGTGGCACAGCCCCTGCCGGGCTGCCCTCCGGGCACCGCCGACGCTGCCGGACCCGCGCCCAGCCCCTGGGCCCCAGGCAAGCCCCGGCCTCAGGCCTGCAGGGACAGAGGAAGGCCGCCGGGGCGGCGGCGGCGGCTAGCACTCGATCTGGGAGCGCGGCGCCCGGCGCAGGCTCAGGCTGTGCCGCTGGATCTCCTGCAGCTGCCTCTCCTGCATCTGCCGGATCCGATCCTTCTGCCACATCAGGTTCTGCGGCATGGGGTAGCGCTGGGTGCCCTGCAGGCTGCGGAAGGGGATCCTGACGTGGCAGGCGGTGGCCCTGCAGCGGGGCTGCGGCATGGGGGGCAGCAGCATCCAGCGCTTCCGCTCGGCGCAGTAGCGGTAGGCCTCCTTGCGGTACTGCTTGTCGGTGTCGTCGCTGTTCTTCCAGCCGCCGATGATGAAGACGTCGTCCTTGTAGTAGCAGATGGCCGCGCCCTCGATGCTGAGCACCTCGGGGGGCAGGCTCTCCAGGATCTCCTCCGAGGCCCTGCCCGAGATCTTGGCCTTGGCCTCCTCGTTGTCTATGGGGTAGCTCTTGGGGCAGCAGGAGGCCGTGTGGTAGAAGTTGGTGTCGGCCACGGACATCTGGAAGCAGCAGTAGTTGTCGATGAGGGGCAGGGACTCCACGTCCTGCCACTGCCTGGTCTCGGTGTCGAAGCGGACGAAGACGGCGCGGAGCCCGTCCTCGCTGTCGCTGTCCACGGGCGTGCGGGCGGCGATGTAGACGAACCTGTCCTCCACCGAGGCCGCCTTGACGTCGCGCAGGATCTTGGGCGCCGCCTCCAGCGTCAGCCACTTGTCCCTCTCGGGGCTGTAGATGGCCACGTCCTTGAAGCCGGGGCTGAAGTTGCCGTGGCCCCCGATGCTGTACAGGTTGCCCCTGACCTCGGCCAGGCCGAAGGAGTGCTTCCTGATGACCAGGTTGGAGACCTGCTCCCAGTAGTTCCTGTTGGGGTTGTACCTCTCCACGGTCTTGGCGAAGCCGGGCTCCATGGAGCCGGCCACGTAGACGTAGGAGTCGGTGACGACCACGGCGTGGCCGTCCAGGTGGTTGTGGATGTGGGGCAGGTTGACCCAGCGATCCTCCTCGATGAAGTACCCCACGCACTCGCTCAGGTAGTCGCCCCCCTCCGACACGCCCCCCACCACCATGATCACGTCCATGTTCTGCCCGCCGCGCGGCAGCAGGGCCGGGGGGCAGCTGGGGGGCTGGGGGCTGCCCTGGCGCAGCTGCTCGCAGCGCAGGGCGTGGCTCTCCACCGCCTCCGCCACCAGCCGCGCGCAGCCCTCGCTGCCGGCCACCAGCCGCTCGGCCTTCACCTGCCGGGTCAGGTAGGTCGGCTTCATCTGGGACAGCCTCAGCAGCCTGAAGAGCTCCTCGAAGTACTGCTCCCTCTCCTCGGGGTTCTTCTGCACCCACTTCAGCACCGTCTCGAAGAGGACCTCCTCGGAGTCCACTGTGATCTCCGAGTCCGAGAGCCAGTCCCTGACCAGGTGGAAGGGCAGGGTGTAGAACTCCTCGTCCTGGATGATCTTGTGGAAGTTCCTGCGGATCATGTCCTGGGCTTTCAGGGCCAGCTGGCTCAGGGAGTACATGTGCGCCAGGCTGTGCACGGCCACGCAGTTGGAGAGGTTCAGCTTCTTCTTCAGGAACTCTCCGCAGAAGTCCTTCAGGCGGCTCAGCAGGAACCTGCGGGGCGAAGGCACAGAGGTGATGCCGCGGCCCCCGCCGCCGGCCCGGCCGCCGCCAGCCCCCGGCCCCCCTCACCTGTCGGCCATCTCCAGCACCTCGTGGACGTTGCCGGGGCTGACGCGGATGCTGCCGGTGTACATGAAGCCGATAACGGCCTCCACCGTGTCGGGGTCGGGGCCGCCCTCCGAGCTCCACTTCTGCAGCTCCACGCGGTCCAGGCGCGACTCCGCGAAGCCCCCCGAGAAGAGCGGAGTGAAGTACTCGGTGGCGCCGGCCAGCACGGAGCGGTGCGCCCGGTACTCGCGGGCCGCCCCGGGCCGCCCGCCGCCGAAGGCCAGAGTGATGTCGCAATAGAGGCCGTGGCGGCGCTGCTCGTTCTGCCGCCAGGCCAGGTCGGAGCAGTGCGCCGGGCACCCGAACTCCTCCGCCTCGGCCTCGCCGTCCCCGCCGCCGCCGCGCGGGCTGCCGCCCTCCGCCTCCGCCGCCGCCTGCCCCGGGCCCGCCTGCGGCTGCGGGGAGGCTGCGGCCGCCGCCATGTTGTCCGACATGGCGGAGCGCAGCCGCAGCGCCTGCGCCGGGGCTGCCCTGCGCGGCTCTGCCCCCTGGCGGCCGGGGGGAGCCGCTGCCGGGGGCAGCGGGGACCGGAGGCTGCGTCCCCCTCGCTCCGCAGCGAGCGGAGCCGCGGCTGGAGCCGGAGCCCGGCCCTGCTGCCGCCCCGCGCCGGGGCCGCCCTGGCACTGCGGGCGGCAGCCGGCGGAGAGGGCACAGAGCGCCCCGGGGGGCACCGCCGCGGCTGCTGCGATGCGCTCCCAGCCCTCAGCCAGCCCTCAGGGTCCTTTTTCTCCTCCCCCTTGCCGTGGGACAAGCCTCGGGGTAGGACTTTCCCTGGGGAATTTGCTCGTTGCAGCTTCGGTCACAGCCCCCCCCGAGCCCCTCTCCAGGGCCACCAAAGCAGCTGCAAGCTGCTGGGTTGTGGTTCGCAGCCACTGCCCCCCAGCCCCAGCGGAGCTGGAGCTGCTCCTCCCCCGCCGAGCACAACGAGGCAGGGGGAGAAAACAAGAGCAGCAGTCAGGAGCTTGTCCTTTATTGGAGCTTGGTTACGAGACACAGACAGGGAGGACACGGAGGAGGTTACTGAGATTATTTCTGCACCTGCAGCTAGCAGCAGAGAGCAGAGCCCAGGCAGCTGGCAGCAGAGAGGAGAAGTTTGCATAAATACAGAGAGGGGAAGGGTCAGAGCTGGACCAGCAGGTCTGGCACAACTTTACACTTTAAATTACGACTGCAGAGGTGGAGGAAGATTGGTTACAGAGCAGCAGTGGTCCCGGGGGGGGGCCAAGCAGAGTGGAGATGAGAACAGAGGAAACAGAAATGAGAAACACCACAAAGAAAAACAAAGGCCCAAGGGGGGGGCTGTGGGAATGCTGAAGACCTTCCCTCCCTCAGCAGGGCTTACAGCTGGGCATTGGTCCTGTAAGGCTGCACCTGTGAGCACAGCTCCCTCCCCACAACCCTGAAAAACTTCCTTCTGTTTTGTTTTAGTCTGGAAACAAATTCTGAACCAAAGGTAGAAAAACCTAAAAGGGGCCAAGAGTGTTAGAGAGAGCAGGGAGCAGCTGGGGCAGCCCAGGGGCTTGCTTGGGTCAGGGTTAAGTTTCTATCCTTAGCAGAGAGTGGCTCTGCAGAGCCTGGCCAGGTGGCAATGGCCTCTACACATCCAAGTCCCATCTGTGGCTGTGCTCTGGGCAGGCTGCTGGCATCTTGCAGTGGCACTGAGGCAGCCCTGAGGCTCTCACATGGTCATGTGCTCAGGTAGGACGTAGGAGATGTCATCCCAGGGGTGCCTGTACAGACCCTGCTTCAGCCTCTTCTGGTCCAGGTAATGTCCTGCAAGAGAGGTGCTGGAGTCACACAGCTGCTGCTGCCCCTCCCTGCCCTCAGGGCAGGAAGGGTCTGAGGGAGAGGGGCCAGAGGAGGCCACAAAGATGATGATCAGGAGGCTGGAGAACCTCTGCTGTGGGGACAGGTTGAGGGAGCTGGGGCTGTTCAGCCTGGAGAGAAGGAGGCTCCAGGGAGACCTAAAGAGCAGCCTCCCAGGAGCTGGAGGAGCTGCAAGCAGGCTGCAGAGGGACTGTCCCCAGAGGGCTGCAGGGACAGCCCCAGGGGCAATGGTTTGGGATGAGAGCAGAGCAGACTGAGTGGATGTGAGGCAAGTTCTGCAGCAGGCTGCCCAGGGAGGGGGTTGAGACTCCCTGCCTGGAGATATTGAAGGTGAGGCTGGAGAGGGCTCTGGGCACCCTGCTCCAGTGGGGTTGGCCTGGGTGACCTCTGGAGGTCCCTCCCAGCCCCTTCCAGGATTCTCTTCTGTGGCTGCTCATGGCAGGGGCTGAGGCTCACCCTGGGAGGGGAGGAAGGTGGCAAACTCACCAATGAAGCCCATGCTCCTGCCCAGCACAAAGATGCCATTCAGGGCCCCTATGTCAATGTACTCATCTGCCTCTTCCCTGCAGGGGAGAGCAAGCAGCTCCTCAGTGACCAGTGTCAGGAACCAGCCCTGGGCAGGCTGTGAGCCTGCTCCAGTGCACCAGATCCTGCAGAAGCTTTTCCTCCTCCCCCCAGGCCAGGCCAGTTTCCTTCAGCCTGCCTGCTGGGGTGCTGGCAGCCTGGCCCTGGGAGCTGCTCACCGAGTGAAGGAGCCACAGCTCCGCAGCACGTCCACGAAGGCGACGCCGATGAAGCCATCCACGTTCAGGATCAGGTTGGGCTTCTGCAGCAAGGCAAACACAGCCCAGGCAGGAGGTCAGCAGTGGCAAGTGAAGCTCACCAGGCAGCTTCATCTGCAGGTGCCCTCAGCTGTGGGCACACAGCCTGCTGAGAGAGCCTCAGCCACGTTTAGGTGGCCCTGAAGAGCAGCCCTGGCTGGGGCTGCCGGCAGAGCAGGGCCCTGGCTCCAGGGGCACAGCTCCAGCAGGGCCTCTGCACCACAGCTGAGGCTTGTTGGGCTCTTGAGCCTGTTCCTGCTGTCCAACAAGCACCTTCAGCCTTAGCAGCCTGCAGCTGTGCTTGGCCTCAAGTCTGCCACAGCAAAGCCACTCCCAGCAGCAGGGCTTGAGGCAGTGGAGCTCAGCCCCAGCACCAACCCCAGGCACTGCCCCTCCAGAAGTGAGGGCTCAGGAGCAGCTCAGTGCTCCTCACTCACCTTGGAGGTTGTGATCTTCTCCACTTCCAGGGCATAGTCCAGCAGGGGGGTGGCAGGGAAGTGCTGCTTCACATAGTCCTTGAGGATCTGCACCCTCATGTCTGGGTTGTTGATCTGCAGGTTCAGAACAGGTCTCAGGCACTGAGGCTGCCTCTGACACTCGCCCCAGGCTCAGCCAGCTGCAGGTTAGGAGGCTCTGGTCACAGCTGCCTCTGCAAGCTGTGGATTTGCTTCCCTTTGTTTTCTTCTCTCCCCCACCCTCACCCCCCCAGGCTGCACCCAAGCCCTTTGCTTACTGATTTGACCCTGTGGCCAATGCCCATGATCAGCTTCCCTTCTTTCTTCATCTTGTTGACAAACTCCATGGGGATGATGCCACTGTCAAAGGCCTTGCTGAACATCTTGGCTGCAGCATCCAGGGCTCCCCCGAAGCGATCACCCTGGCACAGGAGCAGAGGGCTCCCTGCTCAGGCACAAAGCACCCAGGGGGCTGCTCCCCACCCACCCTGACAGCACTGCAGCACTCAGCACACTGGGCTCAGGCACCTGAGGCACAGTTCAGGCCCCACACCAGGGCCAATGTGCAGCCAACAGCTCCTCCAGAGAGGGTGAGGCCAGCACAGCCTCAGGTCTCTTTCCCTCACATCCTTCCCTGTCAGCTGTGAGGAGCACAGGCAGGGGCAGAGCTGGCAGCACCTTGGCCTCTGCAAAGCATTTCTGCACTCAGAGTCCTGGAAGGCTCAGGGGGGAAGGGAGCTCAGAGCTCAGCTGCTCCAACCTCCCCTGCATGCTCAAGGACACCTCTCAGACTCAGCTGCTCAGGGCCTCATCCAGCCTGGCCTTGAACACCCCCAGGCAGGAAGCAGCCACAGCCTCCCTGGGCAGCCTGTGCCAGAGTCTCAGCCCCCTCCTGCTGAAGAACTTCTTCCTCAGCTCCAAACCATTCCCCCTGGTCCTGGCTCCAGACCCCCTCAGGAAAAGTCTCTCTGCAGCCTTCCTACAGGCACTAGTGGGGGGTGGGGGGTGCTAGGGGTGGGGGCAGCTCCCTGCAGCCTTCCCCAGCAGCCAGGCAGCAAAACCTGGAGCCGAGTGCAAGAGAAGCTCCAGGCGCGGGGGGCACAGGCAGGAGCTCGGCCGGGGCTCCGCGGCCAGCCCCAGCCCCGCAGCTGCAGCGCCCCGGCAGGACGCTGGGGGGCGCACTTACGATGGTGAGCAGCCCGGAGGTGAGGCTGGAGACCAGGTCCTTGCCGGCGCGGGCGCAGACGATGGTGTTGTGGGCGCCGGACACCGCGGGGCCGTGGTCCGCGGTCACCATCAGGCACATCTCGATGAACTGGCAGGCGTACCTGGGCAGCCTGGGGACACAGCCTGGGCTCAGGGCTGGCAGCCCTGCCGCTCCCCTGGGCGCTGCCAGGGCACGAAGCGGCTGCCGGGGGGCAGCTCGGGGTCTGCACACCCAGCAGGGCTCTGGGGGGGGAGGGGGCTGGGAGGCTGGGCTGGGCTTCAGCTCATCCTGTGCTGCTGAGCCAGAGCCTCCAGCTCCTGCCAGGAGTGCCTCGGGGCAGGGCTCTGCCCTTCAGAAGGGTCCCTGCAGGCTGCTTAGCAAACCTCTGCGACCTCCCCAGCCTCTGCAGGGTGGAGGAGGCACAAACAGGGCCTGGAACACAGAAATGTCCTCAGTGCAGCACAGAGCCTGTGGAGAGCTTCAGCCCAAGCCTCAAAGGTGCTGCAGGAAGCCTTGGAATGCTGCTGTGGTCCCGGAGGGCAGCCCCAGGGAGGGCACAAAGGGCTCCTGGGGCTCCTTCTGTTCTCAGAAGTCCATCAGCAAACCACCCAACCTCGAGCCAAGGAATCTGAGAGCTGCCTCACCTCCTCTGGAACCAGAGCAGGCCCAGGACCCCTCCAATGCCCATCTCCTCCTTGAAGACCTCTGTGATGGGCATGCCAGCATAGATGAGCTCCTGGCCCCGCTCGTCGCAGATGCTGGTCATGAAGGACGCAGGCTTCCGGATCAGGCCCAGCTCCTGCAGGCAGCACCCCAGGGGTTGGGACACGCCAGGGGCGGCAGCAGGGCCAGGGGCAGCAGCCAGACGAGGCCTTAAGTGCCCTCAGAGCTGCTTCCACAGCCTGAGCACAGCACAGCCAGCGAGCTGCTGGGCAGCCCCAGGGCAGCCCCTCAGCAGCAGCAGCCCCCAGAGCCACAGCAGCATCCCTGCCTGCTCCCCCAGCAAGCCCCCAGCTCACCCTGGCCCAGGAGTAATCCATTGGCACTGTTGGAGGAGGCACTTCCTCAGCTGGCTCAATCACCCTCCTGGCCACGAGGTCCTGGTAGACAGACCTGGGGAGAGGAGCAGAGGTGACCTGCAGCCCTTCCAGGAGGGGGCAGTGAGGCGATCCTGATCCAGGCCTTAACAGCTCAGAGTGAACAGGAGCTGCTGGCCTGGAGCAGAGTCCTCTCCTTCCCCAGGGCAGAAGCAGGGCAGCAGGGCTGTGCCCTGCTGAGGGTGCCCCTCCCTGGCACTCACTGGATGACCTCCCCCAGCTCGTCGAAGCTCCTGGGCACGAACACCCCGGCCTCCTGCAGGGCTTTGTTCTTCGCCACTGCGGTCTCCGAGGCCTGGTTGGCACAAGCTCCTGCGTGGCCAAACTGCACCTGCAGAGGAGAGGGGCAGCAGTCAGGACCTGCAGGCTGGGCTGCAGCTGGGGGAGGCTCAGGCAGAGGGAGCTGGCTTCCCCTCCCTGCCGTGCACACACCTCTGAGGAGAACATGGTGGCGCAGGTCCCGATGCACCAGCACACCACGGGCTTGGTGATGCGACCCTCCTTGATGCCCCTGCAGATCTTGTACTCCTCTGTGCCCCCAATCTGCAGGGGGAAGAGCAGAGCTGCTGCGGGGCCGGCAGAGCTGCTGCGGGGCCGGCAGAGCTGCTGCGGGGCCGGCAGAGCTGCTGCGGGGCCAGCAGAGCTGCTGCAGGGCCAGCAGAGCTGCTGCAGGGCCAGCAGAGCTGCTGCAGGGCCGGCAGAGCTGCTGCAGGGCCGGCAGAGCTGCTGCAGGGCCGGCAGAGCTGCTGCAGGGCCGGCAGAGCTGCTGCAGGGCCGGCAGAGCTGCTGCAGGGCCGGCAGAGCTGCTGCAGGGCCGGCAGAGCTGCTGCAGGGCCGGCAGAGCTGCTGCAGGGCCGGCAGAGCTGCTGCAGGGCCGGCAGAGCTGCTGCAGGGCCGGCAGAGCTGCTGCAGGGCCGGCAGAGCTGCTGCAGGGCCGGCAGAGCTGCTGCAGGGCCGGCAGAGCTGCTGCAGGGCCGGCAGAGCTGCTGCAGGGCCGGCAGAGCTGCTGCAGGGCCGGCAGAGCTGCTGCAGGGCCGGCAGAGCTGCTGCAGGGCCGGCAGAGCTGCTGCAGGGCCGGCAGAGCTGCTGCAGGGCCAGCAGAGCTGCTGCAGGGCGAAGTGCTCCTGGCGCCGGGTTTGTGCTGCCGTGGAGGCAGAGCTGAGGGCTCAGAATAAAGCCTCAGTGCTGGCTTGGTGGGGGGACACATCCCAGCCCCTGGTGGGGGGACACATCCCAGCCCCTGGGGCCCGAGGGGAGCAGGCTCTGGGGGGGGGACACACACATCCCAGCCCCTGGGGATTACAGCAGCATGAATGAACAGCTGAGCTCTCCAGAGGAGCACAGAGAGCTGCCAGCGACCTGCAGCCACCCCTGAGCCCCCTGCAGCCAGGTCAGCTGCCCCCAAGCAGCCCCAGCAGCCTGCAGGGCTGCCCTCACCTCTCCCAGCACCACAATCATCTTCACCCCCGGCGTGTCCTGGTAGCGCAGGACGTGGTCCATGAAGGTGGAGCCAGGGTACCTGGGGAGGGCACAGGGAGAGGTGGGGTTTCCTTCACAAAGCTCCCTGCAAGAGGCCAGCCCAGGGCTGGGTGGGGGCTGCAGAGCCCTACCTGTCTCCCCCAATGGCCACCCCCTCGTAGACGCCGTCGGTGGTCCTGGAGATGATGTTGTTGAGCTCGTTGGACATGCCCCCCGAGCGCGAGACGTAGGCCACGCTGCCCGGCCGGTACAGCTTGGAGGCCAGGATGTTGTCCAGCATGCCCCCAGTGTTGCCTATCTTGAAGCAGCCTGGCTTGATGCCACCAACCTACCACACACCAGAGAAGTCCTGTGGGGTACCCCCGGAGCTGGGGAGCTGCTGCCAGCCCCCCCCCGGCGGCTGTGCTGCTCCTCGCGGCCGGGCGGGAGGGGCTCTGTGCCCCGGGGGGAAGCTGACCCTGGCCAGGGCAGGAGCAGGCCCCCAGCCCCCCCAGCTGCAGGCCCCCAGCACTCACAGTTGCAGGCCCAATGATGGTGACTCCCTTCCTGTCAGCTGCCTTGATCAGCTTCCTGGTCAGCGCCTCGGGGATGCCCTCGGCGATGATGGCGATGGTGCGGATCTGGGGGCAGAGGAGGCTGCCATGGAGTGCCCCCGGTGCTGCCACCCTCACCAGCTGGGGCTGGGCAGGGCAGAGAGGGCAGCACCAGCTGCACTGGACCCTCCCCAGCCCCGGGGGGGCTCCCCAGGCGTCCCCAGTTCCCTGCACACAGCCCCAGCCCAGCGCTGGGAGTCGCTGTGCAGCTCCCTGCAGGCCAGCAGGAGGCAGAGCCAAGGCATTCATCTGCCAGCAGGGGGACCAAGACAGGCTGCTGGCAGCACCACAGCCTAAGCTGCCCTGGTGCCCTGCTGCCAAGGTGCCCCTGGGCACCCCCCCAGCCCCCACCTGTGGGTAGTTCAGGGTCTCCAGGGTGCTGTCGTAGGCGGAGCGCAGCGAGGCGAAGTTGATCAGCACATCCACCTCTGGGTGCTTCCTCATGGCATCTGCCATGCTCTTGTACACTGGCAGCAGGATCTCCTTGTGCCCCCAGTAGAACTTCTGCCTGTGGTCACCCCTGGGCAAGGGAAGATGGCAAAGCCCTCAGCCTGGAGGCGCTGGGGAGCTGAAGGGCTGCAGGGCACTCCCTGGGCAGGCACCACACTGACAGCAGAGGAAGAGAGCAGCAGGGAAGGAGCCAGGCTGAGGGGGACAGAGGCCCCCAGCAGGATGAACAAAGCTCTCCCCCAGGGAAGTCAGAGCCCCAGCTCTGCTCCAGGCTGGAGCACAGGGTGAGGCACAGAGGGCAGCAAGTGAGGGGCTGCAGGGCTGGGGGAAGAGGGGAGCAGCACTGCAGTGAGCAGCCAGGACAGCACTGAGGGAGCCACTCAGCTTTGCAGGGAGGCTCTGCCCACCCTGCCCAGCTGGAGGTGCCCCAGGGAGGTCCCTGCAGGGGTTGTGTCCTGCACAGGGCAGATGCTGCAGCAGGGGCAGCCCTGGGGGCTGTGCTGGGGCACTGCAGCAGAACATTCCAGGCTCTGCCAGAGTCAGACATTTCCAGGCAGCATTCAGCTTCTCCCCACAGCTCCTTCTGTGCACCAAACAACTGCAGCACAGCCAGGGGCTGCCCCTCTCTGCTGCTCTCAGCCCCAGACCCCTGTGGCTTGCACTTGCTGAGAAGTTATCAGAGAGCTGCAATTAGCATCAGAGCTGCACTGCCAGGGCAGGGAGCTTGATTGTCAAGAGGCAAAAGGCTCTGCAGGACAGAGGCTGATTAGGAGCTGCCATCCTGGCTGACACAAGGCTCCCCCAGGGAGCAGGATTTGGGGGGAGGAAGGGAGCCTGGACTGATGTGGCTGACCCTGAGCTGCTGCCAGAGAGCAGCCTGAGATCAGCAGCAGAGGCAGGCTGGGGGCAGAGCTGCACCCAGGGGCAGGAGGGGAATGCAGGCAGAGGCTACTCACGTGAAGGGGTACACCATGGCAGCCACAGAGGGCTCATCCCTGGAGCAGATGTAGTCAAAGTCCAGCATGCCCTGCACAGCCCTGGTCTGCATGCCCCAGATGATGGCCTTGGTGTGGCGGCTGAACAGCGTCGTGGCCTTGCCTGCCCGGGGCACAGCCAGCAGGGCACCCTCAGAGCCTGCCCCTGGGCGGCTGCAAGGCTGCCAGGGCCTGCCCAGAGCTCCCAGGGGGTCACCATCCCCCCCCTGCCACCACAGCCCCGGGGGGGAGCTGCAGGCCCCAGCTCAAGGAGGAAGGGTGGAGGCAGCAGCAGCCCCTGCCCAGGGGCCTGGGCGTGAGGGCCAGGGGCAGGCAGGGTGGGCACTGCTCAATGCCAGGGGCACAGTGGGGTCCCCCAGCTGTGCTGACCCCTTCAGGGGTCCTGCAGGAGCTGGCAGCACAGCTGGCAACAGCCCCAGAGCACTCAGCTGAGCTCGGAGCAGAGGCAGCAGGGAGCCACAGGGCTGCAGCCCGGTCCTTGCCCTGCCCTCTGCCGCAGGGCAGAGCCGCTGGACTCACCCAGAGGTGCTGCTGGCTTGGCCTTCTTGGCTGGAGCACTGTCATCTGCCTTGGACTCTGAGAAGGAGGCTGTCCTGCTGGGGGCTGGGGTCTGCAAGAGCCAGGAGCTGGGTGAGGGACAGAGCCTGGGGCCGGCAGCAGGGGGTGGCCACCCTGGCTGTGCCAGCCAGCAAAGCCAACCCCGGGCCAGGACACTGCAGCTGAGGGGGAGAAGGCTCCTGGCTGGCACAGCCCCGGGGGGGCAGCCCTGGGGCCGCCGCTGCCGGCACCGCCCCGGGGCACCGCCGCGGCTCGGCACGGCCGGGGGGGCCCAAGAGCCCTCCCTGACCCCCCCAGAGAGGGGAGGCTGCGGGGGGGAGGGGGGCAGGGGCTCACCGAGGGGCTGCCGCTGGCGTTGAGCAGGAAGTTGGCAGTGTGGGCCGCAGCTGGGGGCTGGTTGGGGATGGGTCTGTGCCCCAGGGCCATGCCCACGATGGCAGTCATGTGAGTCTCGGTGCCAAAGACGTGGATGGGGATGCCGGTGGTCTTGCCTGAGCACACAGAGCGGGGAGGTCGGCTGGGGGGTGGGCAGCCCGGGGGGGCCCTGCCAGGGCGAGGCCCAGGGCAGGGCAGGGGCCCAGGGCAGGGCAGGGGCCCAGGGCTGGTGCTTACCAACTTCCCCCATCACTCGCAGCCCCTCCTGGTAGTTGGGGCCCCCCCTGCGCACGAAGATCCTCACCTCGTGCTCCTGCAGGGGCCCCTGGTAGTCCTTGATGGCCCTCACGATGCCCTGCAAGGCAGCCAGGGGCAGCTGAGCCAGGCTGGCCCTGCCCCCCCAGGGGCTCGGGGCTGGGGGCAGCTGAGCCAGGCTGGCCCTGCCCCCCCGGGGGGCTCGGGGCTGGGGGCAGCCAGGCCAGGCTGGCCCTGCCCCCCGGGGGGCTCGGGGCTGGGGGCAGCCAGGCCAGGCCGGCCCTGCCCCCCCGGGGGGCTCGGGGCTGGGGGCAGCCAGGCCAGGCCGGCCCTGCCCCCCGGGGGGCTCGGGGCTGGGGGCAGCCAGGCCAGGCTGGCCCTGCCCCCCGGGGGGCTCGGGGCTGGGGGCAGCTGAGCCAGGCTGGCCCTGCCCCCCGGGGGGCTCGGGGCTGGGGGCAGCCAGGCCGGGCTGGCCCTGCCCCCCTCGGGGGGCTCGGGGCTGGGGGCAGCCAGGCCAGGCCGGCCCTGCCCCCCGGGGGGGCTCGGGGCTGGGGGCAGCTGAGCCAGGCTGGCCCTGCCCCCCTCGGGGGGCTCGGGGCTGGGGGCAGCCAGGCCGGCCTGGCCCTGCCCCCCCGGGGCAGTCTCTCACCTTGAAGGTCGCTGCCACGTTGGTGAAGTTGGCAATGCTGCCCCCGATGATCAGGATCTTCCCTGGGGGGAGCAGCAGGCAGGGACAGAAGCTCTGTGAGCACAAAGGTGCCCAGGGCCTGTCCCCAGCCCCAGGTTTCTCCCTCCCTTCTCTCCTCTCTGCTTCGCCTTGAGAGCCATCCCCAAGGCTGCCCCACAGCAGCTGCCAAGCACAGGGCTCCCCTGCCAGGCACCCTGCCCACAGCACCCGGTGCCAGCTGGCAGAACCACCCCAGGGATTGTTTTGTCTTCTCCCTCAGGGTCACTGCTGTGACTCTGCTGCAGCCCCCTGGGCAGGGCCAGCTCCCTCCTCCTGCACTGAGCAGACACAAGGCCAGGCAGCAGTGCAGGCCAGAGGCAAACAGTGCTGCAGCTCTGAGCTGAGCAGAGCCTGGGGCTGAGAGCCTGGAGGGAGCCCTCAGGCCACAGCCAGGTTGCCCTTTGCTGTGTGACAGCCACCAGGCCTGGCCCTGCAGCCAGAGCTGGCAGCAGCCCTTCAGTGCCTGCCTCAGGAGGCAGCAGGACAGGGAAGCCCTTCCAGGGAGCAGCTCAGACCTGCTCAGTCTGCTCCCCACAGGCAGCCTGCAGCTGAGAGCAGCTCTGCAGCAAGTCCTTACCCTCAGGGTGCTTCTCTCTGGTCATCAGGGACAGGATGGTCTTGGCATAGTCATAGGTCTGCTGCTCACTTGGGGCTCCTGAGTACTCCCCA
The DNA here is from genome assembly GCF_014839835.1 of Dryobates pubescens. Classification (NCBI taxonomy): domain Eukaryota; kingdom Metazoa; phylum Chordata; class Aves; order Piciformes; family Picidae; genus Dryobates; species Dryobates pubescens. The sequence continues at coordinate 599,378 of NC_071647.1, read as the reverse complement.
TAGTTGGCCAACTCATTCACCCCCCCCAGGTCACAGATGGTGTCACTGAAGGGGAAAGCAGAGAGGGTCAGGAGGTTGGCTGCCACTGGAGCCCCTGCAGGGGGCTGACAGCAGCCAGAGCCCCCCAGGGAGCTGGCAGAGGCTGTGTGCAGCTCCTCTCACCTGTACACCACTGAGGCACCACCACCAGCCACCATGGTCCAGATCCTGCCCTTGGGGTTCAGAATGGTCAGCTTCAGGCTGGCTCCACTCTTGGCATCCAGGTCAGCAATGTAGGCCTCCTGCAGGCACAGCAGCACCCTGGCAGCCTCCCCCTGCAGCCCCAGGCCGGAGCCCTGGCAGTGCCCAGCCCCCTGGGCATGCAGAGCTGCCACAGCCCCCTGGGGCTGCAGCCAGGGCACAGCAGCACTGCCAGCAGCACCCTGGGAGCCCCTCAGGAGCCCCAGCAGGGGCACTGCCACCACAGCCTGGCCTGTGGCTCCAGGGGGATGGTCCAGAGACAAAACCTGAGCTAATCCTTTCAAGAGCAGATTGAGTTAAGTGCAGGCAGCCAGAGAGCTGCAGGGAGAGCTGCAGCCAGAGCTGCAGCCAGGGAGCTGGGCTGCTGGACTCCTGGCTTGAAGCGAGGCAGGAGCCTCCCCTGGGGCCATGCAGGGGCAAAGCTGCCCCAGCTCTCAGCCCAGCACTGAGGGAGCTGCAGCTGAGCACAGCCCCCAGCAGGCAGCAGGGGTGCACAGGGAGCCCCCCCAGGGGGGGACAGGGTTCAGGGCAGCTCAGTCCAAGCCTGTGCTGCAAAAAGCCAATCCTGAACTGCAGGAGCAGCCAGGCAGGGGGGGAGGCACTGCAGCCCAGGGTGTGCCCAGGAGGTGCCAGGGCCCCAGCAGCCTGCTCTGGGGGTGGCACAGCCTCTCCCATGGGCAGTGACAGCAGGGCACACAGCAGCCACAGCTGGGGCAAGCCTCAGCACCACAGAGCTCATCCTGGGGGGGGATTGGGGGGCAGGGGGGGCACTTGCCTCTGGGTAAGCCTCTCTGCCAAAGGGGGGAGGGAACTCCACATCCCCCCACTTCACTTTGCAGATGTAGTCAGCAGTGGCATCGATCTTGGCAGCCAGGTCCAGGATGTAGACCCCAGCAGCAGTCACCACTGGGGGGGAGAGCAGGGCAGAGCCAACTCAGCCTTGCACAGACAGCCCCCAGCTGGGCCAGGCCAGCCTGCCCCCTCCTCCCCCTCCCCAGTGTTCACCAGGCCCAGCAGCCTCCCCCCAGGGAGCAGCCCTGGCTCAGGGCCTTGCTCTGATGCAGCACAGCAGCTTCTGTGCTCCCTGCCTCTGACTGAACTTCCCTTCCCTGGAATTCCTGATGCCACAGGGCATGAGAGAGCAGAGCCCTGGGGAGCAGCCCCCATGCTCAGCCCCCAGCTCCAGGAGCCACCCCAGCCACTCCTGTGCCCACCTGGCACCTGCCCAGGTGCCAGGACAGAGCTGCCCCCAGCTGGCAGTTACCTAAGGGATTGATCTCCAGGTAGGTGAAGTACAAATCCTCATAGAGGTTGAAGAGGCCACAGATGAAGCTGGCCAGGATGCTGCAAGGGAATTGAGCAGAGCTTTGCTGCAGCCCAGCCTGCCCTGCCTCCCCCAGGGCAGAGGCAGCCTGCAGCCCACCCTGGATCCATTCCTCTCCTCCTCATTCATCTTCTCTGGAAGAAGGCTGAGGATGACTCAAGGCAAGGCAGACCTTGATGACTCATCCCAATGACACTGCTGGGAGCTCACAGCTGTCTGTGGCAGCTCTGCCTGCCTGAGCTCAGCCACGCATCATTGTCTCACTGGCAGGCAGCTCTGCCAGCCCTGGGCCGCCTCAGCTGGGGCAGGGAAGGGCCTGCAGGAAGCTGAGAGGCTCCTTCAGCCTCCCTGATTGAGTTATGGCTGGGGAAGGATGACTCAGAGAGGGGGAACAAGGCAAAGGCATCTCAGATCTAGAGATAAGGAGGACCAGCAGGAGAAAGCCTTCCCAGGAAGGGCAGCACAGGCCTGACCCAGCACCAGGCTGGCACCACCTGCCTGCTGGCACAGGGCAGAGCTCAGGCCACAGCTCCAGGGCTCAGCACTTCAGCAGGCTGAGGAGGGCTCAGAGCTCCATCAACACTGACTTGGGGCTGCAGGAGCAGCTTGGACAGGGTCAGGGAAGTCGGACGCAAGGCACAGCGCTGGGAGCAGCCAGCAGGGCAGGAGGGAGAGCTGCTGGGGTGGCCATGATGTACTCACTCTCTCTTGTCTGCTGGGGCATGCTGCAGGAGATGCTTCTTCACATCTGCCTCACTGAGCTTCTCATCCACTGCCACAAGCAGCTTCTGAGCCTTGGCATCCACGTCCCCCACGTCCACTCCCCCCTGGTGGTGGAAGAGCACAAAGTCTCCCTCCCGGGCGGCGTAGATGCAGACATAGAACTCCTCCTCCTGCACAGGGGCCAGGGTCAGCAGCTGGCACCCAGAGCAGGCCCTGGGGGGCTCCTGGGCACTGCTAGGGGAGGGCAGCCCAAGGCCCACCCCAGCTGCACGCAGAGCCCTGGGGCTGCTCTCACCTGCTTGTGGGGCACGAAGGGCTCGATCAGGAAGTTCTTCAGGATCCCCTTGGCGTTGGCAATCTGTGGGCACAGAGCCAGGCACCAGTAAGGGGCCTGTCCCTGGCAGCAGGGTCAGGGGGCATGGAGGAGAGAGAGCCCTGCAGCAAGGCTCTCCTGCCACCCACAGCCACAGGCTCCAGGGACAGTCCCACACAGGCCATGGGAGATGCCTCCTGCTCCTGTCCCCAGCAGCAGAAGGGCTCAGAGCTGCTGGGGAGAGCCCAGGGGAGGCCACAGAGATGCTCCCAGGGCTGCAGCAGCTCTGCTGTGAGCACAGGCTGAGGGAGCTGGGGCTGTGCAGCCTGCAGAGGAGAAGGCTCCAGGGGGACCTCAGAGCTGCTGCCAGGACCTGAAGGGATCCTGCAGGAAGGCTGCAGAGAGACTTCTCCTGAGGGTGCCTGGAGCCAGGCCCAGGGGGAATGGTTTGGAGCTGAGGCAGAAGTTGCTCAGTGTGAGGCTGCTAAGCCTCTGGCCCAGGCTGCCCAGGGAGGCTGTGGCTGCCTCCTGCCTGGGGGTGTTCAGGGCCAGGCTGGATGAGGCCCTGAGCAGCTGAGTGCAGCTGAGAGGAGTCCCTGGGCATGGAGGGGAGGTTGGAGCAGCTGAGCTCTGAGCTCCCTGCCCCCTGAGCCCTCCAGCCCCTCCGTGGGCCCGGGGCACTCACCGTGGTCTCCTGGCCCAGGCGCTGCTTGAGCCAAGCCTTCACCTGCTCCAGGCTCAGGTTGATCCCCACCAGGCCAAGCTTCCCACGCCTCTTGATCAGCTGGTCTGGCTTCACCACCAGGCGCTGCAGGCCACAGCAAGGGAGAGCAGAGAGGGAGCCTCAGGAGGGGAAGGAGCTCAGCCAGGGAGACAAACTCCAACACAGGGCAGAGGGCCCTGCAGGGCTCCTTCCACCTCTGCTCTGCGGGGCCTGGATCTGCCCCAGGGCTGCTCAGATGTGAGCAGGCAGGGACCGAGGTGCCAGCCTGCCCTGGCTTCTCTGGGGGAGCTCTGGCACCCCTTGGGAAGCAGCTGGCAGGGGCTCTGTGTCTGGAGCCCTGCTGAGGTGCAGCAGGGCTCTGCAGGGGCTCAGCTGCACCAGGACATGGTCACAGCTCTGTGGGCAGAGGCTCAGCAGGAGAAACTGAGGGAGTCAGCTCCTGCTGTCCCCACACCCTCTGCCTGGGGCTGGCTGGGGCCAGGGGTGCTGCACACCTCGGTCAGCAGGCTCCAACACCTGTGGAAGGCTGCTGCAGGTGACAGCTGAGCTCCAGCCTGAGGACAGCTCTTTGATAATGCAGGTGAGCAGCTGGCCTGGAGCCTCAGAGAGGGCAGAGCCAGCACACAGCCCTGGTGCACAGGGCTGGACCCTTCCAGAGCATCCCTGCAGGGCTGTTCAGGGGCACTGCTGACAGCCTCCTGCCATTCTCCTGCACTTGAGCATGGAACATTTAATTACTTAGTGCAGGGCTTCTATCAGCCAGCAGTGAAGGACTGCAGAGCATTCACCTCCCAGCCACTGACTTAATGCAATTAGCCCCTGGAGAGCAGCCAGCCTGGAGCAGTAATGAATAGAGCTCAGAGGGTTTGCTTTGGGGAAGTGCTTGGCTCTGGGACAGACAGAAAAGGTCTTGCATACAAAAAGCCAAAAATGAAGCTTCCCCTGGCAGTCTCCTGGCACCCAGCAGCTCAGCAGTCTCCTGGCACCCAGCAGCTCAGCAGTCTCCTAACTGCACCCAAGAGCCAGCCATGGAGCAAGCACTCTGTGCTGTGGGCCACGAAGGGGCTGAGAGGAGCAGCTGGCACTGCAGAGGCTGCCACAGGCTGGGGCATGGTGTGGCTGCCAGCAGCTCCCCTGCAGCTCTCTCTGCTTATGGATTACAAAGACCTGAAAGGAAGGCTCCAGAGGCCAGGCCCCAGAGGCAGGCTGTGCCCAGGCCCCAGAGCCAGCCTTGGTTTCCTCACTGCTGTTGCAAGCCCAGGTTGCAGCACAGCAGCAGGGACTGGTCCTGCAGGAAAGAGCCAGGGCAGAGCTCTGCTGCCAGCCTGCCCCAGCAGCAGCCCTGCCTGCCAGGGGGCAGCTGTGCTGAGCAGGGGTCAGGCTGCAGCTCCTCACCTCGCTGAGCAGCCAGGGGTGCTCCTGGGTGAGCTGTGCCCAGTCGGTGCCAGGCCTCACCCTGGCATACTTGAAGCGGTTCTGGATGGCAGAGGAGGTGCAGATGTACTTGTACAGGAACTCCTTCCCTGTCTGCTCAGAGATGGCCTTGGCTGACATGGTGACCTAGTCTGGGGGAGAAAAGGCAAGAGAAAGCCATCAGGAGGAGTGCAGAGAACCCCCCAGCCCCCAGCCCCCCTGAAAGCAAAGCCGAGAGAGCTGAGCTGGGGCTGCCCACTGCCAGGGAGGCTCTGAGTCACCTGGCAAACCAAGCCCTTGGTGCTGCCCAAAGCCTCTGCCCCACTGCACTGCCCCCAGCAGCACTTTTGGTCCAGCCTTGCCTGCAGGGGAAGGTGGAAGCCTGGCAGCTGGCCCCAGCCAGCACCCTGCCGCTACCGAACTGCCAGGCGGCCAAGGGGGGGCTGCTGGGGACCTCTGGGACACCCCCAGCACCAGGGAGTGACCAAGCAGGAGAGGACAACTCTCTCCCAGCCATCTTCCTCTGGCAGGTCACAGCTGCAGCCTGGCTGCAGGAGGAAGGCAGCCCCAGCCCTGCCCTGTGGGGGACCCTGGCAGTGCCCTCCGGAGCGGAGCGGCTCACAGAAGGGGCTGGGGGGGGGTCAGCTGCTCCCAGCACCCCTGCCTGGGGCTGTTTCACAGCAGAGGTGCCTGGGCAGCAGGGTCACAGCCCACAGAAGCAGCAGCTCAAGCCCAAGGTTCAGGCTCCCCAGCTTGGGAGCTTTCTGAGCTAAACCCTTTGTGAAGAGCCCCAGGCCCAGGCCTGCCCTGCAGCTGCCACCAGGAGAGGACTTCTGCTCTCAGGGCTCAGACCTCTCTCTCTGCTATGCAAGAGTGAAGTCCCAGGTGTCAAAGATGCTTCAACAAACATTTCTTGTACAGAATGACTTCATCCCAGCCTGGCAAGCATCAGAACCAAGGCTTGGGAGCAGCCAGAGGTCAAACAAGCAGCCTGGGCTCTCCTGAGGGGCAGGCTGCTGCCAGGGCAGCTCCAGCAGGCTGAGTGATGAGGTCCTGCCACTGCTCCCCAGGCTCTGACAGCCTGGCAGGGAACACAGAGCTGTGCTCAGGAAGCTGCAGAGCAGAAAGGCTCTGACAGAAGAGCTCAGCCTGCATCTGAGTGGCAGCAGCTGCCCCTGGCACCCAGGGCAGAGCCTCCACTGAAGACCCACAGAGGGAAACAGTTTCCAAACCCCACAGCTGTTCCTGGTGCCACCTCCTGGGTTATGGCCCCTGGCACTCAGGTGGATGCCCTCTGCCAGCCTATAATTAGCAACCATTACAAACAAAGCTTTCCCCCCCTGGAGCAGGGAAGCAGAGGTCTGGTCTCATCCCCTCCTCCTGCAGCCAGGCTGCTGTCAGCTGTGCCAAGAGCCAAGATGTGGCTGCAGGAGCCTGGCTCCATTCAGCCCTGAGCCCAGCAGCTGGTTGCTGCCCTGCAGGAGCAGTGGGTGGGATTGCTTCAGCCCAAGGGGCTCCAGGGGCAGGGCCTTGGCACCTCTCTGCTGGCCTGCTCCATGCCATGGAGCTCTGCTTTGGTTTCTCTCCCAGCTTCACCACTTCAGGTTTTGTAGTAACAGCACAGGGGAAAGAGAGGACCAGAGGCTGCCACAACAGCAGCAGATGAAACATGGCAAAGCCCTGGTGCCAAGGCAGCAGCACAGGGCTGGGGCTGCCCTGCCCACGGGGCACTGAGACCTCTCCTCCTCCTCAGCAGCAGCTCCTCAGCCAGGTCCCTCCTGCCCCTAGCTAAGTGCTTCCACTGCCCCAGCCCTGCCCTTCTCGTGGGGCAGGCAGCACACAGCAACTGCTTCAGTCTGCTGAACTGCTCAGGCAGAAGAGCAGCAGGGAAGAGGAATCCACAGGGCATCAGCAGTTCCCAGCAGGATGTGCTCATGCAGGCCCCTCAGCAGCAGAGACAATCAGGGCAGGCTCCAGGGGCTGGCTGCATCTGCTCTGCACACAGCTCTGGGGTCTGCTGCAGAGCAGCAGAGCCTCTGCAGTTTCCCAGGAGGAGGGCAGGATGGGACCCCTCTCTCCTGGATAATCTCAGCTGCAGCCATGCTCAGCACCTGCAGTGCTGGGGCCGTGGTGGAAGCAGCTCTGAAGGAGCACAGAGGGGGTGCAGGGACCAGAACCTTCCCTTCCCTGCAGGGCAGTGGCCTCTGCTGAGCACCCTGGGGGCTGATTCACCAGGGGGAAGCTGAACTGCAATTTCCTGGCTCCCAAAGAGAAGGGAAGATGTGGCACCCCCCAGCACCCCCAGCCTGCTCTGCCAGGGGAGAGCAGCTACAGAGGGCTTGGCTTTGCTTTGCCTTTAAACCCTTCCTGTGCCCAGAGGTCTGACCCTGAGCCTCCCCAGGCAAGGAAAGGTCTCAGACCCAGCCCAGCAGCACCCTGCAGCCCCCCTGAGCGATGCTCTGCTGGGAGGAAGGACTCTCTCCAGCAAACTCTTCCTGCTCTCCTACCAAGAGCTGTGTCAACAAAGTCCCACAGCAGAGCAGCCTTGTCCTGTCCCCCCCCCCGCCCAGGTCATTCATTAACACAGCTCAGGACCAGCCACTGCTCCCTGCTCACAGCAGCGTGAAGCTTCCTCCTGGCACACACAGGGGCACCTGCAGCAGAGAGGGCTCAGAGCAGCAGCCCCAGCTGCCAGCCAGCCTCACAGGCCAGGGCACCTGGATGCTGCCTTACGAAACGCCTGGCACCTGCCTGGGGTGATGCAAGCAGGGGGCCCTGGCTCAGGCGGCTCTGGAGCAGCTTCCCTGCAGATGGGAACCTCTGAGAGCAACACAGCAGCAGGGACAGGCACAGTGAGGGCTGGCTAAGAGGGATCTGCAGCCAGGCTCCAAGTGCCCTGGCAGGCACCCAGAGGCACAAGTGGGGTGCCTGGACTGCTGTCTGTAAAGAGCCTCCTATTCTGCAGCCCTGGGGAAGGTCCTCAGCAAGGGTGCTGCTCAAACCCTTCCCCACATCTCCTGCAAAGCAGGCAGCAGAAGTGCAGCCTCTGGCGTGCGTGGCTGGGCAGGACCTTCCCAGCTGGGGCTGCCCAGCTCCGGGATCCTGCTTCACGCAGAGCTGCGAGTGGCAGGGAGAGCACCGCGAGCTGGAGGGCAGGATGCACCCCAAGGTCTCAGCTTTTAGAGGCTGTGGCAGACAGCCACAGAGGATTGCCAAAGCTGCAAGACAAACAGCAGGCGTTTGCAGGTAGCAAACGAGATGGAAGCCATCAGCCACTTCCCAGCCTCGGGAAGTGTCGGATCTGCTCCCGGGAATCGGGAGGCACACAGGGTCTGCTCCCCAGGGAATGAGAGCCCAGCGCAAGGGGTGCTGCTGCCTGCCCAGCCACCAGCAAGGCATCTCCCCCCCGGCACAGGGCAGACGCTGCTGGCAAGGGGCTCTTGGATGCGGGATGAAGGGAACGCCGAGACGGAGCTCGGATGCGCTCCTGGCACGGCCGAGCCCTTTCTCCCGGCGCCTCCTTCAATATTTGCGCTGTGCCCATCGCAAACAGACGGCGTCCCGGGAACTCCCCGGGCCTCAGCTGCCCGGACACGGCCGCCCGCCACCGCTCAGCTGCCCGGCTGAACGGCGCCGTGCGCCCCTCAAGGTCAGGGGAGGGGGAGGTGGGGGCGCGGGGGATGCCCCGCTCCCGGCCGCTCTGCTCCCGGCTCCCCGCTCCAAACCTGGTACACGGCCAAGACCACGGCGCTGCGGTCCTGATCCCGGAGCCGGCCGGGACCGCCGAGCAGCAGCCTCGGCCTGGCCTCTCCTCTCCCCACGGCTCCCGGCGCGGCAGGGGCTCTGCTCGCCCCGCTGGCGGCGCCACCGCTCTGCCCCGGCCCAGGAGGCCGCCGCCGGCCGGACACAGCCGACACCACGCTGGGTGGCGGGAGAAGCAGCGGGCCCCGCCGCCGCCGCACTCACCTGGGCGCCCGCTCCGCCGCGCTGCCGGTTCCTGACCGCTCCCCGCCCGCCGCCGCCTTTTGTTGGCCGCGGCCGGCGTGGCCTCATCGCCCTACGGCGCCGCAGCCTCCCATTGGCTGGCGCCGCCTTGCCTGAGCGGCCGCCGCGCTCCCATTGGCTGCCGCGGGTGGGGCGCGGCCGCGCGGCCTTGTGGGAGTCGTAGTTCCGCCCTCGCGCCCGCCCCGGACCCGCCCCCCGGACCCGCCCGCGGCCGTGACCCCCTCCCTCCCCCCCCCCCCCCGCCTCCCGCGGCAGGGCCCGGGGCCAGCGCCGCTGGCGTCAGCCTCGGAGCGAAGGGCCGAGGCCGCCCCGCCGCCGCAACCGCCCCCGGCACCAGCCCCGCCGGCCGCGGAGGCTCTGCCGGACCCCGGGCCTCGCTGGGGCTGTTTTCACCGGAGCGTGTCCGCACCCCTGCCCCGCCGCCTGCACCTGCTCCCGCTGGCGCCGCTCGGCCCTGGGCAGCCCGCCCGTCCTGCGTGCCCGTACCCGCCGGGCCTGGCAGCGGGGCTGGCTGAAAAGCCACCCGCGGGATGTTGTAACGGCACGAGGTGCCCCACGGGGCCCGCGGTGGGGAGCGGTGCCACCGCCGCGAGCCCCTGCGGGTCACCGGCAGACGGCAGCCCCGCGCGGGAACGACCATCACCGCACCCGGGAAAGCCCAGCGCGGCCAGCAGTGACCACCACGGCGTCACTTCGGCTCTGCCACCTCCGAGCTGTGACTCAGGCCGGCCCGCAGGCGCTGAGGCGAAGCTGCAGGGAGGTCTCTGACGAGCGCTGGTGACCTCAGTCCGGGGGTGAGGTTTGGCTGTAGCCTCCAGGACGTTGTCACCAGGCTGGAGGACCTCTGTGCAACAATCATTACCCGGAGGGGGCCAGGAGGACAGAGGCACAGAGCTGCTGTCCCACGGGGGTGCCTGTCCCAGTGACTGAAATGCTCTGCCAGGCTCCCTGGGGACACGGCTGTGCCACCTGGCCTCCCACTCCAGGCCTCAACTGGTGTTTGTCTCACTACCCACACTCAACACCCTGCCTCCCTCCCGCACTGCGTGGATGCCCTGGCACCAGCCCAGGAGCCAGAGAGCCAGGACAGGCCTGGTCAGCCCTGGGCTGCCTCCAGTACCCAGCAGCAGTGCTCATGTTCCCCGTGGAGAAGATTTGTCTGGGCTCAGAGCAGGATGGAGACGCTGTGCCCACCCTGAGCCACTTGGCAGAACAAAGAGATTCCAAGGGGAATCCTGGCAGAGTCTCACCCGGGGCTGAGATAATGCCAGGGCCAAAGCCTCTGGCAGGAGAGGAGCAGCAGCATTCCCCATCCATCATTTGCCTGTCCAGGGCTGCACACCGGTGATGGAATTGGTACCACAGGCACCATCAGACACCAAGCAGGGACCATCCCAATTCCAGCGGCAGGGAGCAGCCGTGGGCTGCCCGGTGACCCCTCGCGGGCTCCGGTGCTGCCAGAGCGGAGGAACCGGCTCAGCCCGAGCTCGGCAGGAACCGGGCACTCACAACACTGATCTTCCAGAGCCATTTCACCGACAGCCCCCGCAGCCCCCTCCTGGCCGAGCCATCCGCGCAGGGCTCTGGGAACGCGGCTGTAAGCCCACCACGGCGGGCACCGGACGCTCGGTCAAGAGAAACGAAGCGTGAGACGCCGCGAGCTCCGACGGGGCTTTACTCGGAGCCTGCTCACGATTTGGCGGAGAGGCCCCACAGCCGCCCACGCGTGTCCCATTTATCCCGCGCCTCTGGCCGGCCCCTGCGTGTGCGGACTCGCCGTGACCTGCCCGCCGGGGCTTCCCCACCGCGCCCCGCAGAGACCCAGCGCGGAGGCGGGCACCGGGGGCGGGCACCGGGGGTGGGCACCGGCCAGCAGCCGCGGCTCCCCGCCCCTAAGAAGCGAGCTCCGGCCGCGCCGCCTCGACGGCAGCCCGGGGACCTCCGTGGAGGGGCTGCAACCCGAGGCGGCGGCGCCCGGGAGACGGCAGCGGCGGCGCGGGAACCCGCCCCGGGCGCGCCGCCGTGACGTCACTGCCGGGGCGGGGCTGCCGCCGGAAGTTGTCGTTGCCCGGCAGCGGTTGCCAGGCGACGGCGGCGGCCGCGATGGAGGAGGAGGAGGAGGAGGAGAAGGTCCCGGCCGGCACCTTCCCCAGCTTCATGAGCGAGGGGACGCTGCTGGCCCGGCGGGGCGAGCACGGCAAGGCCCTGGCCTGCTTCAGCAACGTGAGCGCGGGAGCGGGGAGGGCTGAGAGCGCCCGGAGGTGGCACCGGGAGAGGGCGGCCGCGGCGGGACGTGGGTGTCGGTGGCACCTGGGTCACATAGGGGTGGCTGGGAGAGTGGTGGCACGGAGGGAAGGGGGATATAGAAGCACACCATGAGGGGAGGTGGCAGGGGTGCGAGGGGAGTGCTGCCAGAGGGCTGCAGCAGGGCGGGGAGAGAGCAGGGAGAGCACAAACCTGCGGTGAAGAGGCTGGGCTCGTCCTCGGCCAGCATCGAGAGCCAGGCTGGGCAGAGCGGGTTCCAAAGACAGGGGCGGCTGGGGAGGGGCTGCTGGAGAGGGGCTGCTGGGGCAGCAGTGACCTGTCCCTGGCTGCTGCCTCGCAGGCTCTGAAGCTGAGGCCAGGGGACAAGCACTGCCTGGTGGCCCGCTCAAAATGCTACCTGAGGCTTGGGGACACTGAAAACGCCCTGAAAGATGCTGAAGCTTCTCTCCAAAGTGACAAAACATTCTCCAAGGTAACCAGCACGAAGTGGTGAGAGCCGGGGGGGAGGGGGCAGGGACCCAGGCAGGGGCTGGCAGGCACTGTTGTGTATTTTCCCTCCTGTTTATTCTTCTCCTCCTCCCCTACACATCGTTCCAGGGACTTTACCAGAAAGCTGAAGCCCTGTACACCATGGGGGACTTTGAGTTTGCTTTGGTCCTGTACCACCGAGGCCGCAGCCTGCATCCAGACCTGCAGAAGCTGTCTCTGGGCATCGAGAAAGCCCAGGAGGCCATTGTCAACTGCATTGGAAGTAAGAAATGTCCTTTGTGTCCCCAGGAGCTGTTCAGGGGACAGCTGAGGCCATGCTGGCTCAGAAAGCACCCCAAGGACCCTGCAATAAGAGGCTCTTTGCTTCTGGATTTGTGCCCTTCTCCTGTGAAATCAGGAAGCACCAAAAAGTGCCAAGTCTCTGTTTTTTCCCCTTCTTTGGCTGCATGCCCCACTGGTACCCTGACAACTGCAGCCCTGCACCCAAACTGACACCAGCATTCCCAAAGCCACCATGGAAAGGCTCTGTTGGCACAGAGCAGAGCAGCTCAGCCCTCACAGCCCCACAGAGATCTTCACCCTCATGTTCAAGGCTCATTACAGAACTTTCCCTGCTGCCTGAGCCTGGCCCAGCCCCCAGCCCAGCCCCCAGCCCAGCTTCCCTCCACGTGCCTTGCGTAAGGGCAGTGCCAGCGCCCATGGCAGGGCAGCTCTGCTTTCACCACCCCTGGCTCAGCCCCTGGCAGGAGGCAGGAAAGGCCAAGGCCCTGGGGATGGCCAAAGCTAACAGAGAGCTTATTGGATTGGCTGGAAGCAGAGCTCTGGCAGCCCAGCAGGCAGGCACAGGACATGCTCCGGGGCACAGGGACACTGCTGCCACCTCCAACACATGCCCAGAGCAGCAGGGGCCTGGCTGGCTGCTGGGGAACCTGCTGGGCTGGTTCCAGCCTGCTCAGGTGGCTCCCACAGCCCAGGCAGGGCACACCCTGCACACCCAGGTCCTGATCCTGCTGATATCCAACTGCCTCTGCTCTGCCTGGAGTGGCTTCCCAAAGCCCAGCCCACCCCCAGTGCCGCAGCCTGCCACATCCCAGCGCTGTGGGGAGCCTGGAGCTCTTTCCTGGGGGATATTGAAAACCCAGGGACAGTGTCCCAGGCCAGCTCACTTCCCTCCATCACTGCTGCTTTCCCTGCACTGCTGCCTCAACACCTCTCAGCTGGAGCAGCTCTGTGCCTGCTGTGCCCCTGGCCTCTGTGGACTGTAGGCAAAGGAACAGACTGAAACCCAGAAAGACTTTAAAATCCAGCCATAGCTCCTAGATGCAGGGGGAAAGAAGCACAGAAGCAGGTTGGAGTTGGATTCAGACCTTTAAACATCTGGGGAATGCTGACACCCTACCAGGGCAGGTCCCCAGAGCTGCTTTGTTTGGCAGATCCCCAACCCCCAGCCTCCCATGGCACTCACATCACTGATCCTGGCCCAGCTGCCCTGGTGCCAGGGCACAAACCCTCTGCAGCAGTTCTGTGGCTTGCTGCAGATCCCTGCGCTCAGAGCTTGCTGTGGTCCCTTTCTTCCTCTGGTTGCATGCAGGATGCAGCACATCTCTGCAGGAGGAGCAGGCTGCTGGGAGCCCCTGGAGCCCTGTGCAGTGCTGGCTGAAACCCTGAGAGGAGCAGCAGCGCTGAGCTGAGCTCCCAGCACACCCAGACAGCTGATGGGAAGGGCTGGCAGAAGGCTTTATGCCATCGGGACACGACGGGCTGGGCACGTTCGTGGTCATTGTGATTCCTGAGGGCTCTGCACTGCTGTGGCTGAGCTCTGCTGAAGGTTTTCTTACGCCTGCAGGTCCATCCTCGGTGAAGCTGCAGTGCACGGAGGAGCTGCGCTTCGTCAGCAGGCAGGCAGAGGTAGGGCCGGCAGCGAGCTGCGGTCGCCGTGGTGCTGACACCGCCTGCAGCGTCCTCTGCAGCACCATGGACGTGGACAGGGCAGGTCCAGCGAGTGCCCTCTGAGCACGGGGCACAGGTCCAGTGAGTGCCCTCTGAGCACAGGGCCCAGGCTGGCCCTGCCCGGGCTGCTGATTGAATGCTTTTGGCTCACACTGCTCAACATTGACAGAAGGCAGAAGGGTTGGGGAAAGGCAACCAGGAGCCAAGCCCAGGCTGAGCTCTCTCCCAGCCCCTTTCTGGTGCTTGTTGCTGGTGGGCCACCTAAGGCTAATCAGTAACAGCCCCGAGGTCAGAGCCAGGGGACTTTTATCTCCAATATTTGCTTTGCTTTCCCCTGATGGCTCAGGGTCACAGTTTTGATGCTGGGCACTTTCCTGATTGCTTCACTCTGGGCTGGTCCCACTGCAGGGCTGCCTCAATTCTCCAGGACAGGCCACACTCGTGGGAGGGCAGCACAGAGACTGCTCCTTGCTCCTGCAGCTGGAGTTAGGAGATGCTTGATGATGAAACTAATCAGCACTAATTACTGGGATTTTGAGTGTGGCACTTCAGCAAGGCCCTGGCAGGAGCCCTGCCTCTTGCAGCCTCTCTGCCCCCGCCTCTTGCAGCCTCTCTGCCCCTGCCTCTTGCAGCCTCTCTGCCCCTGCCTCTTGCAGCCTCTCTGCCCCTGCCTGTGGGAGCTGCCTTGCCCACAGCCCTTCACTGGGCAGAACTAATTCTTGCTCTTACTGCAATGCCCCCTCCAGTTCTTGGGCATGAGGGAGCACAGCTGGGTGCAAAATCTCAGTGGCTCATGACCAAGGAGCTGGTGAGGTCCTGGCTCTGTGCTCTGCTGGAAGGGAGAAGTTTGCTCACAGAGTGTGAGCAGAACTCTGCTAATTCTCAGGCTCCCCACTGATCCCCCCCAAAACTTCCTCCATTTTTTCTTGCTGCAGAGCAAAAAGGCAAATCAGAAACCCCAAATCAAACTGAGCAAGGATCAAAAATGGGCAAAGAAAGAGAAGCCTGTGAGGAACCCAAGGGCAGAGCGACAGCTCCTCGGGGAGCTCTATGCAGACAAGACCTACCTGGAAGAGCTGCTCAAGGATAAAGGTTTTTCTCCACTGCATTTAACTCAAAGTTCTTCTTCTTCTGCCCCCCTGTGACTGCTCTTCCCCACAGCTATCAAAGCTCACACAGCACATGCTGCCTGTGGTGGTCCTGAGAGAGGCCCAAGCGGTTTTGGAACCAGATCCAACAGCCAGGACTGAGCACATTTCCTTCCCTCTCCAGAGCCAGGCTCTGGTAAGAGACAAAACCAGCTCAGAGCAATCTGTGCTGGTGAAATCAGAAGCAGAATCATTGCCAAGGACTCAGTGCTCAGACCCCTGGCACTGGCATGAGGAGGGAAGTGTTGCCCAAGAGGCTGTAACTGCTTTGTGGTTTCCTTGCCAGTGCTGCTAGGGTCGAGCTGCAGAGCTCCCTGTGGAGCTAGGCAGGAGGGTGGGGTCCCCTCAGTCACTTCTGGAGAACTCTTTGCCCAGTCACTGAGCAGTAATTAAGGATTCAGAGCACTCCTGGGGACATTAATCATGTGTGGGCTCTCTGGTTGCCAGGCACAAAACCTCTCTTCCCTCCCCTCCTGCAGTCAGCCCCCAGCCCTGCGCAGATTCACTCCAGCACAGAGCCCCCACAGGGGACGGCTGAGCGCTCCTCACCACTGCCCCCCACGAACTGAGCCCCTCCTCGGCCCTTGTCAGCAGAGAGGACAGCAGCTGGAGGGGCTGGGCCCAGCAGCCCCTGCTCAGGGCAACACCCAGTGGGTAACAGCAGCTTCCCTCCCGCAGCCCAGCCCTGAGCAGCTCCTTGGTGCCACTCACAAACCTTCCCTCCCCGCACCGCCGCTTGCCCCTCGCCCCCCGGGCACACATTAACGCCGCCTGGCTTCTGCTGCCTTGCTTCCAGATCTGATGGAGAGCAGCACAAGGCAGGGGGTGAAAGTGGCAGAGCTGGTGCAGAGGGGCATCTCCTACCTGGATGCCCGCAGCGAGTTCTGGCAGCAGCAGAAGCCGCTGTACGCGCGGCTGCGGGAGCGCCGGCTGCGGCAGGGCCGGGCGCGGCGCGGCGGGAGGCGGCCGGCGGAGTTTGGCAGACACCTGGCAAAGACCATGGAGGACATCGACATGTGTAGGTGTCCTGGCTGGGGGCAGGGAGGGCTGGGGCCTGGCACCTGCAGGTACCTGCTGCAGTGATCCCAGAGCAGAGGCAGCTCAGGTGTGAGCCAAGGCCGGCAGGGAGGGCTGGGGAGGCCTTGGTCCTGCGTCCTGCACCTCTCCCAGCACCGCCTCAGCCACACAGCCCAGCCCTCGGCTTTCTCAGCTTTGGCTGCACTTGGGGCCCTGCTGAGTGGCTTTCGGGACACCACTTAGAGATCAAAGCCAGGCAGGCCACTGCTGCATGCAGCAAACCCCTCTGGGCTGGTCAGCAGCAGCTCTGACACCGTGGCAGGGAGCTGAAGCAGCTGGGGAAGAGCTGTGTGGAAGCAAGGAGCAATCCACTTCTGGTGCTTAGAACCCAGGGGAAAGCATTTGGTAGCTGCTGCAGCTCAGCTCTTTGATGCTGCAACAGCAGGGTGAGGAGAGAGTCAGAAATGCCCCAAACCCATGGGCACAAGGAGCTGACAGGGAGCTCAGCTGCGAGGGGACAACCTCAGCACTGTGCTGGAGCTTCATGGCCCAGCCCAGGCTGCCCTGCTGCAGTCACTGAGAGCTTTCAAAACCTCCCCACAACGCTCATGGCTCTCCTTTGTGTCTCCCCAGCCAGGGCAGGCTGTGACCAGAGTCCTTTCCCCTTACCTGCTGCAAGGGAAGGGGTTTCCAGCAGGGCCAGAGGTGCCAGGGGCACATTTCCTGGAGACTGGAGGCAGGAGCGTGGGAGATGTGTGAGGGGTTGGGAGCTGACCTCTCCCGGGCTGGGGCTGGGGCTGGGGCTTGCACAAATTAGCTTTCCCTCCCCAGCATCACCACATCCACACACCTGTGCTGAGCTCCCCTCCTTGTCTCTAGTGCTGGCTGGGGGCTGCCCTGGAGAAGGCTGCCAGCAAGCTGAGTGTGTGCTGAGGGCAGTGCAGAGGTGCCCGGAGCAGGAGCTGCCCAACAAGGCTGAGCTGCTGGGAAGCCTCCACAGCCGCATGGGCAGCGCCCAGCTGCAGATGGGACAGGTGGAGGCAGCCCTGCAGAGCCACCAGATGGACCTGAAGTGTGCTGAGCAGAAGTAAGTGCTGGGAGGCTTGGACGGAGGGGAGAGAGGAAAGGACCTGCTGGGATGTGCCAGCCTGGGGCGAGGCTGCAGCTCCCGGCTGGAGCTTTGGCAGCACACAGCAGCCAGCCCCTGCCCGAGCTGCCTGCCCGAGCTGCCTGCCCGAGCTGCCTGCCCGAGCTGCCTGCCCTTGGGATCAGCTCTGCAGCGCCAGGAGCCCGAAGCAGAGCTGACAGGACCCAGAGCATGCGGCACAGCTGCTTCTCAGCTGAAGCTAAAGGGAGCACAGGTCCCAGTCCCAGCCGCGGGCGTGGGCTCCCTCCTCAGGAAGCTCAGGCTTGCGCCGCGCAGCTTTTGTCTCAGTTCCAACCACGAGAGCAGGCTCAGAGCTCTCTTCCCTCCGGCCCTCCGCACGCAGCAGGCCGAGCAGCAGAGCCAGCAGGGGGCTGGGGCAGGCCCGGAGCAGGGCAAGGCTGCTCAGTGACTGCTTGCTTTCTCTCCTGCGCGCAGCAATCTGCCCGAGGCTGTGTCCAGAGCCCTCGACAACATTGGCAGAGTCTATACCAGGACTGGCAGGTTCCAGGAGGCCATTGCCACGTAGGTACCGTGGGGAGCAGCAGAGGCACAGGGCTGGCTGGGGTCAGAGGTGGTCTCTTTGTTTAGTCACAAGGGGAGGGAAGCAGCAAACTGAACACAGTGAGAGCTGGGAAGCTTTTCATGCCAGCAGCCCCTGGAACCCTTTGGCTATAGAAGCAGTGGCTGAAATTGTAACTGGCACAGCTGGCACAGCTGGCAGCTGCCTGCCTCCCTTACCTTCTGCTTGCAGCTGGGAGAAGAAGATCCCAATGGCCAAATCCAGCCTGGAGAAGGCTTGGCTGTTCCATGAGCTTGGCCAGTGCTACCTGCAGCTGAACAGAGCTGAAGCAGCCAGAGGGTATGGAGAGAAGTCCCTGAAGGCAGCAGAGCAAGAGGGAGATGTCGAGTGGCAGCTCCATGCCACCTTGCTGGTGGCAGAAGCACAAGGTAGAGAGGGGCTGGCACAGGGCTGGGGAGAGCCTTGGCTGGGCAGGGTCCTGCAGCAAATGTCACAGTGACCCTGCAGCCAAAGTGACCTCAGAGCAAGGCCTCTCCTCAGGTGCTTGATTGCCATCATCTAAAATCAACCTCCTCTGTCCCAGTGCAATTAGAGGACCACTGGGCTGCCATCCTGGCCTTCGAGAGAGCCCTTGAGAAGGCAAAGCTGATTGGCAACAAAGCTGCCCAGAAGGCCATCACTGCTGTGAGTGTGGAGCCTGCAGGGGAGGAGATGTTGGCTAAGGGATGTGAGCAGGGAGGAATCACCTCGGGGAGGGTGGAAAGGACAGCAGAGGCCAGAGGGAAAGAGGCAGCTGCCCTGCTGGAGCTTTATTAACCACCCTGCTTGCTTGCAGGCCTTGGATGAGGCGAGCAAAAGCTTCGTGGAGCTGGACGAGGGAGGAGCAGAAATGACACTCCACTGGTGCACAGGTAGCTGGGCCTGCAGGATGTGGCCCAGGACAGGCCCAGTGCCCAGGTGACCCACGGGGAACGAAGGGGCTCGGCAGCGCCGGGGCCTCCGAGCATCAGCTGCCGTCAGAGCCGGCGCAGCGCGCAGCTCCTCCGGGTGCTGAACCGGCGCTGGCCGCTGGCCCGGCCGCGATGCGGAGCCCGGGCAGGAGGTGGCAGCACGGCCCCGCGGTGCCCGGGCAGGAGGTGGCAGCACGGCCCCGCGGTGCCTGTGCCCGGCAGGGGCTGGGGCGGTGGGTCCGGGCACGGCGGCCGTGCCGTGCAGCTCAGCACCTCGCACCGACGGCCGCCGAGTCCCGAGGGACAGGACATGGACCAGGTGCCCTCTGAAGGTCCCTTCTAGCCCAGACCATGCCCTGACTCTGTCCCGAGGAAGCAGAGGGGAGCTGGGAGCCCTTGGCTGTGGTGGGGGGTGCCAGGGGGTGCCAGGGGGCTTTTTTCTCGTGCCCTGATCTCTCTTTGCTGGAACTTGGCTTAAATTCACATTTTCCTCCCCAGGTTATGATTCCAGAAGGGAAAGCAGAAAACATGAGAGCTCGGAGAAGGGCAGGGAAAGAGGGGAAAGGGAGCAACGCCGACTGAACTGGGGGGACGCAAAGCACCGAGAAGATTCCAGGAGCTGGACAGGGAAACCGGGAACCGAGAGGGAGGGGAGGGACAAAGAACCGGGGGCCGTGGGGTGGCGGAGGGAGGGGAGCAGCAGGAGGAGCCGGTAGATGCGGAGCAGCCCCGGGGGAGACGGGGAGCGCCCGCGGGTGTTGTTCTGCGCTCGGTTGGCAAACAAGAGCCTTTCCCGGCCGTCCCCGGGCAGCCGCTGCCTCGCACCTACGCCGGTACCGCGCATCCGCCGGCGCTGCCCCTCGTACCGGCTCCGCTGGCCCTTCGCGGGTAACGGGAACAGAAGGGGCGGGGGGGACCGAGGCTCCGGGCACCCCCTCAGCGCGCGGGGGGAGGTCCCGGCCCGGCCCCCCGCTCCCTCCCGGTACCCCCCCGGCCCCTCCGCGCCTGCGCGGCCGCGGGCGGGGCCGGCGGTGGCGGGAAGGGGGGGCCCGGTTCTATGAAAGGGGCTGCGGCCGAGCCCGCCCCAGAGCCGCTTCCCCGCTCCGCACCGGCGGCCGCCCCGGAGCCGCTGCCCTCACCATGGTAAGTGGGGCTGGGGGTGCGCCGCGAGCGGGGCCGGGACCGGGACCGCTCCCGGGTGTGGCTTCCCGGAGGGGACGAAGCGCCGGCGGCGTCGCCGACACGTGGGCGTCGGGTCCGGGCGTCGCGGGGCTGCAGCCGGGAGCGGTCCCGGCCCTGGAATCACCGCGGTGCAGCGGCTGCATCCCGGGGGGTCTCAGCGCCTGCCCCGGTACACGGCACCCTCCGGCACCCATCGCGAGCCCCGGTACCGCTGGGAGCCCGGAGACAAGCGGCAGCTTTGTGGGGCCGGCGGGGAGGGCCGGGCCGGGGGCGCAGCTTCAATGGGGGATTGTCCGCCCCGGAGCCCGGAGCCCAGCGCCGCGGGGCTGTGTGGGGCCATTGTCCGGCCGGGCCCTACGTGGCTCCATCCCATGAAGGCTTCCATTATGCTCCGAGCTGGCGGCCGAACAATGGCCCCGGGGGGTGTTTTCCATGATTGTTCTTTTGTTTGCGCCTCTGAAAAGCAGCCTCAGTCCCTCCAGCGCCAGCAGCTGCCCTCAGCAAAATGCCCACCGCAGCCCCAGCCCTCGCCCAGCACATGGGGCTCGGCCGCAGCGATGCCAGCCTGGCCCAGCCCTGCCCCCCGGGCGCACCAGAGACGCCCTGTGAGGAGCAGCAGCTTTCGGAGCCCCAAATCCATGGGGAAGGAACGGAGGGGCCCCAGGGAGCTGGGGGAACCTCGCTCTTCTCAGGCGCTGGTTGGGTCCAGCAGCAGCCTGGGGAGCAGGCACCGCGATGCTCGGGGCTGGCACAGCAGCTGGCACAGCACATCTGGAAGCGGTGGGAGCCTGGTTCCAGGAGCCAGAACTCGTTCTGGAATGAGAGGGGAAAGTTCATCAGCTGCAGGAGTTGGGGTTCACAGCAGCTTCACCCTGCGAACAGGAAAGTGAATTTCTCTGACGTGATCTGGACCTCTCGATTTTGTCCCCAAAGCCAAACCGGCTCCTCCCGCATCGCTGCAGCGGCCGCGGGCACAGCGCTGGGCACTGCCCGGGCAGGGCTGGGCCGGGAGGCGGCTGGGGAGCGACAGGGGAGAGGTCGCCCAACTGCTGCCCCCGCGATGCTGCTTGACGCTTGCACGGCTGGGGAAATCCTTCCCTCCCAGACCCTGCGGGGAAGCACCCTGGGATTCCAGCAAGGGAGCCGCTGAGGAGGCGGCGCCGGCGCAGGAGCTCCTCCAGGGCTGCTTTCACTTTCGTGTTCCGCTCGCAGCTGCCGCAGGGCTTTGTGCTTCCCAGAAGCCGTTTCAGGTGCTCCTCATCGCAGGAGGAGCCCAAATCCCCGCTCCGAGGAGCCGGGGTGCTGGAGCGCGGAGAGGGACAGCTCGCACCCTGAGGGGCAGCGTCCTGGGGGGACGGAGGATCCCTGGGCAGCCCCAAAGCCCTCTGCGGCCGTTTGTGTTGAGCTGGAGGGGAGGGGGCAGCAGCTGCCAGCCTGCGGGACTTGGGTCTCCCGTTGCAGGCAGAGTTCCCCGCAGCAGCCTGCTGCGCTGGGAGCCGCAAAGGATTTGTTTTAAGCGCTCAGAAATAGATTTGGAACTGCAGAAGCCCTGCCCGGGCTGGAGCTTGGCTGCCTCTGACCTCCTGCCACGTGGTGGTGAAACTTCCCCTTCCTGGTCCGGCAGCACCGCGGCCGGAGGCTGCTGCAGACACAGCTCCGCAGGTCAGACCCCCGCAGCTGGTGCCCAGGCTGCTGGCACAGGGCACAGGTCACCGCTGGGGGGCTGGGAGGTGGTTTAAGCTGAGCAGGGCAGCAGAGCCCAGGGCAGGCCGGGGGAGAGGTGCTGATGCCGTGGGTCGTGCCGCAGGGCTGCTGCCAGCCTGCAAAAGGTTTCCTCCTTGCGTTGCAGAACAGAGGCTTCTCCAAGAAGAGTCACCCGTTCCTGCCCAAGATCTTTAGGAAGATGTCTGCTCAGGCCGCCAAGGAGAGGCCTGAGAGCCTGCAGTTCCCCTTCCTGGACGACGAGGACACCATCTCCACCATCAAGGAGTCCAAAACCTTCTTCATCCTGCGGGGGCTGCCCGGCAGCGGGAAGTCCACCCTGGCCCAGGCCATCCAGGACCGGTACAAAGATGCCTGCAAGGTCATCTCGGTCGACAGCTACAAAATCACTCCCATGGTCAGGAGCAGCCTCCCCGAGGAGTACTCCAAGGTGGACGAGGACCTGGTGGAGTACTGCAAGCGGGAGGTCAGCGTCATCGTGCTGGACGACAGCCACCACGAGCGGGAGCGGCTGGAGCAGCTCTTCGACATCGCCGACAAGTACCGGTACAAGGTCATCTTCGCCGAGCCCAAGACCCCCTGGAGGGTGGATTGCTCCCAGCTGAAGGAGAAGAACCAGTGGAAGCTGTCTGCCGAGGAGCTGAAGAAGATGAAGCCCAGCCTGGAGAAGGAGTTCCTGCCCATGTATTTTGGGTGGTTCCTGAGCAAGAGGAGCTCGGAGGTCCTGCGGAAGGCTGGCCAGGCCTTCCTGGACGAGCTGGGCAGCCTCAAGGCCTTCAAGAAGGAGAGCAAATACTGTGCGTATGGAGGGGTCCTCAGGCTCCTGCTCTGGGGCTGGGCTGCTAACCTCAGCTCCTGCTGAATCTCTGGCTGAAGTTAGCAAGGAGAAGCTGTTCAGAGCTCCTGACCTGCTCCCCACGGCTGTGGAGGGGCTGCTGGCAGAGAAGACAAACCAACGACCCTCCCCCTGCCCTCGTTCCTCAGCTCTGGCTGCAGGGAGCTGAGTTTGGGCAGCAGCAGGAGGCTAAGCTCCCCGGGGTGGGTCAGGGAAGGGCTGAGCCACCTCACCCCCTCCTGCACTGGGCTTGAGCTGAGCCCTGGAGCTGCAGAGAGGCTTCTGTGTTCTGTCAGCCTGGGTGGAAGGAGGGCTCTGATCTCCCCTCGGCTCAGGGAGGTGAAAGCTGAGGGCCAGGCTGGGGAAGAGAGCAGGGCTGGGGCTGGGCTCGGGGGGTGACCTCGGTGGGGGGTTGCTGACAGCCTCCCTGCCTGTCCTTGCAGTTGCCTCTGCCATTGAGGACCCCAAAATCAAAATCGACCTCACCAGCTACTTCGTGAAGAGGCCTCCCGGGGTCCTGCACTGCACCACCAAGTACACCGAGTTCGGCAGGGCCGCGGGCGCCGAGGAGTACGCGCAGCAGGAGGTGAGAGCGGGGCAGGGCCCCCCGGGCAGGGCACCCAGGGCATCCCCACGGCCTGCACAGAGTCCCAGCTGGGCCATGGTCCCTGTCAGGCCGCTCTGCTCCCAGCGCCGTCCCCTGCAGCCTGGTTGCAGCCAGGAGGGAGCAGGGCAGTTAGGTTCCAGCTGTGTTCTTTCAGAGCAGGTAAGCTCAGGTTAGGAACTGGGGGCTGCAGGGGGAGATGTCACCAGCCCCCAGCTCGCGCTCTGGTGGCCGACAGGACCTCGGCTGTGCCACAAGAGCCCTGGGCACGCAGACCCTCCCCCACCCTATGCAGCCCCCCTAAAGCCACCCTCTGTGCCTCTCTCCCTCCCGTGCCAGGCCGTGAGGGCTTCCTACGGCAAAGGCTTCACCCTCTCCATCTCTGCTCTCTTCGTCACGACAAAAACTGTGGGTGCCCGCGTGGAGCTGAGCGAGCAGCAGCTGCTGCTGTGGCCGGGGGACGCCGACAAGATCCTGCCCACCGACAGCCTGCCCCGGGGCAGCCGTGCCCACATCACCCTGGGCTGCGCCAACGGCGTGGAGGCCGTGCAGACTGGCTTGGACCTGCTGGAGTTCGTGAAGCTGGAGAAGGCAGGGAGCAAGGGGGAGCAGCTGGGGGAGATCGGGGGCGGCAGGCTGCTGTACTTCGAGAACGGGATGTGGCTGCTGGCGCTGGCCAAGAGGCTGGAGGTCAGAGCTGTCTTCTCAGGGTACTACGGGAAGGGCAAACTGGTGCCCACGCAGAGCACCAACAAGAGGGGCTCCGCCTTCAGCTCCTGCACCATCATCTAGGGGCAGGGGCAGGGGGCTGCTCTGGAGAGTTTTAGGTCAGTAACCTTCTGTAACCCTTAAGGAGAAATAATTCCCTGTACTAAAGTCAGCCCTGTGCCCGCCCCAGCGCCAGGCCCCTGGGGAGCTGCTTGGCCTCACAACAAGGAAGAAAACAAGCAGCAGCCTCTGCCTGCCCCTCGCTGGCAGCTGCCTGCCCCTCGCTGGCAGCTGCCTGCCCCCTGCCCCTCGCTGGCAGCTGCCTGCCCCCTGCCCCTCGCTGGCAGCTGCCTGCCCCCCTGCCCCTCGCTGGCAGCCGCTGCTGTGGGGCAGAGCTCTGGGGAGCAGGAGCTGAGGGCTCTGCTTGTTGCCTTCCTCGGAGGAAGATCAGCTCTGGTCTCTGCCAACGTCCCTAGGAACCACAATCGTCAGATCTTGCCTGGGAGCAGTGGCAGACCACGGCCTGGGCACAGCCAGGGCAGCTGTGCCACACCTCCCTCCCCCTGGGGCTGCCTCCAGCTGCCCTGGGAGCTGTTCCTGGGTGAGACCCCAGTGAGGCCCAGCTCTGGGCCCTCTTGCAGCCAGCTGAGCTCTGCCCCAGCTCCACCTCCACTGCTCCCAGGGGAATGCTCCCAGGAGCCCCCAGGACAGGCCCCCAGCTCCTGCAGCCGTGTCCCTGCACACTGCCAGAGCAGGCTGGGCCAAGTCCAGCGTCCTGTAGGCAACAATCCTGCCCTGGCAGGGGGTGGCAGAGAGCAGCCAAGGCCTCTCCCACCTTATTTGATGGAAACTCAGATCCTGGCTGGGGCACATCCCTGTGGGCCCTGCAGGATTCTCCTCTAATGCACTTGAATGTTCCAAGCTGGCAGTGCTGGGGGCAGGAGGTGAGGGCCCCATAACTGTAACCTCAAACCTAAACCCTGGCTGCAGAGCAGCTCTGCTGCTGCTGGGGGCCAGGCCTGGGGCAGCAGAGCTGTGGGCACCACTGCCCTGTAACACAACTAACAGCTGAGGTCGGGACAGCAGCTTAGACTCACCTGGCTCTGGTGCCCTGCAGTGACATTAACTCTGTTAACCCTCTGTGTGCTGACTCTGCCCAGTGGCTGCTGGGCTGGGGGAGCTGCTGCTGGGGAGGCTCCAGGCTGCCTCTGCAGGAGGAGTTTCTGCTCCCAGCACTTGGCACAAGAGCCAGGAGCAGGCTGGGGCTGACCTGGGAACACTCTGAGCTCCCCAGTACCCCAAAGCACCTCCTGCTGCTGAGGGGGACACAAATTCTCACTGTAACCAACAACTCCCTCCCTGCACACCCCCAGCACCTCTGACCCTCCCCCTCAAACCCTCCCCAGCCCTGCACAGGCCCTGGGGTGAGGGCCCCCCCTCCAGCTGGGCCTTTCCCACCCACTCCCTCCTGGCTGTGTCCCAGCAAGGCTTCCACCTCCCCCTCCCCAGCAGCCCCGGCCAGGATGGCTCCCGGGGGAGCGCAGCAGGATGCTGCCCCCCTCCCTCCCCGGCCCGGGGGAGGCCCCGGGGCTGTGGCTGCCCTGCAGCAGCAGGGCACAGCCAGGGCCCTCTGCCTGCCCAAGCAGCACAGCAGCAGCCTGCTGGGTTCAGATTTTATTTGTACATCATATACACTTTATAATAAAGTAAACCAATGGCATCTGCCTTGCCTCAGGCTCTCAGACTCTTCATACAAACACATCATCATCATCATCACCACCACCACTGCCTAATGAAGTAAACAACAGATTCACATTTCTGCCACCCACAGCCTGGGAGGTCCAAGGGCCCTGCAGGGCTCTGCCCCGAGGTGGAGCCTGGCTCAGAGGTGGCCCTGGGGCCAGGGCCTGCTGCCGGCACTGCTGCCCTGCCCCCAGGGAAGGGCTCAGCTCAGCACAGCCTCAGGCTCCTCTCCAAGGTGGCTTCACACCGGTGCCCCTCTGGCCTCACCCCTCCCCTGGGGGGGCTCAGTTTGCTCCTTCCCACTCACCTCCCCAGCATCCCCCCACACCCTCCCCTCTGGAGCAGGGAAAGCAGGGGGGTGGGGGGGAGGTGAGCTGTGGGCAGGGCTGCCAGCTGCACCCAGCTGCTGCCCCAGGCCCCCCCAGCTCCCCACCCCTCAGCCCAGAGCTGCCCTGCAGCAGCTGTGCTCCAGGGACAGTCCTGGGCAAGGCCACAGCGCTGCCTCTGCCCTCCACAGCCAAGCCCTGGGAAGCAGGGCCAGGGCCAAGCACAGGGCTGCCACAGAGGGCACAGAGCAGTCACCAAGCTGCCAGGGTCCCAGCTGCTGCCTGCCAGTCTGGGTGGCAGCAGATGGAGCTGGCACTGCCTGGAGGAGCCAACCTTCTCCCTAGGGGAGGGTACAAGGCACAAGTTGAACAGGATGAAACCATCCAGGTGAAGGGAAGAGACTCTCTGTAGTCAGTGCTGAGGGGGCAGAAACCACCTTGGAAGTGCAAAGCACAGCCTGGGCTCAGCACTGTGGCCCTGCCCTGGCTGAGGAGTGAGGTGGCCAAGGGCAGGGAGCAGCAGCAGAGCAGCTCTGACTCTGTCCCCTCAGACACTGAGGGAGCTGCAGCCTCACTCTGTGCCCTGAGCCTCTCCTGCCTCCCTCCCTCCGACTCACGGCCAGGTACCCACAGAGCAGCCCTCACACACCAAGCCCTGCAGCCCAGGTGACCAGGAGCTGCCAGGGTGGGCACCCAGGGGCAGCTGAGGGCTCTCCACACTCCCCTGCAGGAGGTGGAGCTGCTGCAGCCTCCCTTTGTGAATCCACCCAGGGACCAGGCTGTGCCCTGCAGCCCAGCCCACGGTGCTGCCAACCCTACCTGCTGCTGCCCACAGCCCTGCTGCCTGCTCCCAGCTTCATGCAGCTGCCCCCCACTGCTGGGCAACCCCTGGGCAGGCAAGGAGGAGTCTGAAGGCAGCTCAGCACTTCCTGACCTCCCTGCAAAGCTCCTGAGGCAGGGGGCAGCCTCCCTCCCCTCACAGGCTGGGGGCTGCCCAGGACCCCCAGGCCCCATTTGCCCTGCAGCTGTCAGGAGCTGCCAGCTCCTGTGCCAGCCACGGAGCTGTGTCACAGAAACTGCCCCCAGCTCCCTCCTGGCACCCCAGCCTGGCCTGGCTCTTGGCTCTCTCTGGGCACTGCCCCTGGCAGCAGCTCTCACCCTCCCTCAGCAGGCACTGGGCAGGAGCTGGGGGCTGA
Source organism: Dryobates pubescens (assembly GCF_014839835.1). Lineage (NCBI taxonomy): Eukaryota > Metazoa > Chordata > Aves > Piciformes > Picidae > Dryobates > Dryobates pubescens. Next base: position 572,834 of record NC_071647.1, on the reverse strand, counting down.
GGGGCACACACAGAGGTCCTGTGCCCACCTCCACCTCGGGGCACACCACAGCAGCCCTCAGGTCTTGGCACTGCCCAGGTTAACACTGACACAGAAATCATGCACTCGAGGGGGAAAGGTCTGCTGGGCAGCTCCTCTCAGAACCACCCCACTGGCCTCCAGGGAAGGGCTCTGCCAGGGCCTGGGGAGCAGGAGCCTCCTGTCCTCAGCTGGGGAGATGGGGGGACAGCAACAGACCCCAGGGACAGCTGCAGGGCAGCTCTGCAGGGCAGCTCTGCAGGGCAGCTCTGCAGGGCAGCTCTGCAGGGCAGCTCTGCAGGGCACCTCTGCAGGGCACCTCTGCAGGGCAGCTCTGCAGGGCAGCTCTGCAGGGCACCTCTGCAGGGCACCTCTGCAGGGCAGCTCTGCAGGGCAGCTCTGCAGGGCACCTCTGCAGGGCACCTCTGCAGGGCACCTCTGCAGGGCACCTCTGCAGGGCACCTCTGCAGGGCAGCTCTGCTCCATGAGGAAAACACTGAGGGAAGTCCAAGCTGGACACCACCAGCAGACACAGCACAGGGGCCCAGGGGCCAGAGTGCCACATTCAGCTCTTGTGAACTGGGAGCCAGGAGAGCTGGGGAGGATCAATGTGCATAGAGCAGGGCAGCAGCTCCCCAGGGCAGGGCCTGGGCAGTGCCAGGACCTCGCTTTGCTCCCAGTGCAGCCTGGGTCAGGCCAGCCCTGGGAAGAAGGAAGAATGAGCAGAGGGGAGGCTGGGCCTGGGGCCCCCAGCACTGCCTGCTCTGCAAGCTGCCTTCAGGTGGATCACAAAGTATTGTCCTTGTCCTGCAGCAGCAGAACTGAAGCCCTTAAACCTTCCCTGGGAAAGCAGCTCGGCAGGAATGCAGGCAGGGCACAGCCAGGGGCTGCAGTGCTGGCAGCAGCATGCATGACTGCAGCTGCTGAGGCTCAGGGCAACTGCAGCCAGGCCAAGCACAGCCCTCAGAGGAAGGAAGACAAAGATGGCAGCACTCAGCAGTCCCTCCCTGCAGCCTGCCCCTGCAGGGAGCAGCTGGCAGAAGGTAGGCAAAAGTCGGTGCCAGGTCTGCCTGGGGCACTCCTGCCTGCACCAGCAGCTGCTGCCAGCCTCCAAAGGTCACCACCAGAGCAGCCCCCAGCAGCACTGCCCAGCCCCTGCCCTGCTGGCACTGCCCAGAGCCAGCACAGCTCCCCTCACCCTCTGAGCAAGCCCAGAGCTCTGCCAGCCCTCACCCACAGCAGGCTCCAGGACCGCTCCAGAGGCTGCACAGAGCACCTGGCACAAAGGCTCTTTGCTCTCCAGCCAGAAGGGAAGAGCTCTGCCCCCAGAGTCCCCTCCCAGCAGAGCCCTGGCTGTGCCACCACAGCTCTGGTGCCAACAGCTCAGCGTTCACAGGAGCTGGCAGCACCCTGCCGGCCAAAGCCCTTCTCGGCTCCAGAGCAGCTGCAGGCAGCTCCCTCCAGCACTCATCCTGCCGGGGTGCAGGGGGAGCCAGGGCCAGGCTGTCAGTCCAGAGCTTGGCTTTGCATGTTCTTGCTTCTTTGGAGAGTAAATCCCTGCTGGCTGCAAGCTGCTCACCTCTGTCCAGCTCCTGCGCCGCACACACACAGCCAGGCTGCACCCAGGAACCTCAACTTTACTTTGCATCTCTTCAGAGCCAGGCAGGGCTCCTCCACGTCATGGACCAGGGACACCAAAGCAAACATCAAGCTCAACAGAAGAAAACAAAAACCAGAACAAAACTCAAGTTTCAGCACAGAGATTCCAGGTCCAAGTGGATCAGATCAGCTCCCAAGGAGATCCAGTCCGGCGCAGAGGTCCAGCCCCAGTCCCACACCGCCGGCAGCAGCACAGTCCTGGAGGTGGCCACACACAGCCCTTCGGTCCCAGCTGCCCCTCAGGCAGTGCTCCTGGAGAGCCACAGCAGCATTGCTGACCCAGGGCTGCTCCCCTCACACCTGCACTGCTGCTCCCCTCACACTCTGCAGCCAGAGCCCGGGGGGCAGGACCCCGAGGGGGCTGCGTGGAGCTGGCTCCGTCCTGGCACCGCCGCCAGAGCCTTGGGGTCACTCGGCAGCCAGTGCAGGCCCTGCCACGCTGCCAAGCCAGGGGGTGCCCTGCCCCCAGCAGCAGGAGCTCAGGGAAGTCCTCTGGGCAGCAGGGGCAGGCTGCAGGGCGGCGTGGGGGGAGCAGAGGAGTCGAAGCTTTGCTTTGTTCACCCTGGGGGTTGGTTGCATTTGGTTGCTTGGTTGGGTTTGGTTGGGGCTTGTGGTTGGTGGGATTGTTGGGTTGGTGGGCTGGCTTGGCTGGGTGGTTTGGTTGGGGCTGGTTGGGATTGGTTGGGCTTGGTTGGGGCTGGTGGTTTGGTGGATTTGGTTGGTTGGGCTTGGTGGGCTTGGTTGGGGCTGGTTGGGATTTGGTTGGGGCTGGTTGGGATTTGGTTGGGGCTTGGTTGGGGCTGGTTGGGTTTGGTTGGGGCTTGGCTGGGGCTTGGCTGGGGCTGATTGGGTTTGGTTGGGGCTTGGCTGGGGCTGGTTGGGTTTGGCTGGGGCTGGTTGGGGCTTGGCTGGGGCTTGGCTGGGGCTGGTTGGGGCTTGGTTGGGGCTTGGCTGGGGCTGGTTGGGTTTGGCTGGGGCTGGTTGGGTTTGGCTGGGGCTGGTTTGGGCTTGGTTTTCCTCTTTTTTTAACAAAGTTAACAGTAGAACAGACTTCACCAAAGCCTTCCCCCCCCAGCTGGCTTCCTCCTCACACACAGCACACGACAGAGGCCTCCAGCCAGGGGTGGGACTGCTCTACGGACGACAGAGGCGGTGGGGGCAGGGGCTACGTACGGCCTGGCGGAGGTCGAGAGGAGGTCAGCTGGGGCTGCCCTGGGGCTCTCCTAACCGAACTGGAAAAAGAAACTTCCAGGCCCAGAAGCTGAAAGAGGCAAAAATGAGAGAGGTTAGCAGCTGCAGAGCCCAGCCCGAGGCCCTGCTCCGCTCCCAGCGCTGGGCGGGCGCAGAGGGGAGGCCTCTGCTGGGCACCGCTGGCAGCTGACCTCCCCCAGGGCCAGGAGTGGAGAGCTGGCAGTGGGGGGAGGGGGGCACAGGGAACCTGCCAGGCTGCTGCAGTTCCCTCAGCTAAAGGCCTCCAAGGACACAGCTCCCCAGGGGCTCTGCTGCAGGGGCTGGGGGCACCCTGAGCAGCCACCCCAAGGGGTCTGCAAGCAGAGGCCCCAGGAGGGCTCAGCAGAGCTGTGCTGCATGGCCACAGCCTCTGGCCAAGAGCTGCCTCTTGCCGTGCCAGCAGCTGCCCCCAGCCCCAGGGGACTGGCAGAGCCCACAGACCCTGCCAGGGAAGGGTCCCCTGGCACTCTTGCCACCAGCTGGGATGCTGTGCAGAGGGCACTGCCCCAAAGCTCTCAGACACTGGAGTGGCAAAGCCAAACTCTCTCCTGGAGGAGCACATCCACCCTGGGGGGCTCAGGGGGTCCCACCCAGGGATCTGTGCCCTCCACCTACCTTCAAAACTGAAGCCACTTGGCCCACCAAAGAAGGCCTTGAAGATGTTGTTTGCATCAACGTCTAGAGGGAGGAAAAGGAAGCTGTGAGCTGGAGTGAAACTCTCAGCACAGAAACTGGCACTGAGCTGGGGCCCAGCCAGCTCCCTGCAAGGGCACAGAAAGCCAGCAAGCAGCAGCCTGCCCTGGGCACTGCAGGGCAGAGGCCAGGGCCAGCGAGCAGCAGCAAGAGAGCAGCAGCCTGAGACAGCTTCAGGCCCAGGGCAAGCTGAGCACTGTGGAGGGGCAGCACTTGGGGCCCACAGCCTGTGAGGTGCTGCTCTGCTGCCTGTGGAGGGTTCCTGCCCCTCAGCAGTGAGGCCCTGCAGGCTCAGGCAGGGGCAGCATCCACCACACCCCCCAGAGCTCCACAGCCTCAACCAGAGGCCACCCCCAGAGCCCAGCCCAAGGCAGCTCAGGGCATTACTACAGGGGAGGTTTGCTGTAGGGGGAGCAGGCTCCAAAAGGCCTCAGGAGCCACCAGCCAAGCTTGGGCTCCATCACCTGGCAGCTCTCTCCCAGCTGAAAGCATTCTGTGGCCTTTCAGAGCTGCTGGGGCAGGGCCCAGGGGGACACTGACCTCTCATGTTGAGGCCATCCTCCTCCAGGTCCTGGCCGCTGTCGTAGCGAGCCTTCTTCTTGGGGTCTGAGAGGATGGTGAAGGCCTCCCCCACCTCCTTGAACTTCTTCTCCTCCTCCTTCTGCACCTCTGCACTGGCCCCACTGTGTCTGTCTGGGGACACAACCAGGCAGCAACAAAGCCTTCAGTGCCCAGGGGAGGTGGAGCCATGCCCCAGCCCCAGGCTGTGTCAGGCCTGAGGGCTCAGAGCTGCTCCAGGGGTCCCCTCCCCTCCCTGCCCCTGGGTGCTGCCCAGAGCGAGGTCACAGTGCCCACCCTGCTGCCAGGCTGGCAGGGGGTACCTGGGTGGTGCATCAGTGCCCTTTTCCTGTAGGCCTTCTTGATCTCATCCTCTGAGGCATTCTTGTCCACCCCCAGGATTTTGTAGTAGTCTTTCCTCTTGCTCTTCTTCAGCTCCACCTGGGCATTCTTGAGCAGCTGTTTGTGCTCTGCAAGAGGCAGTGCCAAGGGAGAGTGGCATCAGCACTGGGCATGGCCTCTTGCAAAGGCCTAGGCCTTGAGTGGAGCTGGCATGCAGGACTGCAGTGCCACAGGTAAGCAACACAGCTGGACCACAGCCAGGCAGCTAACTGCAGCCTCAGTGCCCAGCCCAGGCTGGCTCCCAGCACAGGGAAATGCACTGAACCACAGGGACCAAGGTCCCTCTGCTGCACTCCAGCCAAGGAAGCAAGGGAGAAGCTAAGGAGCAGCAGAAGCAGAGCAGTGCTGCAGCCAGGGGCTGGGCAACCTTCCCAGCACTCAATGGCAGAGAGAGAGCAGCTGCTGAGAGGCACTCAGGGTGCTCCTGAGGACAGCCACAGCTGCCAGGGCTGGACTGGGCCTGTCCCAGCCCAAGCCAGGACACCCAGCTGGGTCCTGCAGGGGCAACAGGGGGCAAAGCAGTGCTTGATGGGGGGGGGGGGGGAGCAACCAGATTGAAATAGCAGCTGAGGGGCAGGGGAGGCAGCCAGGGGCAGGGCAGGGGGCAGGGGGGGCAGGGCCTCACCTTTCGTCTTCTCCGTCTGGTAAACCTTCTCGTAGTCGCGGACAGCATCCTCGTACTGCTCTGTGTCCATGTAGCTGTGGGGAGGCAGCTGCTGGCCAGGGGCAGCCCAGGAGCCCACCCAGGGGCACTGCTGGCCAGGGGCAGCCCAGGAGCCCACCCAGGGGCACTGCTGGCCAGGGGCAGCCCAGGAGCCCACCCAGGGGCACTGCTGGCCAGGGGCAGCCCAGGAGCCCACCCAGGGGCACTGCTGGCCAGGGGCAGCCCAGGAGCCCACCCAGGGGCACTGCTGGCCAGGGGCAGCCCAGGAGCCCACCCAGGGGCACTGCTGGCCAGGGGCAGCCCAGCACCTGCTGCCTGTGGGGACTCCTGGCACTGGGACCTGCACTTGGGGCTCCCAGCGGAGGCTGCAGCCTCACTTAGCAGCTCAGGGTCTGCTCGAAGGACCTGGCTGCTGCCAGGCTTTGTGCAGGCTCAGGAGCCCCTCCCAGCCAGCAGGGCCCCACTGGGGCTGGGGCAGATGTGGAGAGCAGTGAGGCTGCTGGGAAGTGACAGTCCTGGCACCCCAGAGGGACCTGTGCCCATCTGCTGGCACCACAGCCACCCACTGTAACTCAGCTGAGATGCAGAAGGACGCTGGAGGCTGCAAGGAGGGGTTTGGTTCACCTGCAAGCCAGGCACCTTTGCCCCAACCCTGAGGAGAGCAGCCAAGAAATCCACAGGCCTGGAGTCCTGCCCTGGCCACTCCGAAGGACACAGAGCCCCAGAGCTCCTCTCACCACCTGCCCAACCTCTCTGCACCACCCTGGGGCACTGCCCAGGGCTGAGGATGGAGCCTCAGCTGCCTTCTGCATGGGCAGCAGGACAGGCTCTCAGCTCTGCCAGCTCTCTTCTACCCACTGCAGGCCTTCTGCAAGAGCTGGAGAGGGCTCTGTGGCTCAGGAGGTCTCCCAGCAGCCCCAGGAGCCCAGCAGGGAGCCAGCCCTGCCCCAGCACAGCAGCCACAGGCAGCCCGGAGCCGCGCTGCTCCCCGGCGCCCCTCGCCAGCAGGAGGAATCAGTTCAGGGCCCCTCAGGACAGCAACCTCTGCTCAGGGGGGGCTCAGACGTGTCCCCCCCGTGCCCTGGTGTGCAGGGGGCAGGCTCTGCTCACCACTGTGCTCTCCTCAGGTAGGCTTTGATGTAGGTGTCGTCCAGCTTCACCGCGTTCGTGCAGTCGTCGATGGCCTCCTCCAGCTTCCTCAGCTGCAACAGCAGAGAGAAGGCAGCCCCAGGGGCAGCCCCTGCTGAGCTGTGCTGTGCCTCTGGGCACAGGGAAGCTGCAGACACCCTCTCAATTCTCACTTGCTTGGCTGGCTGCCTAGGAATTTTTCCTTCCCCCAGAGCACAGCCTCTGGTTCCCAGGGAACACCAAGAAGCCTGCCCAGGGGCAGCTCCTCAGGAAGTGCACTTGGGAACAAGGATCTTCCAGAGAGCAACCTGAAAACCACCTCCCAGAGTCCAAACTAAGCTCCTGACAGGAAAATAAAGACACTGAGAGGAGGTTTTGTGGTTTTCAGGCACAGAGAGCCACACAAAACATTCCCTGCCGCTGCCTGCAGCTCACCCCAGGGCCCAGGGCTGCAGCACAGCCTCTGCCTCCTGACCAGGGCCTGGAGAACCCCGAGGAGGAGGAAATGTGCCTAGAGGAGGTGCAGGGTGGGAGCTGGGAGCAGTGCCACAGCAGTGCCTGCTCCTCTGCATCTGTGACTGAAATGCAAGAGCAGAGCTGGGGAAGGCACCCAGGGTTTGGAACTGGGTCAGCTTTTTATAGCCCAAACCCAGAGCCAGGCAGAGGAGTGGCAGGACTGAGAGCTGCCAAGCACAGCACAGCTAAGCTACCTCCTCATCACTGGGGAGCAGACAAAGAAGGCTGCTCATGAGAAGCCTGAGCTCCACTCCTCTCTCCCTCCCACTCTGTGCAGCCCAAGCCTTCGAGCTCGGTGTCTTCGGGAGTCAGCTTCGCCGGCTGGAGAGGATCCAAGCATTGTGCAAGCACAAAGCCCTGAGCAGGCTGCCCCCAGCCCCGGCAGAGCAGCTGCTGCAGCAGCCCCAGGGGAAGCACTCTGCAGTGGGAGCAAGGTGCCGGAGGCTCAGGGCTCCTTACCTTGGAGTTCACTGTCCCTCGGTTGCAGTAGAGCTTGGCGTTGGTTTTGATGTTGTTGGGGTCGATGCCCAGGGCCTCTGTGTACAGCTCATGAGCTAGTTTGTAGTTGCCCTCCTTGAAGGCTTTGTTTCCATCTTCCTTCTTTGCTTTGAGCGCTTTGGCATTCTGGAGGCAGAGGAACCCTGGCTGAGGCCCCGAGGGCAGCGGTCCAGGGGCACACAGCACCTTCCTTGGCTGGGCGAGAGGCAGGCTGCAGACCCCGCCGCAGGACACCGAAGTCCCAGCCCTGCTGCAGCAGCTGAGCTGCGCTGGCAGCAGCCTGCACTCCGCAGCAGCGGCGCAGGACAGACAGTGCCAGCTGCAGGCGCTGCCGGCGGCACGCAGCCTGAGCTCAGAACAGGGCAGGGAAGCAGTCTGCAGATTCCAAGCCCCAGGAATGGGATCTCGAGGGGCAGGAACCCCCAGTGCTGAAGCAGCGAATGCAAGCAGCCCCTCAGAGGGCAGCAGCGAGGGAGGGAGCTGCACGAAAGGAGTCTGGGACGCAGGCAACCTCCTGGCACCAGAGCCGACACAGCCTGCAGCTGAGCAGGGAGCCAGGGGCAGGCAGCCCTGCAAGCGCCGCAGGCAGGGCCGGATGCAGGGGAGGCAGCCCCAGGCCCCCGCCCCAGGGCCCCGCCCCAGGGCCCCGCCCCAGGGCCCGCACTCACCCTGCAGGCCAGGCAGGCCTTCTCGTGGTCCGGAGCCATGCGCAGGGCCTGCACGAAGAACTGCACAGCCTTCTCGATGCAGTCCTCGTAGTACAGGCACAGCCCTCGCACGTACAGCGCGTCCGCGTTGGTGGCGTCCAGCCGCAGGATGTCGCTGCCGGGCACGGGGCGTCGGCACCGCGGCACCGGCACCGGCATGGCACCCCCTGGCACCGCGGCACCGGCACGGCACCCCCCCGGCACCGGCATGGCACCCCCTGGCACCGCGGCACCGGCACAGCACCCCCCCAGCACCGCGGCACCACGGCACCCCCGGCACCAGAACAGCACCCCCCCAGTGCCCCCAGCACCAACCCAGCCGCCGGGGGGCGCTCACCTGGCCACGGACTGGGCCTCAGGGTAGCGTCCCAGCAGCGCCAGGCACTCGGCCTTGAGGATCTTGAAGCGGTGGCAGGCAGGGGCGAACTCCAGGGCTCGATCCATGCAGAACACAACCTGCAGGGGCACAGCTGCCAGCTGCTGCCCACAGGCCTCGCTCCCCTGGGCACCCCTGCTGCTGCAGGCCTCCTTCCCGAGGGGTCTCTCCACGGGCAGTGTTCTGCCCTCCCTCCCCAAGGGCTGCAGCCCGGCCCCCTCCTCCTCGGGGCGAACTCTGCCACGTTCACCGCTCGGAAGCCAGCCCTGCTCCGCTGGCAGAAGCTGTGCCAGCTGGCTGGTGCCAGGCAGGGCAGGAGGCAGGAGGCTGAAGCGGGCAGGCACAAGCTGCCAGCCCCCAGGGCAGCAGGAGGCAGGCAGCTGAGCCTCACCTTCCTGAAGTCTCTCTTCTCAAAGTCCACCTCAGCGATCTTCTCATACTCCAGCACGGTGCTGGCGTTCTTCAGCTGCAGGAGGAGAGCACAGCACTGGGCACAGGGCTGGCACTGCCCTCAGGCACCTTCCAGCAGCATTTCAGACCCCTTGCAGGGCACAGGGCAGGGAGCACAGCAGCACTTCTGCCATCCTGACAACTGCTTTGAACCCCAGCTGGCAGCCCAGGGAGACCCTGGCAGACAGGTGCCGGAGGTGGCTGCATCACCCACCCCTGAGCTCCCTGGCACCAGCCCCCACTCCTCCTCTGCAGCGCTGGGAGAAGGCCCAGCCCAACTCCTCCGCCAGGCAGGGACTGCCACACACCCACGTGCCAAAACCCTGCCGAGAGCCAGGCCCAGAGGCTCAGGCAGCAGCCCCCTGCCCATCCCATCCCAGCACACAGCCCCTGCCCACCACCACGGGGGTCCCACCCTGCAGGTCTGAAACGACAGGCTTTACCATTGCCTCTGGCAGCCCCCGGCGCCAGGCGCAGTGCCCTGCCGCCAGCCCCCGGCACAGTGCCCCACGGGCAGCCCCCGGCGCAGTGCCCTGTGGGCAGCCCCGGGCGCCGGGCAGTGCCCCGCCGGCAGCCCCTGGCGCCAGGCGCAGTGCCCTGTGGGCAGCCCCCGGCACAGTGCCCTGCCGGCAGCCCCCGGCACAGTGCCCTGCCGGCAGCCCCCGGCACAGTGCCCTGCCGGCAGCCCCCGGCACAGTGCCCTGCCGGCAGCCCCCGGCGCAGTGCCCTGCCGGCAGCCCCCGGCGCAGTGCCCTGCCGGCAGCCCCCGGCGCAGTGCCCTGTGGGCAGCCCCCGGCGCAGTGCCCTGCCGGCAGCCCCGGGCGCCGGGCAGTGCCCCGCCGGCAGCTCCTACCTCCAGCTGCGCCTGGCCGTTCTTGTGGTCCAGCTCCAGGACGCGCTGGAAGCAGCGGCTGGCAGCCATGGCGTTGCCCAGGGACAGGTGGCACTTCCCTTCCCGGAGGTGGCCCTGGGGGGACAGGCAGGAGGGAGCTGCAGCGGCAGGGCGGCAGCAGCAGCTGGCAGGTGTGCAGCTGGCACCTACCCGCAGGAAGCTGTCGTCCAGCCTGACCGACTGCTGGGCGTCCGCCAGCGCCTCGCGGAAGCGGCCGAGCATCATCAGCGTGGCAGCTCTGTTCCCGTAGTAGCTGGCACTGCCAGGGCAGGTGTCTGCGGGAGCAGCAGCCCTGCTCAGGGCAGTGCCAGCGGCTGGGCAGCCCCGAGAGCCGCTGGGCAGCCCCGAGAGCCGCTGGGCAGCCCCGAGAGCCGCTGGGCAGCCCCGAGAGCCGCTGGGCAGCCCCGAGAGCCGCTGGGCAGCCCCGAGAGCCTCCTGCTGCCCCCAGCTCTGTGAGCTGACCCCAGGCGAGCCCTGGAGCTGCCCTCCCGACCCCAGCCCGGCCAGGACCGCAGCCTGCGGGGCTGGGCCTGGCCCCGCGGCGCAGGGCGGACGCCGCCGCGGCTGCAGGGCAAACCTGGGCCTGCCGCAGCGCTCTGGGGACGCTTCAGGCCCTGAAGGCTTCCCCCCTGTGCTGGGAGGGAGCCAGGGGGAGGCAGGAGCTGGGGGAGGCCCTCTGGAGCTGCTCTCACCTATGGCTTTCGTGTAGTAGTTGTAGGCCTCGTTGTAGTCCTTCTTGGCATAGTAGGCATTGCCCTGCTCCTTGAAGGATTCTGCTTCTCTGGAAGGAACCACAACAGCACAGCTGAAGAGCACTGAGCACCAGAATGGACTCTGACCCTGGCCAAGCGGCCCAAGGCCTGCACCAGCCCCTGGGACCCTCCGGGGCAGCCACAGGCAGCCACTGTTTGTCCACAGCACACAGCCAGAGGCCTGGCCCCAGACAAAGACCAAATTCTACCAATGAACAAAGAGCAGCTCAGCCTCCACCCTCCATGTCCCACCAGGGATGTGGGCAGCACATCTCAGCCCCAGCCACGCTCTGCCCCACCACCAAGCAGCGTCCTGCAGGGCTCTGCTGCCTGGGACCCGGCCCTGGCACAGCAGGGAGTGGGCAGCTGGTGGCTGCAGGTCACCACTGTCCTCCTGGATGGCCACCAAGGGCTCTGAACATCACCCTGGCTGGAGCAGAGCCAAGAGAGTCCAACCAGCCAGGTGCCCTCCGGTGTGCCAGGGCAGAGCTGCACCGGGAGGGTCGCTCCCAGGCTGGGCTCCAGCACTGCTGCAGGCAAGCTGCTCAGGGGGACAGCCAAGGGAGCAGAAGGGAACCAGGCCAGAGAGCACAGGGCAGGGAGTGAGGAGTCTCAGGACTCCCTTCCCTCAAACCCCTCCAGCCAGCTGCTGCTGGGGCTGAGGAGTTCATTCCTGCCCCAGGACAGCCACAGGCCTGAGCCAGAGCCAGGCTTTAGCCCCCACGGTGTGCAGAGGCTCCTGAGCCCCCCAGGCTGTCCCAGGGCACTCTGAGAGGCAGCAGGGAGGGAGCCCAGCAGCGAAGGAGGCAATGTGCAGGCAGCCCAGCAGGGCCAGAACAAAGGGGATTGTGCTCAGACAAGTTCCCATCTCTTGCAGCTCGCTGGGGGCTGCCCTTGGCCATCCCCCACAGCTGCCTCAGGCAGAGTTGTTTTCACTGCAGCAGCCCAGTGGTGCCAGCTGGCAGAACAATGGACACAGGAGGTGGCACAGCTCAAGGGTGCTCTTCACTTTCGGTTTGAGCATCTCCTGCCAGCCCCACTCCAGCCTGGGAGCAGCCCCAGCAGCGCCCAGCCCAGCCCTGCTCCCTGGCAATCAGAGTGAAAGGTGGCACAGAAGTGGGCACTGCCAGCACCCCACTGCCTTGGGAGGGGCTTGTCAGGGCTCCCAGGCTTGGTCCAGCCCTGCTGCCCCTGCTCCAGCGAGCCATGAGCTGGCCTGAGATGGGAAATTGCCACCACAGCCTCCCCAGGTGGCAGCCAGGGCACAGCTCCCTGCCTGCTGCTGCACCCCGAGGGCCAGCAGAGCCATCCTGTGCCCGCAGGATGGGAACACAGCACCAGGCCTCAAACCCTGCAGGGTGGGAGAGGTGTCCCAGAAGGGCTTTGAACATCACAGCTCAAAGATGCAGAGAGCAGCAGGGCAGGGAGCACCCAGGTGAGGAGCCAGGTTCTGGGACGGGCAGAGCCTGGCAAAGGCCAAGTGCCCGGGGCAGGGCTGCAGGGCGGCAGGGAGGCAGGGCAGGGCTGGCAGGGTGGCAGGGCCGGGCTGGCAGGGTGGCAGGGCCGGGCTGGCAGGGCGGCAGGGCCGGGCCGGCAGGCAGGAGCCGCGGCAGCGCTGCCCTGTGCTCCACTGACACAGAAAGCAGCCCCGGCCCTTGTTTACCTCCTGCCCGGCCGTGACAAGCAGAGCCGCATGCGGCTCGCTGCTCTCGCTGCCGATTGTTCCACCCCAGCAGATGCTGCAGCCTGAATGAGCTCATTCTGCGCCCGCACCGGCGGAGGCTGCGCTCCCCCCGAGCTGCCTGGGGAGCTGCAGCGGCGCCCGGCCGGGCTGCGGCCACCCCCGGCGCCGAGCTCCGCTCCGGGCGCAGGCAGCGCCCGCGGGGCCCCTCCGCCGTGCCGCGGGGCCGCCCTGCCCGGGGGGCGCACACCGGGCAGGGCGCAGAGCGGTGCCTCCCGGAGCGCCCCAGGCCCTGCCCCAGCCCGGGGGGCAGCAGGAACCTTCCCAGGGCTGCCCCTGCCCCCTCCGGCACCGAGCTCTCGGCAGCAGCCCCCGCGGCACGGTCCCACCTTCGCCTCACAGCCTCTGCCGCCTCCTGGCAGCTCCCACAGGCGGCCCTGGCACCCCTGGCACCGCCTCGGCCCTGGCAGCCCTGGCAGCTCCCCGCACACCTCGCTGCGGGTGCCCCGGGGCTCAGGGCGCTGTGCCGCACAGCCGCCCTGCACCCAGCTCCGGCACCCTGGCACCTCGGCAGCTCCGCTCCCGCAGCTCGCTGACCCTCGCCTCCCACTCCCTCCCCTGCTCCCTTACACAACAAACTCCGCAGGAGGCTGCCCAGGCCCCAGCAGCCCTCCGGAGAGGCTCTGGCACACAGCTGCCGGTGCCCAGGGCCGGCTGCAGAGGCTCTGCCCCTGCCGGCAGCGCTCCCGGGGGCTGGCACCCGGGGCACGTTCTCAGCTGTCAGATGTTCCTCAGCTGCCGGTAAAATAAGTTGAGTGATCTCAAACCAGCCCACAGCAGGCAGATGTCTGAGCTTAAAATTAGCTCCTGTGCCTGCCACTGGGCAGCTGAGCCTCTGCCCTGCCCCCCCGAGCGCCCAGGGGAGCAGGCCAGGGGCTGCAGCTCCCTGCTGGGGAGACCCTGCCCCAGGGCTGCCAGCGAGGGGAAGCCAACCTCCCCCGGCAGCGCTCCTGTCCTCCGCTGCAGGAAGCAACCTCCCCGCAGGCAGGCAGCCCCGCGCTGGCCCTGCTGCAGCAGAGGCTGCAGGGCTGCAGGGCAGGCTCCCTGCACATCAGCACCCCCCACTGAGCACCAGGAGCTCTGCTGCCGGCGGCACCACAGGAGCAGGGATGCCCCCTGCAGCCCCTGCAGCGTGCCCCCAGGCAGGGAAAGCTTCGGCCTGGCCACACCAACCCTCTGCATGGGCAGCCCAAGGACTCCCCAGCTGCATGGCAACAAAGCTCTGCCCCAGGGCTCCCACCAAGCCCCCACCTCACCCTCCACACCCCCACCCTTGCCCCCAGCACCTTCCCAGCACCCGAGGACAACCTCAGGCATGGGAGAACCAAAACACATCACAAGAAACCAAAGCAGTGCCCCCAGGCTCTGGCCATGAGAGCAGCCAGGGGAGCCCCCAGCTTTAACCAAGCCCTTGGGCACCTCCTCACCCACAGGGCTCAGCTCAACCCCAGCCCCACTGCTCCTGGCAGGGCCACCCAGAGCTGGGGTGCCCTGCACCAGCTCCCCTGAGGCTGCAGCACAAGCACAGAGAGAGCAACAGCCTGGGGCCTCATCTCAGCACATCTCCAGAGCAGCCCAGGGGGCTCCCTGGGAGGGGCTGCCACATCCTCCAGAGCTGGGGACGAGGAAGGTCCAGCCTGAGGCACACAGCAGAGCCTGGAGCTGCCAGGGAATCCTCCCTGGCCAACCTCCAGGGAGCCCAAGCTTGCAGAGCAGCTGGGCCCAGGAGAGAGCTGTCCCCATGGGCTGGGAGCCTCTCCAAATGATTGCAACAACTAAAAGGAGACCTCCTGGGGCAGAGCAGCCCCTGCAGCCCCGCTGCTGCCCAGCAGAGGAGCTGGCACTGCCAGCATCAACACCAACCCCTTCCCCAAGGACCCCCCCAGGCTGTGCAGCAGCAGAGGATGGCCCTGAGGCCACAGCCTGCCCCTGCCCCTCAAACAGCCCCTGAGGGGCAGGCTGGCAGCTGCCCAGGGCATCAGCTCCCACCACAGAGCACAGATGGCACTTCTGCAAACTTCCTGCTAGAGCCTGCAGGACAGATCCAGGCCCCCAGAGCTGAGCCTTCAAGCACAGGACCTGCACCTCGAGGTGCTGCAGCTCCTGAGCAAGCCCAGACCCCAGAGCCCTCGGTGCTGCCTTGCAGCAGCTATTCAGGGCAGGGTCTCACTGCTGCTGGCCCCCCAGAGGAGCTCCCCCAGCCCAGCACCTGCCTGTGCCCCTGGGGAGCCTGCACAGGGCTCAGGGTGGTCTACAAACATCAGATACCCAATAACTTCCACCCACTCCCCACAGGGCTGCCACTCACCCTTGCTTACAGCAGACTGAGCTGTACCTGGTGGGAGCCAGGAAGGGCCACAGCAGAGGCTCAGGCACAGGACCCCCAGGACAGGTGCCCTGGCTGGCACGAGAGGAGGAGGAGGGTGCCAGGCCTGAACGTTCTGAGCAGCCAGAAAGAGTAACTGGAAGCAGAGGAAGCACTCCCTGCCCACACATCCCTCTGAGCAAGGCAAGAGAGTGAGATCCCAACAGCCAAGGGAGCACTGTGACAGCTCCTGCCGAAGGCACTGCCTGGCCACAGCCCTGAGCACAGCCCTGGCCCCAGGGCACCAACACAAACCCTGCTGCAGAGCTGCAGCCTCCCCTGCCAGCACTGCCCACTCCTGCCCTGGCACCAGCCCTGCCGCCTGCTTTGCTGCAGCCTGCCAAGGGAGAGGCTGGAGGTGACCAGCAGCAGCCTCTCCCACGTGGCTGCTCTGAAGATCCCAGCCAGCACGCTTCAGTAGCCCAGGGGCAGGAAGGAGTTGCCCACGGAGAGCACAGGGCCCTGCAATTGGTCTCCAGTGGAGCCCAGCAGCAGCTAATGGAGCTCCCTGCAGTGACATCAGCAGGCAGCCAGCTCCTGCCCTGTGCAGCCTGCGGCTGCTGCCAGCAGAGCACCTCAGGCCAGCAGCAGGACTCAACACTTTCGGTGTCGTTTCCTCCTCTGAATCCCAGCCCCCGAGCGATTTTCTGGAGCAGTCACCTGGCCTGGGCCAGGAATAGCTCTGCCCGCCCCGGTTCCCCGGGAGATCTGCCCAGGATGCTGCAGCGCCAGAGGAGTTTCCCACACACTGGAGCTCCTCGGCTCCCTGCAGGCACTGCGACGCTCTGCTGCCGGCAGCCGGCAGAGCAAAACGTGCCGGGGAGGGTGGGATTGCCACCCCCCAGCCTCAGCCCACGCTCCCTGCCCCCCCGGGCATGGCGCTCCAGCTCCCCTCGGCAGCAAGGCGGCTCCGGGAGCCTGCGGCAGCCCTTCAGCACAGACGCTTCCCGAGCAGGACCCTGCCCGGCCGCTGCTTTCCCGTTAGCCACAGCAGGGCTGAGCAAACCCTGCCCGGTGCAGCCTCCAGCGGGGCAGGAACGAGGGGCTGGGGGCGGTGGAGGAGCAGCGAGGCTCCAAGGGACGAGTTGGGAGCCTGCCTTCCACAGCGCAGCTGAGCGCTGCCCTCCTCATCCCCAGCAGCGGGGAAAGCTCCCTGCAGGCAGCAGCCCGAGCGGCCTGCGGGCGGCAAGGCGCCGAGCCGCGCTCCCGGGGCGCTCCGGCTCCAGCTGCCCGCCGCAGCCCGACGGCCGCCCCGGGGCTGTGTCCCGCTGCGGGGCGCGGGGAGCCCCGGCCCGGGGCAGGCTCCGGCCGCAGCCCGCAGCGAAGCCTCTGCCGCAGCGCTGCCCGGCCCGGGGCCCGGCCCTGCCCCGGCAGCTGCCGCCGCGGGCCGCGGCTGGGCCCCGCCGCAAGCCCTTGCCCCAGGGTCCGCTCCGGGCAGCCCCCGGCCGCAGCCCCCCGGGAGCGCCTCCTGCCCTGCCCGGTGCCCCGGGCGCTGCCCCCGCACAGCCGCCGCCGGACCCCCGGAGGAGGCCGCAGGGGCCCTGCCTGTGCGCCGGCCCCGCTCAGAACCGGACAAGGACCCCGCGCCGAGGCCCCGGGACCTGCCGCCCCGGACCACCCCCGGCGCCCCCAGCCTCAGCCGGCGGCCGGGCCCCGGCCGGGGGAGCCCGGCCCGGCCCCGCCGGGGGCGGCCCCGGCGGCAGCGGCCCGGTGCGGCGGGGCGGGGCCGGGCCGTACCTGCGCGTGTCCTCCGCGGGCTCGGGCTCGGGGCCGCCGGGCGCCGCCATCACCACATCGCACTCCGCCGCCGCCATCTTACCGCCGGCCGCGCTGCGGGCTGGCGGCGGGGGCGGGCGCAGCGCCGGAACGGGAGGGCCTTCCGCCGGCCACGGCGGCGGCGCGGGGGGGCGGGGCCGCGGCGGGGACCGCCCAGCGCGGCGCGGCCGGGGCCGGGCACCGGGCGGCCCCGGGGAGCGGCGCGGCGGAGCCCCTCGGCTGCCGTCACTGCGTGCCGGGGGTGCCGGCAGGCCTCGGCCGCCCGCGGTCCGCCCGCCAGCAGGGGGCGCTGCGGCTCCGCCGCCTCCGGTTCCGCTGCCGCGCAGGTGAGGCCGGGCCCCGGGCGCTGCTCTGTTCCCCTCCCCGGGTGCTGCTCTGTTCCCCTCCCCGGGCGCTGCTCTCTTCCCCTCCCCGGGCGCTGCTCTGTTCCCCTCCCCGGGCGCTGCTCTCTCCCCCCGGCGCTGCTCTCTTCCCCTGCCCGGGCGCTGCTCTCTCCCCCCGGCGCTGGAGCAGGCTCAGGCCTGGGCCGGCTCGGGGCACGGCTGCGTTCGCCGAGCAGCATCGCCGGTGTCCCCGCAGGCATCCCCGCGGGCTTTGTGCCCGTTCCAGCCCCGGGCCGGCGCACGCACGGAGCGGCGCCAGCGATCCCCCGGTCCCGCATCCCCGCGCTGCCCGCCGTGTCGCGGGCCCCGGTGAGGCAGCATGGGGAAGAGCTGCAAGGTGGTGGTGTGCGGCCAGGCCTCCGTCGGGAAAACCTCCATCCTGGAGCAGCTGCTGTACGGGAACCATGTGGTCGGTGAGTCCGGGCGGACCGGGATGGAGCCTGCCCGGGATCGTCCCTGCCGCCCTGTCCCGGGCAGGGCCGGGCCTGGCCCCCTGGGCAGGGCTTAGCCCCCTGGGCAGGGCTGTGCCTGGAGAGCCCCAGACTCGCTGGCACCGAGGCAGGAGCAACTCCCTGCCCTGCCGCGGGCCGTGCCAGGGCCAGCGCCCTGCCGGGGTCCCCACGGCTTCCCTGCCCACCCCGGCAGGCTCGGAGATGATCGAGACGCAGGAGGACATCTACGTGGGCTCCATCGAGACGGACCGGGGGGTGCGGGAGCAGGTTCGCTTCTACGACACGCGGGGGCTGCGGGACGGCCTGGAGCTGCCCAAGCACTGCTTCTCCTGCACCGACGGCTACGTGCTGGTCTACAGCACCGACAGCAAGGAGTCCTTCAAGCGCGTGGAGCTCCTCAAGAAGGAGATTGACAAGTCCAAAGACAAGAAGGAGGTGAGGGCCCCAGGGAAGGGGGCTGCAGGGTGGGATCTGAGCCCCGGCTGCAAGTTTTCACCCAGAGGTCGCTTTTCTCCCCCGCCACAGGGTGGCAGCAGGGGCCCCTGTTCCCTGGCACTCTCAGCTGTCGCTGGTGTCCTGGGATGCTCTCTGAGCCTGCAGGTGCTCAGCAAGCCCTTCCCCTTCGAGGCTGCTCTGAGGCTCACAGGCACAAGCAGGAGGGGAAGCTGCCAGGAGGGAGCGCTGGGAGCCGGTGGTGTATAGCCCCTGAGCATGGGGCAGGGGAGCTGCAGGCCTGGGCTGGCACCGGGGTCTCCAAGGCAGCTGGAAATCCGGTGCCTTCAGGGAGCCTTCTCTTTGGAACAGGTAACCATCGTGGTTTTGGGCAACAAGTGTGACCTGCAGGAGCAGCGCCGGGTGGACCAGGAGGCGGCGCAGCACTGGGCCAAGGGCGAGAAGGTGAAGCTGTGGGAGGTGTCGGTGGCTGACCGGCGCACGCTGATCGAGCCCTTCATCTACCTGGCCAGCAAGATGACGCAGCCCCAGAGCAAGTCTGCCTTCCCCCTGAGCCGCAAGAACAAGGGCAGTGGGTCCCTGGATGGCTGAGCCTCCTCCCTTCCCTCGCCACCTCCTCTTCCTCGCCTCCCTCTTCCCTCGCACCACCTCCCGCTGAGCCCCCGCGCCTCTGCGAGGGTCCCAGGGCTGGGGGTGGCCTGTGAGGAGGAGGGGGGTGACCAATCTCCCCGCAGCCGGCAGGCACCGCTCCTTCCTCTGCCCGGCCCCTGCCGGCGCCGGAGGGGCCCCGGGAGCGGCGGGAGGGAAGGCACCGCGGCGCTGGCCAGCAGGTGGGGATCGGCGGCAGGGCTGCGCCGGGGCCGCGGCTCGGCTCCCTCCGGAGCTGCTCTGGGCCGGCGGCGGTGTGAGCAGAGCCCGGGGCCGGCCCTGCCTCCAGCACAGCCGCGGCCGGAGCTGTCCTGCTCGCCCTGCTTCCCCCGGGCTGGCAGCTCGCTGCTCCGGCACGGGCAGGGCTGGCAGCCTGCCCCAGGCGGGGCACAGGGCAGGACGAGCTGCTGCGCGGGGGGGCAGGCTGCTCACATCCACCAGGCTGCTCACATCCACCAGGCTGCTCACATCCACCAGGCTGCTCACATCCACCAGGCTGCTCACATCCACCAGGCTGCTCACATCCACCAGGCTGCTCACATCCACCAGGCTGCTCACATCCACCAGGCTGCTCACATCCACCAGGCTCAGCCCTCCCTCAGCACAAGCACAGCTCTCACTGCCCGCCTGGCACGGTGCTCGCTCTCCTCTCAGAACTGCCACGAGCCAGGGCAGAGCTGTCCTGGTCCTGCCCAGCAGCCCTGGGGAAGGAAGTGCCCAGGCAGCCCCTGCTGGTTCCTGTACCTTTTATTCACTCAGCAGCACGAGAGAGAAGCAGATTTGGTTATCAAAATATTTTCCTTTTTTTTTTCTCCTTTTTTTCTTCCCAACAGTTAAAGTACATCAAAAATATACACTGACCTTGACAGGAGGGTACTGGCCGAGTCCCTGGGGTCTGGGGGTGCCTTTGGGGGGGGCAGGGGAGGGGCTGCTTCGTTTGGACTCAAACTGTTCACGTCACTCCAAGGTTATGTACAGAGGGGCACAGGGTACAGAGCTATGGCCTAAGCCCTACAGCTACAACAGCGTCTGCGAAGTCAAAGGCAGTAAATGCTTTGGGTAGCACAGGAGCAGGGGGGGTCTGGGGGGGTCCCAGGGTGGGGGGGGTGCCAGAGGGAGCATCTTTGTACACAGCTGGTTGCAGTGTTGCTAGGAATGGCTTTCAAGGGGTTAAAGTGCCAAGTGTGGGAGTGACCACGACTCCACTGGTGGAAGGGGGACAGGGAGCAGCCACTGCTGGCTCCAGCTCAGGTGCTTGAGAGCAAGAGCAGGGGAATGGCCCCACCAGTGCCAGGCAGCTCCTGCAGACTGCAGCCTGGCTGCTCCCCACACTCCTGAGGCTGGTGGGCACAGTGCTGGAGGGGGCACAGTGCAGGAGGGGGGTGTGCTGCCCTCCTCTGCTGTGGCCAGGACTGGGACCGTGAGGTGGCCTGGGGCAGAGCACAGTGAGATGAGCAGGGGGAGGGCTGACCATGGGCTGCTTGGCACTGTGACACTGCCAGAGCTGTGTCCCTCCTGCCAGCACAGGCTCCTGGCCCATGGAGTCCAGACTGCACCCCTGCCCTGGGACCCTGTCCCTGTCACAGCCATTGCTGCCAGGAGCCTTCTCTCCCAGGGCTGCTCTCTGAGCCACAGCTCCCAGCACCACTGGAAATCCTCTCAGCTGTCTCTACCCCCAGTCTGCAAACACTCAGCTCTTCTGGTGCCCTCTCTCCTCCCCTGGGGTGGAGAGGAAATGGCCTGAGCAGATGAATCCAGACCCAGGGGCTCCCTCACGGCAGGAGCACAGCAGTGGCACTGCAGGTTGAGGCTGCCCATGGCACAAGGAGCAGGCCCTGCAGGCAGCCCTGTGCCACCAGGCACTCCTGCCCTCACCCCAGGCTCCAGCTCTGGGAAGCAGAAGTTTCAGCCACGAGGAGGTTCCCCTCCCCTTCCAGGACCCTGGGGGTGGGTGGCACAGGCTGGGCAGAGCCCTGCTGGGACCTGGGCACCGTGCCCTGAGGCGCAGGGGCTCTGTGCTCGTGTGTGAGGCTTCCCGGGGCACAAACCCACCTGCCCCTGCCCGGGGCACAGCAGGGGACAGGGGGCACAGCAGTGGTGCCTGGGCCCGGGCAGGGAGCTGGCTGCACAGAGCCAAGCCTCACGTTGGGGTTTTGTGCCCCGGGCACCGCTCCAGGCTGTGCCAGCAGCACAAGCACCAAGGGAAGGTGCAGCTGGCACGGAGCTGCTCCCTGGGATTGCATAGATCGGGGTGGGGGTCGTCACTGCCAGCCTGAGTGCCACTTGGGGTGCAGCTCTCCTGTATGTTTCTGTGTCCAGCAGTGTGCTGGAGGCCTGCAGTGCCATGGGGACAGTTCTGACCGGGTGGGTGCTGGGCACAGTGAGAGGCTGCAGCTTCGGGGTCCCTCCAGAGCCCAGCTCTCCGCAGGCTGCGGTGGGAGCACTGCAGGGAGGGTGCTGGGTACAGGCCGTGGGTGCCAGCTGCTCCTTCGGGCCTGATTGTGCAGGCTGCTGGGGTCTCTGTCGGTAGGAAGTGTTGGTGGCTCCCTGGAAGCTCCAGACGGGGGCGGCGGGTGGGGACGGAGGGCCGGGCACAGCGCTGCCGCTGCCTGGAGAACCAGAAGTGCTGGAGGGACATTCACAGGCTCACAGCATCGCCCGCGAGGTAGGGGCAGGGCTGTCCCCCGCGGCTGGGACGGAGGCAAACAGCTGGCACCAGCTCTGCTGTCCTGGCTGGGCTGCAGCAGAGCCTGGCCCCGGCCGGGTGCCCGCGCCGGGTGCCTGTGCCGTGTGCTTCTGGGGGCCAGGACGGGCAGTGTGCTTTCGGCGGGCGGAGATGCCAGCCCTGGCCTTGGCTATTGCTCTCGGAGTGAGGGTACAGTCCGGCGCCCACCATGGCAGGGGCTCTTTGGCTGGTGGGACGCAGGGGGCTGGTGGGCAGCACGGAAGTCCCCGGCCAGTACAGGCAAGTGCCGGGCTGGAGGGGCCACAGCCAGCCCAGCCTGAGAGGGAACTGCCAACTTCCCGCCCCTGCCGGGGTCGTTTCACCCAGTAAGGGCTGGGCTGAGACTCCCTTTGCAGTTCCCTTCCCACTGGGCTGGCAGGGACTGGCTGGGCAGAGGGATGCTCCTTCCCCCAGGGACCAGCCAACTCCTCCTCTGCCAGTCCGGTAACTGGGAGGACGATGGGCAAGAAGCCAGGCAGCTCCTGGCCACGAGAAAGTCCTGGTGACTCGGGCGTGGTCCTCTGCCCTGTGCCAGCCAGCCGTGTGATGAGCTCCTCTGCTGAGCACGGGGCTGGCACGGGCCGGGGGAGCAGCAGAGATGCATGGCAGGGCTGGCCGGGCTCTGCTGGGACACCTTCCTCCAGCAGGAGCCAGCTCGAAGCAAAGGAGAAGCTGGGGTTGATGCCTACAGCTACGGTTCCCCACCGGCCAGCCGAGCAGCGTGCCCGGGGGCGCTGCCCCCCGCCGGGCAGCCCCCGGGGCACAGCCTGGTCCGCGGCGGCCGAGCGGCTCTAGTAGGGCGCAAAGACGATGGGGCCTGGCGTGGGGCGGACGTGGGCCGGCGGCGTTCGGAAGAGAGCTGGTCCGAGGATCGGGGCCTGGAAGAGGGTGGTGGCAGCAGCTGGTCTGAGCGCCAGGGGCCCTGGCATGGCGCAGACGGCGGCCGCGGTGAGCGGGCTGGGCAGGAAGCGAGTCGCCAGCGTCTTGGTGAGATGCTTCTGCAGAGCCAGCTTGGACTGCGGGGAGCGAGGAGGAGACAGCGTGAGGCACCCGCCGGCGGGACGGCCCCCGCCCCACCTCGGCCCCTGCCCGCAGTCGCTGCCGGCTGAGCTCTCAGCAGGTCTCCGCAGTAACCACAGCCCCTGGCCCCAGCCCATGCCCACCCCACGGCCCTGCTCCCTCAGCTCGGCCACCCCCAGACCAGAGCACGCAGGGATGCCCCAGCTGTGGTGACCTTCCCAGGAGGTCCTCAGCTCCCCCACGCCAGCCCAGAGCCCTGCCCTGGCCTTTGCAGTGGCTGGGCTGGTCCCTGCCTGGGTCCTTCCCTCTGCTGCCCTGGCACGACTTCAGCTACCAAAGTCTTCGCTGTCCCAGTGGCAGAGGTGTGTGAACGCTGGTGCCAGTGGGTTCAGGAGCCCTGCCCACGCTCAGCAGGTCCTGCCCATGCCCACAAGCCCTGCCTGTGCTTCCCTTCCCACCAGCAGAGTCACAACTCCCTCACCCCCTCAGCCTACCCTCCCCGACGGGCACAGCTCCGATGCAGCCGCAGGAACCAAGGGTTTAAGAGAAGCAGCCCCTGTGCCTCTGGCACACGAGGCGGTGGCACCGCAGGCGGTGGTGGCTGGCAGGGTGGCAGACAGGTACCTGGAGAATACTCACTGCGAGGGCAGCATTCTTCTGCAGCTTGCTGTAAGGGCTGTACTTGGGCTTGGGAGGCTTCCCTGCCAGTCGGTCTTTGTGCCGCCGGCTGCTCATGTGCTGGGGGAGGGAAGCCACCGGGTCAGGGCACCACCAGGTACCCCCCAGCCCAGGGGCTGTGCTCAGTGACCCTCTGCGTGCGCAGGGCCCAGGCCTGGCATCGTCACCTGCTTGAGCTGCGTCTCGGAGTTGACGTAGATCTCGCACACCTGGCACTGGAAGGCTTTGTTCTGGATGTTGATGCTGCCCTTGTTGCCGATCCGCTTGGACTTGTGCCCTGCCCGGGACAGGAGCTTGCCCCGGCCGCGCCGCAGCTGGCTGCCATGGCCCTCCAGCATCGACTTGTGCTTGGCACCTGGGTGGCAGAGGGGACACTGACCAAACACCAACCCTGCAAACAACCCCAGCCCTGTGTCGAGTGCTGCGGTGCAGGGAGGACCCTCCAGCAACCCCCTCCCCGCCTCCCATGGGACCCTGCTCCCCCCAACAGCCTGTGCCTGGCAGCACTTGTGGGCAGAGGGGCCAGGGGCTGCCTGGGTGGTTGGACTCTCACCGGGGATGCAGCAGCCCGTGCCCAAACCCTGCCAAGCTCCGGTGGGCAGCTGCACTTCGTGGGCAGACCAGAAACACTCAGCCTCCCGGAGACAGCCCCCACGCCACCACCACAGAAGCTATTTTGAGCGTGTGCCGGAGCCTGCCGCCTGCCCCCGGGCGGTGGCACCGTCTGCAGAGCCGGGCACATGTCGCCCGCCGCGCTGCAGCATCTGAGCCGTGCCCAAGGTCAGAGAGGATCCGGCCGCAGAGCCAGGAATAGCTCAGCAGGGTTACAGCAGGCGGGCAAGCAGACACCCGAAATGCTGGCACACCTGGGCACAGGGCGCTCCGTCCCGGCCCTGCCAGCGAGGGGATGGCGGCGTGGGGGTGGGCAGAGTAACCCAAGCCCCCGCTAATTCCTCCTGCTTTTTAAGGCGTGAAGCAAGGAGCCCGAGCCCGAGCGACAGCCGCGGAGCAGCGCAGGGCTGCGAACTGTTTGTTTGTTTGTTCTTTTCCCCCAAATCAGCTCCTGGATCCGTAACTGGAGCTGACAAAAGCACAAGGACGCGGCTGCAGCTAAGCCGCAGCGGTGACCTGAGATGAACCACGGCGCTGCTGCTGCTGCTGCTGCTGCCCCGGGCTGGGGGAGCTGGATCCCAGTTCTTGCTCAGCTGAGGGGGAGAAGCCACTTCCCTTTAAACCCGGGGTGCCTGCCCTTGGTCAGCGTCCTCCAGAGAAAGGGGTGAGTAGGGAGCTGGCTCTGTAGAGCCCACAGACCCTTCTGGGGATCCCCCACACTGCCATGGAGGTTCTGGCTGCCCCCTCCTCCCATTCAGCCACCCCCAGGCTTCAGGGGGACCCTTGCAAGCCCCCAGCGCTGCCCTGCCCATCAGTGGCCTCTGCTTGCTGCTGGGCTCCAAAGCTCCTTAGAGTCCCCAGGGGCTCCTCAGCGTGAGCAGGAGCCCAGAGCCCAGAGCTGACCCCGCGGCTGAGAGCGGCGCTGGTGCTGGGCTGCTGTCAGCTTAGCACCAAACTGCCACGCAGTGTAAAGCAGCCTCCAATCACTTGATTAAATGTATCTGAAAATGCCTTTAATTAAGAGACGTGAACAATGAGGGCGCGTTTGACCTTGCCAGAGCTCGCCCCATAGCTCAGGTGAGGCCTGCCCTCCCCCCACTTCTCCCTGGTTAATTACAGCAAGGCTCATTAACGCTCGGCGCTTCCCTGCCCGGCTGGGCAGGGCCCTGCACGGAGCCCCCGAGGGAGCTGCGAGGGACCTGTCCCCATGTCCCACCCATCCCCATGTCCCTCCGTCCCCGGCGCCCTTACCGGTGTTGTGAGCCTCCAGCTGGGACAGGGAGTTGACGGTGACCTTGCAGGTGGGGCAGTACAGGTGCTGCTTGCTCTTCTTCCCCTCCTTCTCGCTCTCGGGGGCCGAGCTGACGCTGCTGCCCGACTCGGCCGCCTGCGCCTCGGCCGCCTGCGCGGTGGAGGAGGAGGCCACGCTGGTGACGTCCGAGGTGCCCTCCGACAGCTCCGAGGCCGGCGGGGAGCCCAGCGGGGCGACGCTGCCCGCCAGCTCCGCGGGCGGCTCCTCCGTGTCGGGCATCAGCGCCAGGGTGCTGCACTCACCCTCTGGCTCCGGCAGTCCGTTGGCTTGAGCTGGCGGGAGGGAAAGAGGGAGAACAGAAAGAAATGGGCAGAAAGGGAAAGCTCCCTGTGCTTGGGCGGGGAGAGGGGGTTTGTTGGATCTCAGAGCACCCCATGGCTCCCCAAGACCATCTCCAGCTCTGTCTGCTCATGCTCATCCCTCTCCATGGCTCTTCCACCATTACCTCTGTTATTGCTGGCCCAGGACTCCCCCAGACCCTTCGCCCACATACCTGTGCTGCCGGGCTCCCCGCTGCCCTCGGGGCTGGGGGTGAAGTCAGCTGAGCCATCCTGGCCAGCAGCCACCACCACAGCCCCTGCTGCCTTCTGCTTGTTCTTCATGGCCTCGATGGCCTTCAGCCTCCGTGCGTGCTTGTGGCCCTTGTAGTGAGCTTCTGCCTGGTTCTGGGGAGAGGGAGAGAGGGACAGCTCTGGACAGACGGACGGACACGGGGAGCACGGGTGAGGGGTCAGCCTCAGGCCCCGGCCGCTCAGACACGTTTGCAGTGCAGCCACCTCCCTGGTGACTTTCATCCCCAGCGCCACCTCGGAGGTGGTGGCTTCGGCCGGGTGCAGCTCGGAGCCCTTCCCTCCTCCTGCTGCCAGAGTGCTCCGCGCAGGAAGGGATCCTGCCGGGGGGCGGCTGCGCTACGGCATCACGGCGCTGCTCGGCGAGATAAGGGCCCGGCTCTGATTGAATGCATCCAGGCACTTCTAAAAGGAGCTTTCAGGCAAAATTTATGGCTCCAGAAGCGTGCAGGGAACTGCTGGCTGTAAAAATAAACTGCAGAAGGAGGCCGGGGGAAGACCTGGCTCCCTTTGTAACCTCGCGGCTGGCCAAGGCGTCGTTCACATTCCCGAGCTCCTTTCTCCTGGCCAAGGCTGAATAATGAAGCGCTTGGGGACGGGCTCCTGCCTGCACCCAACTGATAAAAACGCAGACAAAAGCAAATCACCCCAGCAGTTGCGTGCTCGGCGGCCGGCGACAAAGCTGCATTGTCCCCAAAACCAGCCGCGGCTTGGCAGTTTCTGGGGAGTCGATCCAAGGGGAATTAAGACACAGCAGCACTGAGCAGCACGGAGTAATTGGCACCACGGCGGTCTCAGAGGCTTCCCGTGCGTGGCAGGAGGAAGAATTCCTTTCCTTCCCTCCCCCCGTGGCCTTCCAAGGGCTGGGAATGGTGTCCAGGGCTCGCAGCATCAGCTGGGACGTGGGAAAGCGCAGGGCCCACCCGAGCGTGGGGCCTCATTAGCAAAAACAATCAACTGCCCCCCGGTAGCGGGGCTGGGACGGGGCTGGGCTGCAGCCTAAGTAGGTCACCGGCACCGCAGCCGCGCCGCGCAGGGACCCGCGCGGTGTGCCAGGGGCTGTGCGGGGCACGCCGCTGGTGCCGGGACCAGCGGGCACAGGGGCAGGGGCGAGCAGAGCGGTACAGGGTGCCCAGGGGGACAGTGGGAGTGTGTGGTGGGACCAACCCCCCCAGCTCCGCGCTTCCCGCTGGGATGCAGCTTGGATGGGCAAAGTGCTGCTTTTCCCTGATGCTTTTCCCTGAGCCGCTCGGTTGCGAGGCAGAGAGATTCAGCCCAGAAACGCTGATTTCTGCTGGCACAGCAGCAGCAGCCCCGGGCTCTGCTGATGCGGCTCGGCGCCAGCGAGGCCAAGGCGCAGTGTCCGGGCGGCTGTGCCCGCCCCGGGGGAGCTGAGAGCAGCTCCCGGCGGCACACCGAGCACGGCGGCACACCGAGCACGGCGGCACACCGAGCACACCGGCAGCTCTGTCAGAGGAGCCTCCAGGGGAGGGCATCAGGGCCCCCAGCGCTGCCACGGTCCCCAGGAAGGGATAGCCAAGCCCAGGGATGCTCTGGGCTGGCAGCTCCATAGGTAATGCTCGTACCCAGCGGCTGCCTGCGCGGTGCCCGTGCTGTGGGATGCTCCTGCGTGGCTGCAGGCGCTGGCACCGGCCCCAGCACGGCTGCCCACCCTGCCCCGTGCCCGCCGGCTGCACTCACCGCCGAGTTGAAGCGCAGGTGGCAGATGTTGCAGGAGATGAATTGCTTCTTCTTGAGCGGGGCGGGCACGCCGAAGGTGTGGCTGATCACTGCCTTCTGCACCGGGTCCATCTACAACGGCAGGGAGAGCAGCTGGGTGTCACACCATGATGGTCACCCTGGCACGGCACAGTGACCCAGTGATCGCCCGCACCCACCACAGAGCTGCTGCTGCCACCAGCAGAGTGCCTGGGGGGCACAGGAGCCCTTGCTGCCACAGAGGGAACCCCTGCACGGGGCACTGTGTCGATGCCACTTCTTGTCCTTGTCCTTTTTAAGCCACTCCTGAAAATCCAAACCGGATGGAGCCAAAACCTGCTGCAGCCTGGCAGAGAGGCTGAAGCTGTTGCTGGGCACAGCCGATGGGCACCAGCCTCCCCAGCCTCCCCTGCGTGTGCCCTCATCTCCTTCCCCCACCACAGACACCAGGTGGCAAATTATCAGGTTCAGTTTGAGCTCCCAGCTGCTGCCCTCGACCTCCCCACGCCCGGGCAGCCTCCCCAGAGGCTTAGCAGGGCCAGAGACCACCTGAACGAGCAGCAGCTAATCCTCCACGTGCCCCTCAGCAGGGAGCTGAAACGTCCCCGGGTAAAGCTGAAGGTGCAAGTGGAGCCACAGGGGCCTGCTGCTTGCCCCACTGACAGGACAAGAGGAGATGGCCTCAGGCTGCCCCAGGGGAGGTTTGGGTTGGACATGAGGAAAAATTTCTTCCCCTTGAGGGTTGTCAAGGCCTGGCCCAGGCTGCCCAGGGCAGTGGTGGAGTCTCCATCCCTGGAGGGGTTCCAAAGCCGTGGTGCTGAGGGATGTGGTTTGGTGGTGACAGCAGTGCTGGGTGGTCACTCAGTGATCCTCAAAGCCTTTTCTGACCAAAACAATTCCATGGTTCCACGGATTTCCACCCTGGTACCTGACTGGGTGTGCACAGGGCCACAGCAGCTCTGGTTCCCCACATCTCCCCACGAGCCCCTGGACACAGGCAGCAGGGGGGCTCCAGGCAGATGCATGCTGGCTGCTGACAGCCCCTGGCACTCCTGTCCCTCGCCAGGGCTCGGCCTCCTTGCTCAGCCCGGGCAGCAAACTTGTTGGCAAAGCCATAATTGTTTTAAACAAAATGCATTTATTAAGGGGGGGACACACACAAGAATCAGGCCTTTGTCTGAGTGTGGCTCTCATCTATAATGCAGGCATTGTCCCCTGCCCTGTGGCACCGCGAGATTATCTTATCCGAGCGCCGCTGTCAGCAGCGCCGCGGGCTGCGGCCGAGCGCCTTGCTCTGCGGAGCCGCTGGGAGCTCAGACAGGTGCATCAGTCTTGCAGGCACATGCCTGGACAACAGAGCCATTATCCAGCGCCCAGATTCCTTCCCAGGAGTGAGCAGAATGGTAAGAGCAGGTGATTAATGGAGTGCCTCTCTGCTGGCAGGCTTTACTCGCTTCCCTGGCATATAAATGCAGAGGTGCTCAGGGTTCCGAGGAGCCCCGCGGGGAGCTACAGATGGCAAAGATGCTGCCCCAGCCCTGAACATCACCCCGTGCTGCAGGCAGCGGCAGAGTGAGGCTGCTGCTTATTTTCAGAACCCACTTTTTCCACCCAGCTCAAACCCTCACAGCAGCAGCAGATGCCAGGGCAGCAGCTCCCAGTGATTCACCCACCCCTGAGCACCAGGGCAGGAGCAGGGCGAGGAGCAGAGGAGAGGGAGATGGCAGCACAAGGATGCAAAAGCTGCTGAGGACTGTCCTCACCCTCCTGGGGCATAAGGAGATGGCACCAACCTGGGCCTCCACAACCCCCATGGTTTTGCCAGTTGAGGCTGGTGCAGCTGGTGGCCATCACTGCTGTATCCCAAAGCAAGCACCACGTCCTGAAAAGCCTTTGGGCACCCACCCAGCCGTTGCAGGAGCTCACCCAGAGGCCCAGCGATCCCCTGCCAAGGCTGCTCCTGCCACCTTGCACTTGGTGGCATGCAGGATGCTCTGCCCAGCTCCATCCACCCCAGACAAAGCTTGGAGACCACCTGAGAGCCCTTGTGCTCCTCTCCAAATGAAAATCCACAAACCCCAGCCAGGTGAGGGTTGCAAGGGACCTCCAGAGCTCACCCAGTCCAACCCCTCTGCTCCAGCAGGGCACTCACAGAAGCTTGCTCAGGATCACAACGTCCAGGTGGGTTTGGAAGCTCTCCAGAGGAGACTTCACAACCTCTCTGGGCAGCCTGCTCCAAACACGCCATTGCCCTTGCCCTCACCACTGTCTCAGAGAAGAACGAGACCCCCCGCGCCCTCCTCGGGGGCTGGCGAGGGTCTGTGCCACAGCGGTACCTACCGGTGCCCGCAGCCGGGGGGAGCGAGGCTCTTCCCGAGCGATTCCAGCAGAGCTGACCCGACAGGCTCTGGGCACCGTGCGCTCGGAGAACAAAGATCTGGGCTTTATAGCCCATTGGCATTGACTCACTTGGCTTTATTTATCCCTGGATGTTCCTGCCGATATAAATAGAGCTCCCTGCCCGGCTCCCGCCTCCGGGGTCAGCACCGGGAATTCACAGGGACACAGCATCCGCTGGGATCGCGGCTCCTGCGGGGGGCTACGAGGGGCTGCCGGCTGCCGGGGATCTGCAGCAGCCCCGCTGCTGGAGAGGACCTGCCGAGCACGGAACCTTCGGGTGGCCTTGGGAGGTTTGCTCCCTGTTGCGGCTGCTCCGAGCGCAGCAGAGCCCAGCTTGGGAAGGTTTTGCTCGCCCCAGAGTAAACATCTGCTGGGTTCGTGAGAGCTTCGTGACCTGCTCGGGGTGCAAAGTCTTCTGCCGGGCAGCGGCAGAGAGCTCCTGGTCTGCAGGACAGCACCGAGCCCAGCGCAGCACCACCAGCAGCCCTGGGGAGCAGAGGCAACCCCCTGAGACCTCTTCACAGCAGCTCAGATGTGGCAGCTCCCTCTGAAGCTCCCTGAGCTAACGCCTGCCCCCGAGACGACCCTGAGCTTCAGCTGCCAAGCGGAGCCTCTGCCCTGGCACCGTGAGCTGAGAAATCAGGAGCTGCCAGCCTGGCTCCGGGGCACGGGGGCGCTCAAGCCCTCACAGTGCTACCCTCAGCCTCCTCTCCAGCACAAACGCATCCTGAAGGGGCAGCTCCCACCCCAGACCACCCAGCACCACGTGCGGGGCTCGGGTCTGAGCTCAGAGCAGCTAACCCACGGTGCCTGCACCTTCCGGGGGGCCACCCCCAGCACCTCCGTCCCCACCGAGCCTGGGCGCAGCGCGGCGGCTCCGGCAAGCGCCAGAGCTCCTTTGCCAAATGATTATTCTTAATTACTATTATCATTATTATTTTCATAGCAACAGGACTCTGGAGGGCACGTGCCAAGGCAGGGGCTGGCAGGAGCCAAGCAGAACAAACAAGCAGGGCTGGCTCCAGTCAGCTCCTGACTCCAGCGACTAAAAAAAGGAGCTCAGACAAAGAGCAGCGGCGCTAATGGCATCCAAAAATCCTCCTCTCCTGTGTTTCTGCTTGTTAGCGCAGGGGAGCGGCAGGCTTCAGAGCAGCTTACAGGAGTTAGAGGGCTCAATCCCATTCAGCAGCCACAGGAATCCTCTCTTAATGTCTGCGCTGCCTTTGAAGATCTCCGCGATAATTTGCACCTTCCGCGCACGTTAATCCCAAAGCCACTTACAAAAGGCCGGCGGGCGAGCGCCGAGGGAGCTCAGGAAAGTCCCACTGCCAGGCTCACGAGGGTACAAAAGGGGCATTTGCCAAACGCAGAGATGCCCACCCTGCCTCCACAGGCGGAGAGGGAGGAGCAGCCCCAGGTCCTGCTCCTGCTCCCCACCGCTGCTGCCCCTCAGCAGAGCAAAACCTGCTCCCCGGTGATGCCAGCAGCATCCCAGGCAGTGACAACACCAGGACAGGGACGCACAGCATGGCAAGAGAGAGGCTCCAGGAGCAGATCCCAACCCTGCCATCAGTGGGAAGCGTGGGGCAGACCATGGGTGGACACAGACCCCATCTGGGCTGAGGTCACCCAGAGAAGGAGCACAGGGAGGGAAACCTCATTTGACACCTGAGGCTTCTTTGGCCACATCCGTGGCACTTCAGAGGTGGACACCTCCAGACATTCTGAACTACACCACCCAAGCACCTGGTCCAGTGGTTCGAGGCTGGGGACCTTGACCCCAACCAGGCAGTGGTAGAAGTCCCACAGCAACCAGGCCCTCTTGACACCCACAGCCACACAGCACCAGCCACCTTCTCCCCCTTCTCTCTCTGCTTTCCTCTATTTATTTTCCAGCTAAGGAACTGCTCTCCAGAGCTACTTTATTACTATTGATTCCAGGAGCAAAATCCAATTGATCTTGGTTAAAATCAACCATCTCTGAATTCTGGCCCAGAAGGGCAATGGCTGGGCAGGAGCTGCTCCCAGCTAAGGGCAGGGCAGGGGCACTGCTCTAGTGTCCAGCAGACTCTGGTAATTAAACCAGAGATTATGTGGCAGGGTTCAAGGGGTGGTGCCACGGAGGAGAGAGACTGCTGTGGGCAAGGAGGGGTCTGGCAGCCAACACCCCCCCAGTCCCTGGGACTCACCGTGTTGAAGTTGGGGAAGAGGTTGAGCGGCGACGTCCCGTTGAGCCTGAAGGTCAGGAAGTGCTTGATGTCCAGCGGGGGGTGGAGGGGACGGCCGGGGATAGGCAACGATGCTAAGAGGGGACTGGTGTGTCCAGAGGGACCTGGGCAGGCAGAAGGGAAAGAGCAGCGTTAGCAGTGCAGGATGTGGCACACGGGCTCTGCACCCTCCTCAGTGAAAGGGCCCAGCCCGGGGTGGCCCTGAGCATCCCTCTGCCCCTAGAGCTCAAAACCAGCTGGTGGCCTTCTTGGCCAGCTGGGCACATGCCAGCCCATCTTCAGCTGCTGCTGACCAGCACCCCCAGGTGCTGGTCCCTTGCCTCCAGGCAGTTCCCAGCCACTGCCCCAAGCCTGGAGTGCTCAGGGGGTTGCTGTGACTCAGCTCTCGGCCCCATCCCATAGACCTCAGCAAACAGACCCAGCCTGGCCAGACCAAAACGGGGCTCCTGCAGCAGAAACACTGATCAGGAACCACGGTCACCAGGGGCCACAGTCACCGGGGGGAGGTGGGGGGGTGGGACAGTGCCCGGACGCTTGCCACACTCAGCCCCCTGCACCTCAGCACTGCCCCTGCAGGACAAGGACCCTCTGCTGGAGGAGAGCAGCCTGGTGCAGGAGCTGAGGCAGGAATCTGAAATGCAAAGTTCGGAGGATGTTCTGCGGCTGAGCAGCGCAGGCCCCGCGGGCACCAACGACCTCTTTCTGGGAGAGCGCACACGGGCGGCTCTGCAGCGGCTCCGGAGCCGTCCCCGAGTCAGGGCTGACTCCGGGGAAAAATTCCATCTTGCTTCACCGGGCGTGAGCTGATCGAGTTAATTCCAGAGTCACCCAGGAGGGAAATCTGTGAAACTGCCCAAAATAAATAAATAAGGTTACAGCCACGGCGGGCGGGGGGAGGGGGGGGCAGAGCCAGCGGGACTGGGTGAGCGCCGCGCAATTAAACCTTCTGAGGCGTGAAGCTGAGCTTCTGCCTCCAATCATCTGAGACGGCAGCGGCCGGCGCCTGGGGAGCTGCCCCCGGGGACCCCCCCGGCCCACACAGGCGGCAAGGAGCTCACCACAAAGGGGTTGGGGCTGCGTCGCCAGGGTCTGCGCTGACCGTGGCCAGGACGCTTGGCACTGAGTGCTGCAGCCCCGGAGGGGCAGCTCTGTGCCTGTGCTCCGTTCACCACCGGGAGGAACAGGAGGGCAGGTGGTCGCCACCTCCCCATCCTCAGGAGCCCAGTGAAGGGGGTTTGCAGCTCAGCCAATGCCACCGTGCCAGCTAGCCCTGGCTGCTGCCACCTGGCCCTACAGCCAAGGGGTTCAGTCCCCAAGGAGCAGCTCCTGCCCCGGGTGGGTGCTGGGGGACGCAGGGATGGCCACAGCCCACAGCAGCTGCTGCCCAGTGACGCAGTCTGGAAACGATTCCCGAGCTGCTCTGGCACATCCTGGAGCCCAGATCTGTGGATCAGACGCAGCCCTGGGCTGGGTCTGCAGCCAGGGCAAAGCAGGAGAGAGCCCAGAACCCCAGATGGGACTGGAGCCGGCAGAGGGGGCAAGACCTTTCCCTCATGGTTCTGCCCAGGACAAGATCCCCATGAGCTGAAGGCCTCCAACAGCATCATCATCCTCACCCAGGCACCCTGAGAAGAGCAGCCCCAGGTCTGCAGCTGGCAAAAGGAGGGAAGCCAGCACTTGCCACAGAAGGGACAAGAGGCAGCTGGCACAGGGCACTCAGCCTGCTCTTGGGGCACCTTCCCAAGGTTACGGCTGCGCCGCAGCGGCTCCTGCCTTACCTTTGCTGCAGGGCAGATTCCAGCAGCAGCTGCAGGCTGTATTTTTAGGTATTAATTAGACACTTAATTAAGGGGATTTGCTCTGGGGAGAGTGGCAGGGCCCCCAGGTCTGTATAGAATGACACGACCTTAGCCAAGGTGACGGCCACGGCAGGGTGGGCTCTGCTGTGAATGGCACCCCCAGATGCTCGCTCTGCAGCTCGGGGCAGGGCTGGTCTCTCCCACAGCACTGCCTGTGCCTCTCTGCCCCCCCCCCCCAGCAAACACAGCTGCTGCAGCACTGCCGGCTCTGCTGGGATGGGAGATGGGGCTCCAAGGAGCAGTTCCAAGGGCTGGTGCAAGGAGGGGAGAGCAGGAACAGCATGTTCCTGCCACAAGCAGCTGCTGGGAGGCCCTTTCACACCCCCAGCTCCACAGAGAAGGTGCACAGCTCATAACCCAGCACCCAGGCCTGACCAGAAGATGCCAAACCACCCAGTGCCACCTCTGCAGTGCCTGCATCTCCCTGGGGCTCAGCCTGGAGCTCTCAGCTCAGCCCCAGCCGAGCTCCTGTCCCCCACACACAACTCAGAGGGGTCCCCTGGGATTTACAGACCTGTCTCAGTCCTTCACTTCACCAAGGCCAACCAGGACCACGCCTGGCCGCCGTCCCCAGCCTGTCCCCACCATCTCTTCACTCCACACAGCGACTGAGCGCCTGTCGGCAGCAGGTTTGCTCTCGGGTGCCCTTGGAGGCAGAGCCGAGCCAAGTGTTGTGCTCCGGCAGCAGGCTGTGAGAGCCTCTACCAAACACCTCTGAGAGCGGCAGGGCCAACGCTGGGGGCGCTGCCAAGGACCCCTCCCCACAGCCGCCGGCTGCTTCGCAGAGCATCTGGCACCGTCTGCGCGGCGCAGATGGAGACGGAGCTGTTGATTCACACAGGAGCCGTCTGGCTGCCTCCCATTCGGAGGTGTCCTCGGCAGAGTGTGGTGGTGGCTCAGATTCCTTACCCAGGGCTTTCAGGCTTTTGTCTCTGGCCCAGAAGGCTCTGGGAAATGTTCCCCGACGCCGAAGGCAGAAGAGGAGCAGTGCTTGGGGACAACTCTGGGGACACAGCCTCAGTACTGCTCGAGGATGGAGCAGCCATGAACAGAGCACCATGGTTGACTCCCAGAGCAACCAGACCCAGGAACCCCCACCTGGGCCACAGCACACCTGTTGGCCCTGGAGACAGCGCTGCTGTGGCTGCCCCAGCATGGTTGGGTTTGCCTCAGATGCCAGCAGTCCCCACAGCAGGACCAGCTCTGACCAATGCAGCTCCTCCACCCAGGCCACTGCCAGAGGCCTCTGTGAGCCAGGGCTGGAGCAGAGGAGGGGGAACAATGACTCTGAACCCCCTCCGTGCCCCTCCGTGCCGCTGTGGCACGAGTCCCAGCCAGAAGAACAGCACAGGACCAGCGAGGACCATCAGCACCAATGAGAACCATCAGTGTCAGAGACACTGGGGTCAAATCCTGCTGGACACAGACCCAGACGGCGTCAACTTACCCAGGGCAGAGCCGGCAGGGGAGGATGCAGTGCCTCAGGCTGTGCTGGTGTCACAGCAGAGTGATCTGGCTCAGAAGGAGCTCCTCACCCACCCCTCCCAGTGAACACTACAGCAGCCCCACAACACCAGGCCACACCAGGCAGCCCCCCTGCCCCACTCAGCCACTGTGCCGGCACCCCCAGACCCTGACCCCCCCCCCCCCCCCCCCGTGGGTGCACGATGGCTCCACTCGCTCTGGGGACCAGGGGAGGTTAACCACACAAGCAGCAGCCCAGGTCTGCTCCTAGAGCAGATCTTAAAAGCCTCTTTCTTGGGCTGTGAGGCTGCAGAGGGGGTGTGGGGAGGTGGTGCCGCTGGGGAAAGAGCAGGAAGGGCTCATGAGTATTTTTGGACCCTGCTTGGGATTTATTCTGCCACTGCAAGGAAAAAAACCAACCAGAAAGCAACAAACCAGCAAAACAAAGTCCTTTTAGATCTCTCTCCACTTCAGGCAGCAGCAGAGGAGAGCAGAGCTTTGCAGTAGATCTGTTTCTCTAGATCTGTACAAATGCAGCCACTGCTGCACGCTGCTGCCCGCCAGCGCCGCTGGCCTCGGCGCCTGCAGCATCCTCCCCTAAACCTCTGGCTCTTGAAACGTCTCCGACCTGATGCCATGCTGGGCACGGCCCCAGCGGGCACCCGGGGTGTGCATGGGGCTGGAAGCGTGGCACTGCCTCTGCTGCATTCCTTCTGCAGGCTCCAAAGCAACACACATCAGACACTGCTGCGGAGGCTGGCATGAAGCTGCTGGGCGAAGGCAGCGCAGCATGGGAGGGGATTTGCCTTCAGCTCCCCGGGGCAGGGGAGCAGCAACCCCCTGGGAAGCTTCTCAGCACGATCTGGGCCTTCAGGCGGCCCCAGGGTTTGATGGACGCCTGGGGGTGAGGGAGGGGAGGTCATGGGACCAGCCTGGCTTCGGGAAGGATCCTGGAGCCTCTTCTCAGCACGGAGCAGGTCACCTTCCACCAGCAGCCTGCCAGTCCGGGTGGCGACCAGTGACGGGGAAAGAGCAGCGATGGGCATCAAGCTGGCACCTGTGGCTGCCCACAGGAGCTGGCTCCCTGCCAGCAGGGCTCTGCCGTCGGCAGGCACCGTTCACTTCACCTGCGCCACGATGACGCCAGACCCCCTCCTGCTCTCGTAGTACTCGGTGGCCAAGGCAAAGTCGAAGTCGCCGAGGGCCGGCCCGTCCAGGGCGATCTTCACCAGGTCGGAGAGCTTCTGGTGCCCTGTGTGCCGCGCCCGGCCGCGCCCCAGCAGCTCCCGGCCCCGGCTGAGCTTCTGGGACAGCGCCGAGCCCAGCGGCAGCGCCAGGGCGATGGCAGCCAGCGCGGCGAAGTCCGGGAAGAGCTCATGCAGCTCGGAGCTGCTGCAGACCAGCTTGCCGCAGAGCTCCCGGAAGGAGAGCTGCCGCAGGCTGAAGACGATGCGCTTGAAGAGGGGGAAGTCGCTGAGGGCCCTCTCGCTCAGCACCACCCGCGAGTAAGCCTGCAGCAGGAAGCTCAGCTCGCCCACCCCATAGCTGCCGACGTCCTCCAGAGACCGGGGGTAGCACTTGGGGTTGAAGATGGCCGAGAAGGAGCTGATGGCCTCCAGGACGCTGCTGGGGAACCTGTCCAGCAGGCTGCCCCGCAGGCTTTCCAGGTAGCTCTCCTTCAGGTGCTCAAAGTGCTTCAGGTGCACCTTGGAGCAGTTGGCCAGCTCCACGCCCTTGTAGCAGAGGTGGCCCTCGCCCTGCTGGCCACCCTGTGGATGCTCCTTCAGCTCACTGAGGAACTCCTGCAGGTTCTGGCCGCTGGTGCTCCTCTGGGCCTGCAGGGTGGTGGCCGCGGTGGAGACGATTGGCTTCAGGAGGGAGAGGTCAGCGTCCTCCATCTGGAAGAAGCAGCTGAGTTTCTGGAGGATGGGGAGGACATCCAGGAGGATCTTGGTGAAGGCCACAAACTGGAACTTCTTGAGCTCTTCACAGAGGCTGTGAGCCATGGGTGACCTCTCTGCCTCGCTCTCCAGCAGCAGCACCAGCATGGGCCAGGAGTCGTCGATGGCTTCCACAGCTGGGAAGACAGCAGTCCAGTGGATGGCTTTGGGGCTCCCAAGGTCTATCTCACAGAGGTCCAGGACGCTCCGCAGCTCCTGCAGGCCACTGCTTTCCCCCCTGAAGCCGGAGCAGAGCCTGTACACAGCATCCAGGGTGCTCTCGTACTGCTGGAGGTACTCAATGCTGGCGACGCCCTGGGCAGGCAGCAGGGAGCTGCCCTGGGTCAGGCAGTGCAGCTCGGTCAGCAGCGGGCAGAGGGTGCCCAGCACGGTGCCCGCCGGGCTCGGCCACTCGGCCAGCAGCGAGGCGCTGTTGGCGCTCAGCCAGGTGATCTTCACGGTGGGGATGCCAAAGGACTGCACCACCTCCCCCATCTTGCCTGCCACCGTGGAGGCCTCCCCGGCTGGCAGCTCGAAGCTGCCCAGGAAGGCGGCGCTGGTCTGCCCGCTGCAGGGGCAGACGGTGGTGGTGAACAGGGCGAGGCTGCGGCGCTGCAGGACGTCCACAGTCTCCTCCACCACCAGCCCCACAAACGGCGAGGCCTTGATCCTGTGCCTGTCCTCGCCGTGCAGCACCTTGGCAATGGCTGCCTGAGCCGGGCAAGGGAGCGCAGGGCGGGCAGGGAGGGAAAGAGAAACACAAATGAACTCCAGAAGCAGGGGGGGTGCCCAGCACCTGGCACAGTGCGAGCTGCAGGGCTCCGGCTCCAGGACCACCCAAGAGCAGCACAGGGGCCCAGTGGGAGGAGAGCCCTCAGGCAGACACGAGGCACAGACAAGCTGTGACTCCTGTTCTCTCCTCCTGCAGCCCCAGCACCCAGCGAGGCTGCGCAGAGCGTGGGGGTCCCTGTTCTGAGCAGGGAGCTGGAGCCCCACAGCTGCATCAGGACTGGGCACAAGGCAGCACCAGGGCAGCAGCAAGCCACCACCTGCCGGTCCCTGAACCTCTGTCTGTGCTGGGAGCGAGGCGAGAAGCCACCACCACGGCTCCAACCTCAGCCACTCCATCAGGGTGCATGAGCCCAGCAGGGGCAGGAGCAGCAGCAGGAGGCTGCAGCATCTTTTCCTTCTTCACTCCATTTTCCACATCCAGGAGGGGAACCCCCTGGGGGTGTGAACGCTGCCTGTGGCACTCAATTAGTTGGTTTGGTTTAGCCAATCTGCAGCAAACTGAAGCTCTTCAGAGAGCTCCAAAGCCTGGCACGTGGCCAAGGCTCACTAAAAATTTAATTTGCTTTTAACAGGCTCGAAGCATTTGCTCAAATCAAGAGAATCCTCCCCAAAGTCTCTGCACTCTTGAACTTTCCGATCACCCTCTTCAGGGCGGGAGAGGAAAACCCACAGCGCCTGCAGCTTCTCCCCTTGGGCAGCCTGGCAGGGCTGGGAAGGGAGAGGCTGCTTCTGCTCTCCCTGTGCCAGGAAACATCCACAGCACCACCAGCCCCAGGCTCCCCCGGAGCCCAGCACCTTCTCCTGGTCCTGCCAAAGCAGGGAATGACAGCAGCAAAGTGCCAGCCACGGTGCTGCTCCGTGTGGAGGAACTCCCAGAGTCCACTGGAACTCCTGGAGAGCATCAGGCAGCTGCACTGCAGGGCACGTCCTGGCACAGCCCATGACAGACGTGCCCTGATGCCACAGGAGGTTTTCCAGTCCAAGGACAGTGATGGAGATCAGCAAATGCTGGCACAGAGGCTGTTGGCGCTCCAGAGCTGCCAGTGGCCCCTGCCCCAGCTCCGGCTGGCCCAGGCTCACATCGCCAGGAGGATCCATGGATCCCCACCAGAGATGGCCCTGGCAGAGCCCACGCTCCCCCCTGCGAGTCACCAGGGCCCATGGGGTGGGAGCTCACGTTGCAGGCTCCTGCTCACACACACAGCACCTGAAGCGAAGCCAGGTGGGCACTGGGAGGCGTGGGGCTCCCTGTGCAGGCAGTCAGCGCGGGCACCACCCGAACCCAAAGCAGCCATCCAGAGGCGGGTGCTGAGCCCCCAGCCTGGCAAACCCACCTGCATCTCCCCGACGCTGCCAGGCTGGTGGAGGTCGCTGTGCTCGGGGGCCAGCAGCGCCTGGCACAGGTTGAACTTCTGCAAGTCGAGCAAGGAGGAGAACTTCTCCTCCGGGATCTCCTCCTTCGCCATCCAGTAGGCAGTGGTGAGCGCGGCCACCTTCGCCGGGTTCACCTCCACCTTGATGACCGAGCGCAGCTCCGGGTGGTGCCCCTGGGCACGGCTCTCCAACGCCAGCTGCTCCCAGTTCACGGCCAGCGCCTGCCGGTGCGCGCCGGAGGTGACGTGGCGCAGCAGGGCATGGCGCTGGAAGTTGTCGGTGCCCACGGTGAAGGCGTTCTCAGCCTTGCCGTGCTTGTTCCTCACCAGCGCCTGCCGGCACTCGGCGCAGAACATCAGCTTCCTCTCATAGTCAAACTCCAGCCAGGTGAACTCCTCCTTCCAGTGCTCATTGAAATACCTTTTGCACTTTTTATTGGAATTGGAAGTCTCCCCTGCAGGCTTTTTCCCCGGGGGCACCATGCTGCGCTGGCTGGGGGAGCGCAGCCCACGGCCCGGCCCAAACCAGCCTCGGAGCAGCAGCCTCTACACTTAACTTAGCAAGAAGCTCTATTACCACTCTCCTGGTCCGACTGGAGATGAAAGAGACACAAGGGGAAGGGATTAGGGGAGGGTCAAAGCTGGCTTTGGACCAAATGTCTGGGAAGGAGAGTGCGGACCCCACGGAGAGCAGCTCCTGCCCCTGGCAGCAAGTGCCCGGGACCCAGAGCAGACCCAGGGTGACTTGGAGGCCGGCTCAGACACAGGTCCTGGCATGCACACCTGTGTCTGCATTCCTGCCTTGCTTGTCTCCATCCCTGGATGCGGCCACAGCCATGTCCTATGGGCTGTGCACAGGACCTGCTCCAGCCAGGGCTCCCCAGCACCTCCTTGAGCCTGACCTGATCGAGGCAGCTGAAGTATTTCAGCATCCACTCAACTCCCTCCCTGCACTCAGCCCAGTCCTTGCATCCTTCCATCAACCGGATTGAAAAACCAAACCGAGCCTTCATCAGGGTGGAGGGAGGCGGAGGAGGAGGAACCAGCAGGGGATGGGGAAGGCGGAGAAACCAAACGCAGAGGCAGAAGGAGCAGGGAGGCTGAGCAGCAGCAGCCAAGCCAGGGAGTGCTGTCAGCCAGGGGCACTGCGCTGAGAAACCCACCAGGAACTCGAAGATTTCAGAACACCCCCAGGCCCCAGAGCGACAGCCCAGCCCCCAGAGATGCAAAGACCCAAGCCGTGGAGCGGGGGTGCCCTCCGGGGTGCCCCGGGCAACGCTGCCTGGGTGGTGGTGGAGCTGCCTGGCACCACAACCAGCTGGCACCACATCCCCGGACCTGCCTTCTCCTGACACTGTCCTTCGGCATGCCCCGGCTGCGGATGGGATGCTGCACAGCGCTGGGGGCAGCTCCCT
This sequence comes from Dryobates pubescens, assembly GCF_014839835.1. Taxonomy (NCBI): domain Eukaryota; kingdom Metazoa; phylum Chordata; class Aves; order Piciformes; family Picidae; genus Dryobates; species Dryobates pubescens. The sequence goes on along the minus strand of NC_071647.1, from coordinate 532,367 downwards.
CTGTTCCCACCCTGTCACCCTCCCCCGTCAGCTCCCAGACACCCCCCTCCCCCCCGCACGCAGCCCCCAGCAAACTCTGCTGCTCTAGGAGCAGCTGGGAGCACTGGGGTGGCAGCAGAGCACCGCGACACTGGGTCCTGTACGTCCTGCAGCATCCCACCGGGCACCCTGCACCGGGCACGCAGCTCCCTGGCACCACTGGCCACAGGAAAAAGCATCGTGGTGGTGGGGAGGCAGCTGCCAGTCACCCAGTGCCCACCCGGGCGAGGGCGAGCAGAGCAGCACGCAACCCCCAGCCCTGCGTGCCCTCCCCGCACCCCCTGCCCTCATACGTACCATGCAAAGGCTGCCATAGGCTGTGGGGCAGGGGCTGGCAAACCTCCCGGGCTGGGGGTTGAAACACGGAAAAAACCAAAAAATTCCAAAATCCAACCTGCTTTAACCCCCAAAGCAACCCCGAGCGCAGGAGGCGGCTGGGAGGGCAGCAGCAGCCCCCAGCCCAGCAGCCCCCAGCCCGGCAGCCCCCTCAGTGCATGGGTGGGCGCCCGGCTGGCACCGCGGGAACAAAGCCTGCGGCTGCAGGGCGCTCAGCGCCGCTCGGGCGCAGCCATCTTGCTGCCGGGGACTCGCTGGCTCCGCGGAGGCTGCCGGAGCCCACGGCGGCAGTGGCCACTAGCGGCGGCCGGGAACCGCGAAGGCCCCGTGGCCGTGGGCCCCGGGACGGTGGGGACCGCGGCCGTGGTGGCCAGCGATGGGCCCCGGCCCCTGGGCAAGGGCAGCACGCGGAGCTGCGCCCCGGGGCTCGCCGCACGCTGCCTGCCGCGATGCCTTTCCCCGGGGCACGAGGAGGGCAGAGACGATGGGCATCAGGTGCCCAGCTCATGGGCCCCTGGGAGAGCCACCCCGGTCTCCTGGCCAGGGCAGACGCAGCAGGATGAGCTGTAAATGCTTTTGCACGCAGCCAGGATGGGACTGGGCAGAGGCAGGACCTGCGTGCCCCGTGAGCCGGCGGCTGTGGGCAAAGCAGCTCCTGCCCTGCCTGTGGCACTGAGCTGCTGCAGCGCTCGGGTCTGAGCCCTTCAGTGAACCTGGCAGCAGAACTCAGACCAAGATCCCACTCAAACCCCACTTCACTGTGTTACTGGTCCACAGCTGCAGGGCTGGCACTGGCACCCCCAGCTGGCACTCCCTGGCTCTGCTGCGGCCTACAGAACCTTTCAGCACTAGATGGAGGTGAACCTCAGAGCCACCCAGCTTGGGATTTTACACCGACTTTGCTTTGGCCCTGTGGGAGCCCCCAGTGGAATCCTCCCCCTCCCCCCCCCCCCCCAGTTCTGCAGCCCCCCAGCCCTGACACGGTGCCTGGGCACTGGGAGGTGCTGCCGGCGCAGTCAGGCGGCCCCTCGGTATGTGCCTGGATTAGGGGCTGCATTGTACCTGGCTCCGGGAGGGGCTGGGGGCCCCCCGCTGAATTCCTCTCTTCAGGCTCCTCCGCATGTCCCCGGGGCAAGAGGCTCTTCCTGCTCCCAGGACATTCCTGCCGCAGCCTGGCCTTAACCTGCCAGGGGCTGGCTGAAACCAGAGAGGGGCTCAGGGCTCATTGATCCCTGTGCCCCCTCCCTCGCTTCCAGGCTGGAGGTTGCTGCAGCCCCTGGTGCCAGCACCCGGAGCGGATTGGAGAGGTCTGCCCTGGTGTCCCTGCAGGGTGGCAGACAGACTGGCAGACAGACTGACTGACGTCCTTCCTAAAGGCCCCCAAACGGAGATGTTTCCCTGCTCCCCTGCAGCAGCAGCAGCAGCAGTCCCCTCACTTCATTTTGGTCGTTGCTATTTCCCCCGTGCCAGGCCAAGTGCCCAGCGGGCACCTGACCTCCCTGCTTGGACACATCCATCATCTGCATGGCATGAGGGTGGCTGCTGCCTGCTGAGCCACAGTTTCCACTGGAGTCCTTCAACAGCCAAACCAACCCCGAGGCACAGCTGGGGGTGTCGAGGGGTCAGACCCCAGCACCCCCTGCCCACAGTTCCCAGGGGGTTTCATTGCATCGCTCAGAGGCTGAAGAGAGCAGGCTGGAAAGGCAGCCACGAGCTCTCTCCTCCCCCAACCCCTGCCCCCGAGATCAGACCCCCAAGGCCACCACACAGATCGGATTTGTTGGGTTCCTTCCCTGCGCTGAGATCTCTGAGCCAGGCTCGGGGGCCCTGGGGATGACTCACACTTTGGAAATGGAGCTGCTGGTGCTCCAAAGATGCCCCCCAGCTCTGCTGCCCACCACAGCCCAGCTGCACCAGCCCTCCTCCCCACACATCACATGGGCATACGGGGAGGGCTCCGGGGGGTAGGGAGGGCACACCTGCCCTGCGTGGCCCTGCCCTGCGTGGCCCTGCCCCTGCACCCAAAGCCCCATCTCAGAGACCCCGAGATGAACCAGTGACCCGGGGCAGCAGGGGCAGATCAGGGCCCTGTGAAGGTGCCTGGCTGGGCAGTGGGCCATGGGAGGGGACCGTGAGGGTCCTGCTAGAGAAGGAAAACCCCCGAGGTCCTGATGCAAGGTCCCCCTAAACCCCCAGCCACAACCAGCTCTCAGGACGCTGCCTCCTCCCGCACAGCTCCTCACAGCCCTTTGCTGCGTGACTTGAGCTGGCAGGGAACGAGCCTTGAAATAAACCCAGATGACATCTCTGCAGCCGCCGTGCGCGGCCGCGGCCGGGCGATTCGCGGGGCTGGAGGGGCGGGAGGCAGAGGGGGGCGGGCAGTGCCTATTTCTCCCCCACCAGCAACCCCGGCTCTGATCAGACCAAGCCAGTTTGCTCTCCACAACGCAGCAGCTGAGAAGGGCAAAGCCCTTTTGTGCAGGAGCAGACAAGGTTGCCTCCCACCCTGGGCTCCCCCCCAGCTTGCCCACCTGCTCCCCGGGGGGCAGCTCAGCCACATCCAGCAGCCAGATCCGTGGGAACCCCACACCACTGACACAATCAACCATCCCCGAGGAGCAAAACTGGGCGCAGGTCTTGCTCTGCCAAGCCTCTTTTCCTCCCCGTGCCCACCAGCACCAAGCTCACTTCCCCTTGGATTTTGATTGCCCTGTGCCAGTTCATTATCTGAGCATTTAGTGCAAAGCCCCAGACCATCCCAGTACCCCCCCACACACACACACACTGCAGCCAGCATCACCACTGGGGCTGCCACAGCCCAGCCAGGACCTCACTGATCCCTGTGACAGGTACCAAGGAGCTGGGGACCAGCGGGGCTAATCCTGACCCCAGGCAGCAAGGAGGCAGCGAGGGCTGAACACGAACCAGGGCTCCACTTCCTGAACCCTGCTCGACCCTCCCCACCGTTAGCTTCCCCTCTGGGGTGGGCATCAGGGCTCAAGGTCTTTCCAAAGCACAGGGAGCTCGGAGGGCAGCCCAGAGCCCCAGGGCAGTGCAGCCTTCCTTCTGGGCACCGTTTAAATCATCAAAGTCACAGCCGAGCCCAATTCATTACAGGCAGGGAGCGACTGGCAGGGATGGAAAGGGAGGGAAGAGACTCAAATTGATGCTTTCTCACCATTCCAGTGAAATAACCAATTTGGAGCAAATTAAGGGGCTCCCTTCCCTCCCAGCTTTGCAATTGCCTCTGAGTCAAGGCACATTTTTCATAGCACAGCGTTTCCTCCATTAGCAGCAAAATTAATGATTTCTGCTGGGGAAGCACCGGGCAGGTGCCTCCCGTGCCCTTCCCTGGGGGCACCGAGCCCCCACACTGCGAAGTGCCCTAAGGAGACAGGCTCAGAGGGCACAACTGGCATGGCCGGGCTACAGGCTGGTGGCAGTCCCGTCCTAGATGTGCCCAAGTGATGCCACAGACCACTCTGGTGAGGCTCAAACCCTGGCTGCCCCTGATGACCCCCAGCCACGTAGGCTTCAGCCAGTCCCTCCCAGCTTTGCTTGTGAGGGTCAGAGTGGGTCCCATCAGCTCAGACTTCAGGGGTGCAAATCCTGGGCAGTCAAGAGGACTTTCAAACCTTCAGCCATTGCCATGGGCCCCTGCCCCTGAGCTTCAGAGAGGTCAAACCTCCTGGTCCTCACCTGCCCCCTGTTACTTCTGGGGGGCCCTGTGCCAGTGCCAGACAGCAGCTGAACTGCAGAGCTCCAGCAGGGCTGCCCCGGGGCCAGGCTGGGCTGGGCTGGGCAGGAGGTCACACATCTGTCATTATTTTTTAATTAGAATTTTATGTCCTACCTCTTGTATTTCATTGTCATTTCCGCCACTCCTACCCAGGCCGTGCTAATATCAGTGCTCCAGAGAAGAGTGGGAGCAGGCAGCCCACTCCTGCCAGCAGCCTGCTCAGAAGCAGCTCTGCTAAATCCCTGCAGTCACAGCAGGCCTGGGGACAGCAGGCAGGTGCTGGAAGGAGCCATCCAAGGGCGGCCACCAGCAGCCTGCTGCGAGCATCCTCACTGCCCAAACTTCCCCAAACTTCCCCTTTGCTCACAACACCTCTCAGCACCTCAGGATGCCAGCGAGGGGAGCTGGCATGACAAAGGGACCAAAAAAGCTGGAGGACTGCACCCTTGGCTTGATGCTGGAAATGCAGTGATATTTTCTAGCCCACATCATCCTGGAGGTCAAGACTGGATGACAGCTTGGTCTAAAAATACTCAGAAGGGGAGGCTGAGGCTGTCGTTGTTGCTCAGAGCCCCCAGAGCCCCAGGTCGTGGTTGAAACCAGGGACAGATACCTGCCCCAGGACATGGCTCAGAGCAAGCCCCTGGCAATAACGACGACTGCAGCATTCCCAGGGAAACTCACCCAAAACCACCTCAGGAGAAGCTCCGTCCCACATCTGATGAAGGAACCCCAAAGCCAAACCCGCAGCGTTTGATTTGGGCCGGGCCCCTGCCCGTTAGCCCCCCACAGAGAGGACCGGAAGCCTCATTAAGCAGCCAATTAGCAACAGCTGACTCCCAGCAGCATCAGCACCCACGAGTGGCCCCATCAGAAGTGAAGCTCTGGGGACTTTACACCACTGCCTTCATCCCTGAGCCCCCAGGGCCGAGCAGGAGCCTTGCTTTGGTCGCTGTTCTGTTTAAAACCTGCCCTGCCGGAGCTGCGCTGCAGATCGACAGCCGGGCAGCGCCAGGCGCTCCGGGGCGCAGGCAGCCACAGCTCAGGGAAAAGATTGAGTTTCAGATTATCAGGAAAAATGAAGTGATGCACAGGAGACAGCTGCCGGGCAGGGCTGCGCCCACAGCCAGCCGAGTCCTTGGAGGAGCCCATCAGATGTGCCAGGGCGATGCCATCCCTCGGCCTGGCCGCTCTCCTGCTGCCGCAGGCACCCACAAGCACGGGTGACCGGGGGGCACCAGCACAGGCTGGCATGTGGGCACGCACAGCACATGCCTGTGCACACACATGCACCGAGGGAACCGGCCAGAGCCGTGGCTGCCAGCACGGGCAGCACCCAGGGGTGATGCCCCTTTCCCCCCAGAAAGTTACTGCCAATTATCCCCAAACCAGCGACGCTCCCAGCCCGAGCCTGCACCTGAAGCGGGTCCGAGGGCAGCGTTACCGTCACGCTCCGGTTGCTGCCGCAGCTCCGTGAGCCCAACACAGCCAAAGCCAGAGCAGAGCCCCTCCAGCACCCCCCTGCCAGCCTTCCCCTGCCGAGGCACCGCCGGTCTCTGCCCCCAGCCTCATCTCACACAAAACCATCACAGCTTTGCACCGCGGGTGCAGCAGGAGCGCGGCTCGGGGGTGACCCCCAAGCGAAGAGCAAGGGCACAACAAAGCCCTGTCAGCGCCCGACCTTTTTCCTCCTCCTTTTGCAGCCCTGGGAAAAAAATCAATCAGATGCAGGGAGCCCAACTCAGCTCGGATCCTGTAAGTGACTGAGCTCCGGAGGCTGGCAGCCGAAGGCACAGGCTGCTCGCGCTGGGGCTGGCAGGGACCATTTTGTGGGTGTTCGGCGCACGGCTCGGGCGATGCCAATCAGAGGAGCAGCTCTTTGGGTGGGTTTGGGGCAGCAGGGAACGGCAGCGACTCGATTCTCTTGGAAAGAGGAAAATCTCCGGAGGATAACTCAGCACCCAGAGCCCTGGGGGGAGCAGGATGGGGACCCCACAGGAGAGCCAATATTTGCGTGTGATGCTGAGGCTGCTGCCAGCCCCTCGCTCCCGAGCCCGGACTCCTCCAGCAGCACCGATTCCCGGAGCTCGTTTCTGGCAGTAAATAACCAACCGCGATATGAACCGCACAGGGGAGCAGAGACCCTCCCTCCCCACAGCCTCGGCAGAGACACCCAGCAAATACAAAACAATCAGAGCTGTTTTTTCCTCACAGCACAGCTCGCACCTCGGTTTATTTCCATTTTCTCTAGCTCAGGTAATTCGGCGCTGCTCTGCTGCCCACCCAACGCCTGGACGGGGTCGGTGCAGGCAGAAACATCCCCGGGACAGCAGCGGAGGGAGCGCCGTGGACTTTGTGCCACACAGACCCCTTGCTATCGCCACCGGATCCCTTCCATCGCCATCAGACCCCTTGCTATCGCCACCGGATCCCTTCCATCGCCATCAGACCCCTTGCTATCGCCACCGGATCCCTTCCATCGCCACCAAACCCCTTGCCATCGCCACCGGACTCATCAACACCGCCAGACCCCTTCCACCGCCTCCGCGATGCCGGCCGAGCCCCTGAGCCCCGAGCCCGGCTCCCGTAACCGACCCCCCCGCACCCAGCCCGGGAACCGATCCCCGCAGACGGCTTCCCTGTGTGTTAATGAGAGCGGGGAGCGGCGGGGAGCTGGGGGAAGCGGCGGGGAGCTGGGGCTGGAGGAAAGTTGCGTTTCACCCACCTAGAAGCATTTTGGATGCGGCTGCCTCGGCTCGGTGCTGCTGGTGCCTCCCGCTCGCCCGGCTGGGCTGCGGGCAGGGGCGGGAAGAGGCGGGCAACCCCCCCCCCGCAGCCCCTCTCAGCCGCCCAATGCGCTGCCAGCCCCTCACCGCCGCGCCCGGCCCCGCCTCGGAGGTGCCGGTGATCGCACAACCGGGGGGGAACCGGGAGGGGGGCGGAGGGAAGGGAGGGGCCGGTTCCGCCCCCGCCCCCAGCACAGGGACTGCCGAAGAGAGGAAACTTTGAGGGAGCCCCTGAGACGCTTCTCCTGCACCCCCAGATCACTCCCTGAGAACCCAGCACCGCCCCCACCTCTAATGGGGATGGTTTGAGGTGGTCGGGGACAGGCAGCTGCTGGGATGCTCCGTGCTGGGTCCCCACCAAGGTGGGAGGGCGGACACGACAGCGGGAGCCCCCCCATCCTGAAACCTCCCTGGGAGAGCATCCCCAAAACGCCCCCTTGGGCAGGGTCCCATGGATGGGCTGAGCTCACCGCCCCCCGAGACTGCCCACGATGCTAAGCAGGTTCCACACACGCTGGCACCAGCCCCCTCCGGTCACCAGCAGACCCCTCAGCTTTTGGGGTTCAGCACCGAGACGCTGGCACTGCTCCCACCAGCAGCAGCCTGAGCTCAGCCCTTTCTCCACCACCCACATGGGGGAGGTCCGACCCCCCCCGCCAGCCAGCCCGTGGTTGCCTTTTCAAGAGGGAAATGAGGAAAAAGCTGCTTGTGGAAAGAGGAAACGATCACAGCCCCCCCGAAGGAAGAGGAGAACAGGGAGGGATTTAAATGCTGCCCTCAAATCAAGCAGCTCAGAGTCAGGCAGGAGCCTCAGCACCGCCAGCCAAGAGCACAGCAAACCCCGGAGGCTAACCACGAGATGCCCAGGCCCCGCCCTGCAGCCAGGCCAGGCACTTTTGGGGTTAATTCTCACAGTTTCGTGCTCTGAAAGCACCTGAAGCCATTGGGAGCGCCCACCCCTCACCCCCTTCCCCCATGCACTGCTGCTGGGGTAGGGCAGTCCACGGGTCCCTATCTCAGCACCCACCCGGGCCCGGGTGGCGCAGGGGCAGTGGCACAGCCTTGGGTGCCCTGCACAGGGCATTGCTCTCGGGGTCGTTAGCGGCAGCAGTAAGTTTAGCCTGGGCAGCCGCTAATCCGGGACTGACAGCCGGGCCCGCGCCGCCTGTTCCCAGCAGCTATTTAAACCTCATATTAATTTGTTTAATGTCAGCAGTAGTTTGGCCTCAGCGCTGCCAGCGCCGGGCAGAAGGGAGCGAGGAGGTGTAAAGACCAGGCTGAGCCATCCTGGGGCTCTTCTCCTGTTCCCTCTCCTTGCCACGAGCAAGTCTGGCATCTCCCGACCGCCAGCCCTGCTGGCAAGACCCAGCGGGGCCAACACGGAGCTCTGAAGCCCCACACTCCATCCTCTGCCCACCCTCACCGTCAGCCCCGAGCAGCGCTCCCGAGCCCCCCACGGCGATTTCAGCAATAAAGAATCTCCCTGCTCCAGCCAGTGCCCAGTTTGTGCCAGTTGGGTGGGCAGGTCCCAGCTGGCATCGCCCAGCTGAGAGGGGTTGAGCTGGCACAACACAGCGGGGTGGGAGAGGAACGGCAGCGTGGGACGTGGCGTTTGATGGCCAGGCCTTTGTGGCCAGCTGGAGCAGAGGCTCGTGGCAGATGCTGGTCACAGACCCAGCCCTGGACGCCTCCTGCCCGGCCGCCGCCCCCTGGAATTCGCCAGCGGCGCGGCGTGGGTCCGGCCCGGGCATAACTTGCTATATTTGTGCGTGGACCCCGGGGCTGGCTCACGGCAGCAGCACAAACAGGGCCTGGACCCGTCCCGCTCCCCACCACCACCCGTCCTGGACCTGGGGGCAAAGCCCACGGCCACTTCTTCCCACGACATCCTCCGTGGGATGGAGCTGCAGCTGCCCAGCATCCTGACTGGGGCTGCCACAGAGAAGGGCACCTGGAGACCATGACAACCGGCTCGGGGGGCACGACACCTTGGCGGGGGGGCAGCATAAATCAAACCAAACGAGCGCCATTGCCCAGGTGCTGCACACCCCACCAGGGTCACAGCAGTCCCTCCCCAAGCTCAGGTTGGTTTGGAGAGAGCGGTGATGGAGCAGAGGTTCCTCTGCAGGGAGGAGAGAGCCTCTCCCACAGCCCTGGCAGTGCCCAGCCTGAGGCTCCAAAAGCAGAACTGAGCAATGGGCACAAAGGAGAAGGGAAACAGAGGGACAAAACCCACCGGGAAGCCCCCACCCCTTCCCCACGTCTGCCAAGCTTCCCAGAGCCATTCTGGCTGACTTTGAGGATTTAGGCTATAATTTGGGGGTGAAAGACGCCAGATAGGATCAGCAGCGATCCACCTGGAGGACAGGGATCGGTTTTCCTCTGCTCTGTAACCCGAGCCCACCAGAAGCAGAAGGCTGAGGCGTGGAGCAGCCGCCTGCGGTTCGACCCCCAGGCTCTGACCTTTCCTGCTCCCGAGTTTGCTTGGATTAAGATAACAGATTTTCAGGGCTGGACCCTCCCCTCGGGGGGTTCCCACACAAAGGGGATAGGATTTGTGGCTCACGTTCCCCCCACGACCCCCCCGATAAGAGGCACTCAGTCAAACCCAGGCTGCAGGTGCCCATCCCAGCTCAGGGCATCTCGAGGTTTTAATTAACTCTCCCTGAAGATTGCGCAGGGGCAAAGCAGGGGAGCTGCCGATGCCTTTGTGCAGAGGGGTGACCCACACAGCCCCTTCCTTGGGGGGCTGGGGGGTAACATCTGTTTTCCATTAAAGGGAAGCTCTGGTCTCATCGGGTTGGTAAGAACTAGGAGAAGAGCCAAGCTCCTCGGCTCCTCTGCTCCCAGCTCCTTTAATCTCCCTCCTCTCAGCAGCCCGGAACAATGTTGCCCTTTCATTAATCCCAGCTCCTGTGCAGCTTCTCAGTTTTAAACCAGCCCGTTCAGGACCTTTCTGTCGCAGGGCAAGATGCTAAAACTTTCTTTCCCCCTTTTAAAAAGAGCCTCCTGGGGGAAAAAAAAAGCTTCAGATTGCTTAGACGTGCGCTGAAAATTCTCACCCTTTAACAATGAGACCGTGATTGCTGCCGGCTGGGTGTCACAGCAGAGGACAGCCACCACCGTGTCCCCAGGCCTCGGGATGTTAATTAGGGGCTGCTCCATCCATCATCACCCTCCAAGGGGAGTGGACTCCGGTGAGCCCCAGGCTGGAGGAGCCCCAAGGACGAGCAGCTGCTCAAAGACAGGAGCGGCCGCGGGCAGGGCTGCGGGAGAGCCGCGGCTGCCTCCGCCTTCATCCTTCCCAGGGAGATGCCTAATTACAAAGGCATCCAGGACAGGTCCACAAATAGGGTGGAGAAACTGGCTGACCTAAAAATATTTAATTATCAAGAAAAGGGATGGAAATTACACCTGAAATAGCTTCAGAGACAGGGTGCGATGTTTTCCATCTAATTTAGGAAGGAGTGGGGCAGAAGGTTTCACCTGCAGCCACACTTCAGCACACCGAGAGACCCTCCATAAGCCAGCGAGCCCCCAGCAGGCACACCCAGCCCCCCTCCAGGGCACATGAGGAACAATTTCTTCCCCTTGAGGGTTGTCCAGGCCTGGCCCGGGCTGCCCAGGGCAGCAGTGGAGTCTCCATCCCTGGAGGGGTTCCAAAGCCGTGGAGATGTGGAGCTGAGGGCCACGGTCTGGTGGTGCCCTGGCAGCGCTGGGTCGATGGCTGGACTCGAGGATCTCAAAGCTCTCCTCATGACTGCCAGGCTCTGGCTCCCTGCCTGTGCGCAGCCGTGGCAGCGAGGGCTGAGGCAGCGCCGAGCTGGCTCTGGGGGAGCTGGCGCAGAGCGTGACGAGGGCAGATCATCTCCTCAGAGAGAATTTCATATTGCTCACGACTTACTGTCTGAGAACATAAACCAGTTTAACCAGCAGACCCTAAATCACACTGACAGCTTTACACTACCCACAAACCTCTGCTCGCCCTCAGCCAGCTCCTTCCTCTCCACCTCCCCTCCCCATTTGCCTTTCTTTCACCCCGTTTTCCCCGGGAGAGCTGCAGGGGTAGGACAGGCGTGCAGAGGAGCAGCCGAGGAGCAGCAAGCACCCAGAGGGGCACAGGACTGCAGGGATGAGCTGGACACGGGGGTCACGGTGGGGCCGTGGCAGCCAGAGGGGTCAGGGGACAGCAGCAGCCTGGCTGAGCTGTGCCCAGGGGGTCCCAGGGTGGGTTTGGGCAGAGGCTGAGCTGCGCGCAGAGGATGCTGCTGGCGGTGGCAATTTTTCCCCACACCAGGAAGAAAAGGCCTTGTGTTATTTTTAAGCGCTGCATTTTGAGCCAGGATCCTTAATCTTGGAATTCGCTGCAATTTCCTTCCATTTGGGTTGCTTTCGAGTTGCAACAGCAGCATTTTACGGGCACTTAGCTCAGGCATGCGTCACACGTGAGCTTAATTAGGAGCAGATTAAGAGCAACGGGAACGTGCAGCCCTGGCGTAGTTCACAGCTTCCCCAGCTCAGCAGAGTGGGAAGGGGAAACTCTGGGATTTATTTTCAGTGGGAAATAAATAAATGGTAAAAGTGGCAGCTGACCACGGAGCATCTCAGCTCCGTGGTGGCCTCTGATCCCTGTCCCAGGAGGGCATCTCCTCAGGGAGTGGGGCAGCCACTGTCCTGCTCCAGCAGGGGAGGAAGGAGAAGTGTCCCACTGCATCCCACTGCATCCCAGATGCTGTCACTGGGGAGTGGAGGTGCCAGGTGCTGCACCTGTGAGGGCTGTGCAGCTGCCCTGTGCCAAGGTGCCACAGATGACCAGGGCTGAACTGGAGGACTGGAGCAGGGTGACAGCCATGGGGAGGTGACCTGCCCAGAGCATCAGTGAAGAGCAAGGCTGGGAGCAGAGCTCATCCTTCCTGGGCTGCAGCCCTAGGCCCTAACCCAGTCCAGCCACAGATTATCTTCATTCATGACCTTTTGGCTCTGCCCAGCAGCTTCTCTGGGTCAGTTTTTGGGCCAGAGATCGAAGGTTTAAAGACCTTCTTAGGACAACTCTGTCAGGAAAACCAAAATTCCTGCAGCTTTTGGCCCAAGCTGAGGGAGCAGAGCAGAGGGGCCACAGCCTGACAGCAAACACACTGCTCCAGGAGAATCCTTTCATCACTTCACAGCTAATCAATTTGGCTTTCACTTGAAGTCAGCAGCTCAATAAAAGCAGAGATTAATTATGATCCAGTGATTAATCCATGATCAGCTGAAGGGCTGAGCCTTGCAGAGAGCGAGCAACTTGATGGAGTATCTTCAGAGGCTTTAAAAAGGGAGCAGTATCCCCTGGCTGCACAGACTGGCACAAGGCTGCTGTGCCAAGAGGGGCTCTGGCCTGACACGGAGCCCTCAGGCCCTTTGCCCCACGTGCAACAGCTTTTTGGGGTGTAACAAAGGCATTTAGTGAGCAGAGCTGGTCTGCCAGTGCCCAGGGTAGGGGTAAATCTCTCCCCTTCTTGCCCCTTGCAGCAGCTCCCACCCCCCCCAGCTCTGCCTCAGGAGCCTTGAGGGATGTCCCTGCACAGGGCGGGGGGGAAGCAGGCCTGGGAATGCCAGAGGGAAGGAAATGTACAATGACACAACTGTGCTCCTTCAGGCACCACCTGATCCCAGCAAACACCTTCAAGACACGGGAAAACATCGAATTTCCCACTGAGATCCCAGGTTACTCCGAGCTGAGCTGGAGAGCTGTTCTCAGCCATCTGCGGGGGGCAGCCGAGGCCAGCGGAGCAGGAGGGCTCCGTCTGCTCGGCCCTCCCTCACTTGACAGAGGCTTAAAGCATGAACCCAGCTCCTGCTTGGCCACCAGGTGACCGATCCACCCCCGGGGATCACCTGGGCAGCCTCTGCCTCAACTGAGTGTTAAAGATCCTTTAACACAGGTTGGGCACGGGGCTGCTGCTGGGATGCTCAGGAGAGCCTCATGTGCTGCTGTCATGGGGTCAGGCAGGAGCATTCCCCAACCTGGACCCCCCCACACTGCCCTTTCCCACTCACCCCCAGCCTCTTTACCTTCCCAGCTGCTCCTTTCCCCACCCAACATCACACTCAGGAGCCCACTTGGCCGTGTCCAGTGCATGCAGCTCCCTGGCCACCAGACCCTTGGCTTCTGCTGCAAAGCTTCTCCTAACAGCCCCCAAAGCAGGAGAGCAGCAACCCACTGCAGGAATTCAGGAGGAAGCCAGGACAGCAAGGGCTGGCACAGCACCTCCCCACCACACCTGCCCCAGCTCTGAGGCCATCCCAGTCCCAGCCCAGCTGGTGCTGGGGCTGCTGCACCCTGATTAGTGCCCAATTAGGCTCTAATCCCACGTTTGCTCTGGTTCCAATCAGCACAGAGGATTTTCTTGCAGACAAAGGGCCACTGAGCATCGCCCTGTTTATTAAAGACAATTAAAGGATTCCGTGCATAACAAGAAACTGAAAAACATGAGACTGGCAGCAATCTCCTCGGTAATTAACAGCTGAAAAGCTCCGACAGCAGGGAGCGGGGGGAGAGGCAGGAGGAAGCACTCTGCAGCTGACCCCAGAGATGTCAGAGCTCATGGAGCAGGGCGGTGAAGCAGCCAGGCTGTCCCTGCCCGGAGCCACCAGCTCCCCACTCCAGGGCACTGCTTTCCGCGGTGATTCCCTGGGTGTTTCAGGACTTGCCCAATGCCCTCGGGGTTATGCCAGCCCCGCTGGGAGCAGGACCATGAGCTCTTCGTTCAGCACCGCAGGCTGCAGGGACCCTCCGTGTGCTGGCTGAGCTCAGGTCCCTGCCAGGGTGATGCCCAGGGTCGCCAGGCTCCCCCTGGGACTCTTCAGCCCATCCCTTCCCTCTGGGCAAACTGAGCCAGGCTCTGTGCGCTGCTGCCCCGGGGCTGCCCCGGGGGCTGCTGTGGAGGAACCATTTGAGGGGAGCAGGTTCCTCCCAGCACCCACAAGCAGCCCCATTTGCTGCCAAAATCGGGGGGTGTGGGGGTGGTGGTGGTGTTCAGCTGGCACCCAAGAAAATCCCACCAGCAGCCCCCAGCCCCTCCTGGCTCCAGCTCCCACAGGGTCCCCACGTCCCCTCCAGGGGGGCTCAGCCCACCCGCTGCAGAGCCAGCGCTGCCAGAGCTGTCACAGCAATTACTTTGCTCATCTCAGCCCTTCCTGCCCTGCAAACGCGCACAGACAGACCCTGCAGCGGCTGACTGGGGGAACTGGGATCTTCCCCTGCGCAAGGAGCCGCGGCCGCCGTGTGGAGCCTCCCAGCGGGGGAGCTGGCAGCACAGGGAGCTCCGGTGCGAGCACTGGGCATGGTACCGGGCAGCACTGGAGAGGGTCTGGTTACATAACGCCATGGGGGCACACGGTGCAGAAGAAGAGCTTGTGACATGGATTGGCACCAGGGCACAGCTGGCTCCAGATGGTTTGGCCCAGCCCTGCCCTCTCATGGGCACTGGCTTTCGGGGAGCAGCCTGGCACCCGCCCGACGAGGGAGCGCCTGGCCGGCGGCAGTTGGGCTCAAGCCAAGGGATCAATGGTAAGGACCCCAGCATCACCCCACCCTGTTCCGGCCAAGCCCCCCCCGCAGCTCCGCTCCACCGAGCGCGGCGGCTGCAGCCTCTGCAGGAGTCAGCGACCGGAGCAGCCCGAGGCGGACCCGGGAAGATCGAGCGGCGCCTCGGGAGCTGCTTTGATGTAGCTGTAGATGTCAGTGCGGGACAGAGGTTCCAGCCCAGAGCAAGAGCTCGGCTCTGTCTAACTCAATTATTCCACTGAATCTGTTGTCTTCACAAACACCTCTGCTCCTCCCAGTGCTCCCCCGGTGCTGACAGCCACACCGCGGCCTGGCCCTCACCACAGGCGGTGCTGGACGGAGCCCATCACCAGCTTGGCCAGGAGCTGCCCAGGAAGGGGGCACGGCTCCGGGGGCTGCAGGCAGGCATAGTGGATGGTTGGGTTTGGGGGGGATCAGCCTCTCTCCCAGCACTGGTGACACAAGGCCAGGTGGTGCCAAGCACCCGCAGTGCCAGTGACAGGATGGTGACACAGGTATTGTGTCAGCCAGTTGCCAGCTCTGGTCTCTGATTCACAGCCCTGTGCCCCTCCAGCTCATGCCGCAGGAGCTGCAAAAGGTTGCCTGTGACAAAGCTGGAAATGACATTTTTGCACCAAAAGTGTGGGGGAGAAGGTCGGGAGCAGGGCAGCCAGGGGGCACGATGCCATCTGCATTTTCCCACCTAAGCAAATCCCAGCCAGCAGCAGCCAACTTCACCCTGAGCAGCAGAGCCCCGGGGGCTGCAGCTGGAACCCTGGACATAGGCAGAGGGCTGCGGGGGGCTGCACAGTGCTCACACACCGGAATTCTCTGGCTCGGGAGGAGAGGAGTCCTGGGCAGCTGCCCACCGAGCCACCGCGGGTGCAGGGCAGGATCTGGAAGCTGCAGGCTGGAATTTACGAGCCCTGCTCCCGTTAAACAGCAGGGGATGCTTCCAGCTGTCAGTAAATGGTGACAGACAGAGCAGCTCCTTCCCGTGTCCCAGGCCCTGCTCACACAGAGCCAGCAGCGGGGAGGGCAGGATTTGGCACATGGATGCCCGTCAGCACCCACCCCACTACCCGGGGCTGAGGGGTGGGACGCAGGTTTTGCAGCCTGCTGCTGCCTGCTGCTCCCCAAGCCGTGCAGATTTGTTTGCCAGCCCTTCAGATGTTATTAGACAAACATTTCCTGACACCAGGACCAGACTCCAACCTTTCGCTGCTCCTTAGCACGGCAGCTCCTCACGCGGCCGCCCGCCGTGGGCTGCCAGGGGACAGCCAGGGCACAGGGTGCCTGCGAGGGGCTGGCACCAACACAGAATCTGACAGGGTTCCAGCACATTCCTGCCCCTTCTCCATCCTCTCTTCTCACACCCCCGCCACAGATAAAGGCATCGATCAGCTGCAAAGCACTTTGGAAGCCTTAGGTCCTTACCCCGGCCTGGAGCTACCCGGCACAAAAGGCTCAGGAGGTGCAGGCCGGGCGCTGGCACAGGGTGGCATCTGTGGGCACATTTCTCTGCTTTTATGCAGGAGAGAATCTGCAGCAGACAGCTGTTTGTGCCCAGGGCAGGTAAATGCCAACAGATGGCAGAGGGCAAGCGAGTCCATACCCTCACATGAGCTTTGTCCAACAGCACAGCACCCACCATGTGCCAGCACCCCTGCCGCCACTGCTGGTGAGAGGCTGAGGCCACCTGCCAGCCCCCTGCAGAAACCACAGCAGCACACAGCCACAGCTGTCCATCCACCTGGCACACCACCGTGGGCTCTCAGTCCCCAGCCCCTCCTGAGGAGCAGCAGTGCCAGTGGGCTGGGGAAGCCCCCATAGCCCAGGCAGAGCAGCAGGTGACAGCATGCAGCATTCCCGAGCATCCCAGGGATCCGGAGCACGGAGCTGAGCAGAGCCCAGAGCAGGGGCAGGCACTGAGCTCCTACCTTGTGGTGCTGGCAGCTTGCCCTTGTTGAGCTGCTTGAGGCGCTTCTGGTGGCTCTTGCCGTTGTAGTGGACCTGCGCCTGCGCCGCGGAGTTCAGTTGGATGTTGCAGACCTCGCAGAGGGTGAACGATTGCTGCTTCTTCTCCCGCTTCAGGCGCTGCTCGGGCTGGCCGGGCGGGCAGCTGCCCACCTCCACCAGCCTCACCCCGCTCCCGGGGCTGTGGGATGGGCTCAGGGGTCTCTTCATGCCTGCGGGAGGAAGGACAGGCCCGCCGTGAGGACAGGGGGGCGGGAACGGGAGGCCAGGTGAGGCAGGAAGCCAGCACTGCTCCCACAGCTGAGAGGGGCCCAAGCTGCCTGCACCTGTGGGGGCTCCCCAGGCAACAGCATCTGCAGCCCTGCAAGGAGCTGCATGGAGGAAGACAACTTGAGCAGCAGCATTCCCAGGAGGTCAGAGCTGGAGCAGGGAATCCCCAAGTTTCCAGCACCAGGAGACTCTTCTGGGGCCAGTTGAGGTCTGTTGGCTCAGAGGCAGCGCCATGGCTTGAGCTGCAGTGGTCACCAACCCTGCAGGCAAGAAGTCAGACTGGAAGGACCTCTGTGCTGCCCTGGGGTCTGACTGCGGCAGGACTGGCACCAGCCCCTCGGTCACTTCCTCGAGCATCAGGAGCCGGCTCTGGACTCGGAGCTTTGTGGGACCAGTCCCTAGCCCACACACGGCCACCATGTGGAGGATCTGCCCACGGAGGGGTTGGGGTCAGCTGGGGACCCTCCTGCAGCCTTTGTCTCAAGTGGCACTGCCCCCACTGCCCAACCCCACACTAGGATCTGGTGAGACATCCAGAGCGGAGCCTCAGAGAGGCTTGAAGGTCACCCAGGCCCTGCGATCCTGTTACCTCCTCGGAGCTGACAGCTGCCCCTTACACACGGACACGCGGGGCCGAGACACCCCAAGGGGCCAAGTCAGCTCATCTGTCCCCAAGGTGATCTGCTGCAGCTTGAGCACCCCGAGGAGGGCCACCGGCTCCCCAGCAGCCCCTCAGGGCACCTCAGGAGCCAGGCGTGGGTGACTGCTACCCACCCAGCGCCCGGAGCCCACGGACGCGGGGGGTCTCGTTGCGCTGGGAGCAGCCGGGTCCCGAGAGGGGAGGGGGCATCGGTACAGGGTAGGGCGCACCGGGCGCTGCAGCCCCGGCCGCGGCCCCGCGAGGGCGCAGAGGCTCCGCGCCCTGGTCCCCGCAAACTGGAGGGGGTCCGGGGCGAGCACCGGGACCCGGGGACAGCAGCGGATACCCCCGGCCCGGGTGCGTGGGGGCTCCAGCTCGTGTGGTGACCACCCCGGTCCTCAGCGGATCCCAGCATCTTCACGGTGCCATACCCGCGGCTCTCCCAGCTCTCTCCAAGGCTGGGTTTGCCCAAAGCTCTGGGAGCAGCTGTTAATGGATCCTGCCGGGATGGATCCAGGCTGATCCCAGCCCTGTGGCAAGCGGAGCCAGCCCGGTGGCACCCTAAGGGATGTCCCTTCCAGCCTAAATTAGTCCATGATTAGCCCAAAGCATTCACAAGCAGGTCCTTAACCTCCTGCTTCAGCACTCAAAGCAGAGGAACCAAAAGGAGCTTCACACTCAAAAGAAGTTAACCTGGGTTTGGGCAGAAGGATTTAGGAGCCTGAAGTTCACAACAGCTCTCTGGTACCTGGACTCTGAAGACCTTAGGCTGTTCTTGAAGCTTCAGCTTCACCTTCCAATGAACAGGAGAGGAAATGCCCAGCCCCTGTGCTTGAGAGGAGGGAGAGACCATGGCCCAGCCCTGAGAGGCTCAAGGCTCCCTTAAAATGTGTTTACAAAAAGCAGGTGGTGATTTTCAGGTGAAACCTCCTGGGTTTGGCACACTCGGGACTGGCACAGCGGCAGGAGAGAGCCACCCCCCTCCGAGGGCAGATCTCCACAGCAGAGCTGCCCAGGCCGACCATTTGCGGTCCCTGCCCAGAGCTGGCAGCGATCGATGCCTGATGGACAGGGAGCCCCGCGCCCCCCCGGGGAGGGGCCCTGCCCAGAATAACCATTAGCAGGGCTGCGGAAAGCAGATCTGGGAGATGATCAGCACCAGGAATGTGAGACAGGACCTCGGCTGGACACGTGGAGCTCCAGGCAGGACGCGCCAGCAGGAGCAGGGCCCCGGGTGCCCTTGGCAGCCGCCCCCTCCCCGGGTATTTTTAATGCAATTACACCGGGGCCGGGAGCTAAAATTGGAACATTCTGTGGGCAAAGTCTCCCCAAAGTTCTCTCCTCTCACAGCGGAGCTGCTGCTGCTGCTTTGACGAGCGGCGGCTCCTGCCCTGCTCGTGGCAGCCTTTGAAAGGTCTTCCCTAATTGCACGCTCGTCTCATTCACTTAATTGCTGCTGCTCCTGCTCTGCTTCTCGGGTGTCAGGGCCATAAATTCGGCCACTCCTGGCCGGGCCAGGTGACTGCCCGCGACAGCTCCCTGACCCACAGCTACTTTGGGTCAGATTTTGCCTTTCCAGCAAAACATCGAGAATCTTTGGGAGGCTGCTACCCCCTTTCACAGGAGGGGAACTGAGGCATGGTGAGGGTTAAGTGACACTGCCCACAGCCCCAGGGTGACTCAGCAGCACAGAGCCACTGCATCCTTTACCCAGCACCTGATCCCACCCTGGGGGCCACGAAGCCAACCTGTCTGCTCCGTGGAGGAGCATGAGCAGCCTCAGCTCCTGGGAGGCCTTCCCGAGGGGTTCAGGGCTTCACTGCGATGAGGATTCTGAGCCTGCACCTGTCTGCCTCTGTCCAGATTTTATCCAGCTGATCAGCACCAACCACACCTCCTGGGGCTCACCGTGGCCCTCACTATCTGCCCCTTTCACCACCCTTTGCTTGGAGCCCTTCAGGGCTGTGCCAGCCGAGTGGGTGTGCAAAGCTCCCTGCCACATGTCCAGACCTCTCTGAAATAAAGGTCAGAGCAGTCTGGGTCTCAGCACAGGGGTGAGCATGGAGTCCTCCCAGGGTGCAGCATTCCTAGGACATGCTGCCCACCCAGCATGGACAGCCCCTGGCCCAACTCTGCTTCTCAGCCCTGGTCCTCAAGTCCTGGCCACTCCATGGCACACAGAGCCTCAGTCTAGGACAGCAGTAGTTTGATCTCCCAGTCCAAGGGAGCTTCTCCTCCCCAGTCCTCACTGCTTTTACTGTTCACAATCACTTGGAATAACAAAATGATCCTGGGATTGCCATCCCCTCATCCCCCATCACTCCCAGCAGCCAGCCTGGTGTCCCCAGCCCTGCAGCTCTGTGCAGGGAATTCATCATTTTAAGGTCAGTTTTATACTCTGGTACAGTAGCCCCTAACCTCAGGGTCTCTCCCTCTCTTTAATGGCACCATAAACATGCTGCCAAAGGCTGTAAAGTGCTGACAAGGGCTAGGGAGAATTTAAAATCCAGACATTAAATCTCTGCAGTGAGAGACAAAACCTCTGCAGCTCATGAGGGCACAGGGGCAGAGCTCAGCTCCTCTCCAGAGCAGGTGGAAGGGGCACAGCAGAGCCAGGCTCTGCCAGGTGAGGACACATTGCTTCATCTGCTCCAGGGTCACTGCAGCAGCTGCTCCATCCCCTGACCTCCCCAGCTCAGCCCACCACAGGCCACACTTCCCCACCAACAGCCATTTCTCCTCCCAGGAGCCAGATACCTCCCAGGGCAGCAGGAGCCCTGTCCCTGTGCTGGCACTGCCCCGAGGATGCTGCATCCCTGGGCACCACAAGAGCTGATGCCACAACACACATTAATTCTGGCCTCTGGAGAACCCCAACTGATCTCCTGAGCACCTGGCCTGGCCTTGGCCTTGTCATGCACAAGGCAGTGAGATGCCATTTCCCAAGACCCCAGCAGCTCCAGGCTCCCTTTGCAGGACCCAGGCTTGCCCCTCAGACCCCCTCTGGGGATGCCCCTGGGGCAGCTCTGTGCAGTCATCAGCAGAGTTCTGGAAGCAGCCCCACCCTGGGACATCCTTCCCCTCAGCTCCTAAACTGTTCAGGAGCTTCCCACAGGGGCTGTGGGCACTGGAGCAGTTCCATGCTGCCATAGGGACAGTGTCCCTCACCTTTGCACCCAGGGACAGCCAAGGCTGAGTGAGCCCCAGGGCAGTGCAGACGAGCCAGACGGTGCCCTGTGCCACACTTGGCCACCACCTCCTGCTGGGTGGCTCATTCAGGAGCCTGTGGGCAACAGCAGCCCTCGATGGCAGCCAGGAGGAGTGAAGGGGATTAGTGAGGACGATGCCAGCAGACATCTGCAATGTGCTGACACATTTACAGAGCCTCAGCCTGCAAAGGAGCTCAGAGATCGTGGCAGGGATCTCACAGCCACCCACCTCCTCTGGTGGCTGCCCCCAGACCTCCCAATGGCTGTTTTTTATCAGGGGCAGGAGACTGGCACCCAGAAAAGCAGCTGCCTGGGCACAAGTCAAGTCACCAGGCTGGTGAGTTGTGGCCAAGGTGTGAAATCCTGATGAGAAAGTGGTTCTGAGTCTGACACTGCAGATGACTCCTGGACAGCCCTGGTGAGCCCATCCTGGGCTGCAGGGGACACAGCTGAACACAAACCATCCAGAGGCTCCCGTGCTGCTGCAGCCCAAGTACCTGCCCAGCTCAGCAGGGACCAGCAAGCTCCTTGCTGCCTTCAGCAGCGCTTTGTGTCCCCTGGATCTTTTATGGGGCTTGGGTGGAGCCAAAGCTCCCACCCAGGCTGCATTTGCTTTGGCATGGAGCTGCTCGTCTGAGGATCTGTCCCAGTGTGGGATCAGGAAACCACCACCTGAACCTGGAGTCTGGGTGAAATTGCCAAGAGAGCAAGGAATCCAAACCCCAAAATCTGATCTGGGTTCAGAGGATCCCAGAGCTCTGAATCTGCTTTCCGAGCGCAGGCCACGGGGAGTGAAAGCCACACAAGCTCCAGAAGGAGGCAAAAAGTCGCCACCAGCAGCTGTCACAAAGCTCAACCCCCCTCAGCACTGACCTTGTTTGCAGCCACCCTGTTTGCACCCTGGGGGTCCACAGGAAAGCCACCAAGCGTCACTGCCCCGCCCCGAGCACAGCTCCGGTCCCCGCATCGCCGGCTCCCCTGGGGCTGCTCCTGGAATCTGCCCTCTGAGCTGACAGCATCCCCCGGAGCGGCATCTGGTGGCCCCAGTTAGCCCCCAGCCACCTATGCTAAGCAGAGAGGCAGCTCCAGCCCTGGAGCAGCTCCATGACTCCATCACGCCTCGGGGCCGGGTGGTATTGTGACCAGTGCCCCCCAGCCACAGCCCCAGGGAACCCCAGACCTTGCTTAGGAGCCCACTGACGGGAGGTAGCAACTCCATCCTGCCCTCACACAGCCCCCTCACGGCTGGCACAGCCACTGTCCAGCCCACCCACCCATTTGGGCAGTGCTGGGGAGGCAGCGCCCGGTGTCCCCAGCCCATGCCAGAGGCTCTTACCTGGGCACCAAAGCGAGCACCGAGCTCTGCCCTTCGCAGCCGCCGAGCCGGCTCCTGCCCGTGTCCCGTGGCCGCCCGGGCACCGCGAACACCCCGAGAGCTTCCAGCACTTGTCTCACATTTCAAGGAGCACTTCAAATGTGGTTCAATGGCCACTAAATCAGCCCTCATCAGCAGGCTCCGGGCGAGAGCAGAGCGCCCGCGGCTCAGCAGCCTCCAGCAAGCCTCCAGCGTCACGCGGGGCCGCTGGTGCCAGCTGGCAGGAGCCAGCCTGGAGGAGCTGCCCCCAGCCAAGCGCAGGAGAGGGCACCCGGCAGCAGCACTGCTGGGGGGCAGGGGGCTTCCCGGGCTGCCTCGCAGGTCAGAGCCAGACAGTTCCCTGTGTGGCTTCGTGAAGGGGCACCGGGCGCTGCGGGGAGGGGTGAGGGCTCCTGGGCTAGGCTGCAGCTCGGCCCCCCCGGACGTGGGGTGGCCCAGGAGACCTGCTGCAGCACCGGGAGGTGCTCTGGTCTCAGGCTGAGAGCTGAGCAGACGTGGGCAGCCCAGAGGCATCAGAGGACCCTGGCCATGCCCACATCCCTTTCAGCATTTCATGGCATCAAACCAGCCTGCTTCTGCCCCCCTCCCAGCCCCCCCCAGCCCCAACACAAGCTCTGCTGATGCCAGGGAGGCTCACTTTAGGATCAGCTCATGAACTGTCCCTTGTCAGAGCGAGGATGAGCATGACCCAGCCCTCCTCAAAGGCTTAGGGATGCAGCTTGGCTCCTGGCACGGGGACCTGGGCCCTCAAGGGGCTCAGACCATGCTTAGACACCAAACCTCAGCCCCCCAAACATCCAGACTGGCTCTTACCCTTGGATGTCCACCAGGGTCCCCCTCAGGCCCACTCTCACATGCTGAAGGGCAGCAGGACATCCTGCAGCAGTGTGGGCACACAGAGGGCACTGCACGGGCACAGCAGTGGTGCTGTGCCTGTCCTCTGCTCTGCACATCAGCGCTCAGCAGCACCGCAGGGCTCTGTGTCCCCTGAATCAGCAGATCCCAGCCCTGCTCCCGGGCAGCCAGGACAGCAAAAAGCTCAGCTAAAGGAGATGCTGTGGGAGCAACACCGCTGAAGAGAAGGTGTTCAAGAGCCAACACCCAGGAAGTGCCTCTCAGCTCCCACCCCAGGGTCCTGCAATCCCTCAGCTTCTAACACCACCTAATGAGCTGATTAATCACCTTCAGCAGGGACCAAGCAGGCAGAGTAATGAGAGAAGCTGTGCTGGTGGCAGGTCACATAGGCTGTGTCCTTTTGGAGTGATAAATGAGATGGTACAGCTCTGGCCAACGCTGTCCTGGGCACACACCATGGCTGGGTGAGCGAGGATGGGCTGGGTGGGCTCCTGGCAGCATCCTAACTGCCCTTGTGCCAGCAGGAGCCTGGCGCCGAGTCCCTGGGGTTCAGCTGCAAATGTTGACACAGCACAAGGGAGCAAAGGGAGAGGGAAGATCAAGGTGCCAGCTGCTCCCCTGGCTGCCCCACACACTGCCAGCTGGGGGACACCTGGCACGGGGCTTGCAAGACCACAACACCTTCAGGTTTCTTGCGATCAGCACCAAGAGCAGGGCAGAGCCACCAGCTGCACGCCCGCAGCGAGCTGAGGCTGAGCCTGCCCTTGGCGCAGCCGCCCGGCACAGAGCCCTCTCCTCTACCCTGCTGAGCCCTCACACCGTGCCAGAACTCAAGAAGGGCACAAAGCTCCCTCAGGACGCGGGTGGGCAGAGCCCCAGGGCTGAGCTGGTGGCCCACAGGCATCGTCCAGGGCAGGGAGGATCCAGAGGTCGCAGCAGGAGAGGAGTAGGCAGCTTGGGCAAGCTCTGGGGAGAAAGCAGAGCTGCAGCCCTGGCACTGCGACCATCACAGGGTGGCTGCTGCGGGAGGGTGCCCAGCTGAAGGGATCCAGCAGATGCTGGCCCCAGCTGCTCTCCTGCCTCTTAAAATAGAGCTGAGGAGCAAACCCAACGCAGCCCCCGGGCAAGTCTTGGCCGAGCTGCTCCAAGCTGCCTCTTCCTGCTGTGACAAATGTGGGGCTTGGTTTCTGTTTTGTTTCTTAAATCTCCCTGAACTCAACCCCAGGCACCGCTGGAGAGGTGGCAACGTTCCTCTGGGCACAGGGCTGGCTCCTCTCACCCTGACAGAGCCCTGACACCCGTGGTGACTCACACAGTCAAGGAGGTGATGCTGAACGTGGCTGTGCTGGGCCTGGGCAGTGCACTGTGCCCCCTGTGCTGCTCCAGGCATCCCCTGCCCTGATTCTGACCCTCTCCCATCTCCTCACTCAACCTGCTGCAGGTTATTTGCTCTCAGAAGGTGACATCCAGAAACAGGTAAGGCAGAGGGAGGCCTCCAGCCTCCAGTTTCAGTTGGAGCTCGAGCAAGCCCCTGCAGTCCAGCCCGAATTCCGTATTTCACAGTGCTAAGCAAGTGACATTTGCAGTGCAGCCAGGGCAGTGTCAGGCAGTTGCAAGGGGATCTGCTGGAACCCAGGCAGTGCCTCGGAGCACTCCATCAACACAGGGCCAGGGCTCTGTTCAAATCAGAGTTATCAGACACCCGATCTGCTGGAGGTGGCTCCAGAGCCCACACGTGGGGCTCCATGGCCGGGGGGACAGAAAAGAAGCTGAGCCCTGGGGGGAGCTGCCCTGAAAGCAGAGCTCTGGCAGCTGTTTGCATTCAGCAGCTCAGGCTTGCTTCTGCCTCCTGCTGCCTGAACCTGCCACGACCACGGGCTGCGGCTCTGGAGCCCCCAGGACAGAAACAGCCTCTGGGCAGAGGCTTGGAGAGCGGGGACCGGGAGCGAGCTCTGCCCCTCGCTGAGGGCACAGCAGAGGAGCCACCCCCGCTGCTCCACCCCGGCACGATTTGCCCCAGATCTGCTGCGCTTGTCACGGAGCCGAAGTTCCCGAAGTTCCCAACTGCCAGGAGGAGCTCGAAGCAGCGCCTGGAGCCGGGCTGGGAGGCAGATGACAAGTCAAAAGAACTCCGAATTTATTGTTTTCTTAGAATTTAGAGTGGGAGGCAGGAAAATGGGACGAGCCATGATTTTTTAATGCCTGCAGCTGGCAGCTCCATATTTAACGTGACAGCATCCCTTTAAGAAAAACATTTTCATACACAGGAAGGGAAATAAATTCGCAAAGCAATTTGCTTTCAAGCCAGGCTGCCACCTCCCCACACAGACACCTCCGGCAGCCCGGCCCGAGCCGCAGGGCCGGCGCTCTGTGCCGGGCAGGGCATCGCCGCGGAGCTCAGGGGTGCTCCTCCGGCTGCCAAGGCCATCTGCTTACCCTGGGAGCAGTCATTTTTCCCTGGGATGGGGCAAAGAAAGAGCAGGAGAAATCATTCCCTGTGTGAGAGAGGAGCAGCGGCGCTGCGGTGTCACTGCGCTGACAGCCCCACAGCAGAGACGCCGCTGCGGCGCTGAGCCCCGCACGATCAAAAAGCTTCCTGCAGTCGGGTGGGAAGGGGGAAAAAAGAGAGGAAGACAGGAGAGGAGAGCTCGATCAAAGCCTGCCCTTGCCACGGCTTGCA
Source organism: Dryobates pubescens (assembly GCF_014839835.1). Classification (NCBI taxonomy): domain Eukaryota; kingdom Metazoa; phylum Chordata; class Aves; order Piciformes; family Picidae; genus Dryobates; species Dryobates pubescens. Next base: position 506,912 of record NC_071647.1, on the reverse strand, counting down.
GAAGAAACTTGCGAGCAGCACTTTCTGCAGAGCTGTCAGTAACCAGTGTCCGAGGTCAGCGTTGCGTGGGCAGGACCCCCAGGACCCACTGCCACCATCCCTGGGGCTCTGGGAGCGTCAGCCCCACAAGGGCCCTTGGATACCTGCTCAGGGGACAACAGGAAGGGTGGGTCCGAGGGAGGCAAAGCTCAACCGCACCAGAGCCACGGGGAGGAGAGGAGCCAGAAACTGAGGTCTGGAGCTCATTTCTGCATCCACCCTGCTCTCATGCCTGGGCTGGAGAGGGGCTGGGCAGTGCCTGCCAGCTTCAGAGCGGCCGTGATGACCCCTCCAGGAGCAGAGTGCTTCGGCAACCTCTCCTTTGGTTATGGACGTTCTGAGGTGGTCACCAAACCCCTCCCAGAACTCCTTTCAGCCAGCCCAGCTGGGGGCCAGTCTGACACAGCTGAGTTGTTCCCATCGCCCTGATTGGCACAGCTGAGCCCCAGAGCCTGGCAGCAGTGGGGACCAGGAGGTGCCACTGAGGGGTCCCCAAGAGTGATGGGGGGTACAGGGTCGCAGCAGTGAGCAGAGCTGTGCTGGAGCCCTGGGGTCAGTCTGGGTTCACTTCTCCAAGCGCTGACTTGCCTGTGGCTGCCAGGAGCCGTCGCTGCCAGGCTGGGGAATTAAAGGGGACAGATGATAATTAATTGTCTGTCTTTCAGCATCTCCTGCACAGGGACTAATGAAGTTCTGCCTTCCTCGCTGGCTAGAGGACGGGAGGAAGAGGAGAACAGTTTTGGAGCTCAGGTTTAATCAGTTCAGTGCTAAGCTTGGCCTGGATGAGTCAACTCCTTCCATATTGCTTTGGTTCCTTTGGTTGTCTCCAAGCTTGGCAGCCCCTGGCCCCCACGACAGGCTGGGCATGACCCCTGGCTCTTGCAGCCCCAGGTGGCAAGGAGGCCTGGGCAGAGGTGCTGGCAAGTTGGCCTCCTGGGATGCAGAGCCACCAGAAAATGCAGCCCTGCCATGCCAAGTGTCCAAGTGTGTCCATGAGCGGGCACTGTGCCACCCTCACAGACGGGAGCAAGGGAGGCAGCCAAGGCACAGTCCTGCAGGCTGCCTCTGGGGCATGTGCCATGGCTGCCATCCCAATGGGAACAGAGGATGCAGCCAGCCCCCACGTGGATGGGGGAGCTGGGGGAGGGGCTCCCAACGGAGATGTGCAGAAGGGTGGGCGAGGGGCTCCTGGCGCAGGCCCCAGCACGCTGCCCCGGCACCGATCACACCCCTGCGCTGCCCAGCTGCTCACTAACCGGGGAGGACAGCTGGAGCATCACCGAGGCAGGTACGCAGCATGCCAGCCCTGTGCCAGGCAGCCAACCCTAAAGGGCTCGTGCCCCATGCCCACCCTGGCGAGCCTGGCACTGCCCCGGCACCAACCGCAGCCACGCAGGGCCCGCGGGGATGCGAGTGGAGGGCAGCGGCAAAAGGCTGATCTGTGCTGGCAGCTGGTGCGGGGCGGAGGCGGCGCTGCTAAGCAAACACGCGAGGGCTGTGTCTGCAAACAGTGCCAGGAGCCAGGCACACAAACAGCCCCTTCATGGCTCTGCCCACGCCCAGGCGCGGCCGTTCCCGGCGCTTGGCTGCGGCCCCGAGCGGGTACCCTGCCGACAGAGCCCTGCGTCCTGGCATGGGGCAGGCCGAGAGCCATGGCACAGAACTGCCGTGCCCAGAACCGTCATGCCTAGCCCCACCGTGCCAGCACCCGCCTGGGATGGGCAAAGACCAGGTCTGGGACAGGGCAGAAGGCAGCAGCGTTGGGGACAGTGAGGTTCGGCGCCAAACGAGCTGGACGTGTGTCAGAGATGCCATGCAGTGCCCACCCTGGAGCATCACACGGTGACTCCAGGGCATCCCTCAGGGTGAGGCCAGGCTCCTGGGCTGGACAGCCCTGCACCAGCCGGTCCCCTCCGGCCCGCGTGGCTCAGCACCAGCAGACCAAGTGCCCATCCATAGCCCAATACCACACCAGCCTGTGCCCAGCCCAGCGAAACGCCTGCTCCAGGCACACCTTTGCAGACCTGGGGCTGCCCCACAGCTGCCAACTCCTTCCTGCCCCTCGCAGCCACCCTGTCACCAGAACAAGCCCCTTCCAGGGTCAGAGCAGACAGTGCCAAGCTCCCTGCGCCAGCGCTGTGCTCTGCCACCTCCCACTCCCCAGCCCCGTAGGCTCCCTGGGAATGGGGCTGTGCAGGAAGCTATTTCTGTCTGGAGGCTCCGGCAGCGTGACACCCCCCGGCCCCCCCAGCAGCGCGGGCGGCAGCTCCAGCAGCATCCGACCCTCGGCTCCCAGCTGCAGGCGCTGGCACCTGAGCGAGGATCCCTGCTCCTCAGCGAGATGCTTGGGGGCACGCAGGAGCTGTCTGCTGGCACCCAGGTCAGGGGACAAGCGGGAGGGCAACAGAGTGTCCCCCGGCCAGGGGAGCAGGCTGGCTGTGGGGGGATCCCCAGCCCTGGGTCCATCCTTTCTCGGTATTTCCAGGCGCCACGCAGGAGGCAGCAGCAGGGCAGATCCCAGCGCTCCAGCAGCTCAAGCGAAGGGAGCAGGAGGCAGCTTTGCTGTCCCGGGACCTCAGATGCGCCTCCACCCTGGCCACCCGCACACAGTCCCAACCCCCAGCACCCCTTCCCAAGCAGGGGCTGCTCTCAGCTCCCCAGCATCCCCTGGGGAAGTGGCGCGGCCCCAGGCAGGAGCTGCAGTGCCCGTGGCGAGGGGCTGGGAGGGCAGGGATGGGCACAGAGTGCCCCGCGCTGGCACGGGCAGCAGCTGTTCGGCTGCCACCGTGCCCCCGCCCCCGCCGCGGGGCGCACACCTCGGAGCCGCAGCACCGGGCGCTATTAATTAATGGTTTCTTTAGGGAGTCATCATTAATTGAGCAGCTCCGGCGACCGCAGCGCCCGGGGATCCATCTGCTGCCGGGAGCCAGGCGAGCAGCAGCCGCTCCCTGCTCCTTGCAGCCGCAGCTCCGAGGCGGTGGCGGCTCGGGCTGTGCCCCCCCAGCAGCCAGCGTCCCCCCGTGTGGGGGAGCCGGTGACTAAAGCCGCGGGTGAGTGATTGGTGACTCAGCTGATCGCTCTGCTCAGCTCCTGGCTTTTTTTAGCGCGGGGCGGACAGAGCTCTCATGGCAAACCCTCTTCTGGCACCGCCACCGCGCCCACCCCTCCTCCCGGGGCTGCCCACCTGGGCTGGGAGCTCCTGCAGACCAAGTGCCAGCCTGATGTGGTTCTGCTCTGGAAAATGGGAAAGAACTCAGACAGTGCTCCCTTTTCTTCCTTCCTGCGTGACCTGGGCAAGGGAAAGGGGAATGCTCCAGCCCTGGCGAGCCAGGAGGTCCTGGCAGCCCTGGCAGTATGGTTCAGGCCATGCTGGAGCTTACCTGGCAGCAGCGTCTGTCCAGAGCAAAGCACTGCTCCATGCTTGGTGGTGCCAGCCTGACTGCTGGCATTCTCAGATCCTTGAGTGGCCAGCACAGGAGCAGAGACTGAGGTCCACATCCTTGGCACCACCACTGTGCCTGCACCAATCTCCCTTTGTCCTGGCTCAGCCAACCCCAGGTCCCCTGTACCGCCTCCACGGCACAGGACCGTAGGCAGGTGGACCCTACCCCGGTGAGACCAGCACCCACCGCTGCCATCTGCCCCGGAGACCTGCCGGTGTGGATGGCAGACAGTCACCCCGTGCCGTCACAGCCTCCCCGGGGGCCAGAGCAGCCCCAGCCACGGCAGGGGCTGGGGAGCTGCTGCTCCCTAAAAGGCTTCACTCTCCCTCTCCGTGTAATGACTTCCCAGCTGCTCCCCATTTGAGCTGATAATGGGAACGCCGCTGCCTGCCTGCCTGCGAGAGCTGCTGCCTCGTTCAGGCTGAGGAAAATCAATTCCCCTCTCACTCAAGGCTCTCCAAGACAGATGAACTGCAGCTCGCTCCTGCCTGAGCAAAATATTTATTCAGTCTGGCAACAGATTCACTTTTGAACCTCCTATAAACACAGCTGAGGGCCTCCATTTAATCCCTTACCAGAAGACTTAATTTTATTTGGTTTGTGTTTTAAAGGATTCTCCTCTCCCTCTGCCTCCTCAGCAGGTGAGGGAAGGCAGAAGTTTTGGCCTTGGCCATGGGCAGGGGGCTCTGGACCCATGGGGGGCTGTGCACGGTCCTGCAGCAGGACAGGGCTTGGTGGTGTCAGAGAAAGGGTGAGAGCCCTCCACGCTGCCAGGGGCTGGGCTCTCTGGAGGTTCCCTGCCCTTGACTTACACCCCAGGCGCTGGGGCAGGCAGAGAGAGGCCAAATTCTCCACAGAGGCCTCTTTGTGACCCCGGTGGATCAGGTGGATGCAGGCAGGCAGCAGGGAGCTGCCCCCCAGGCCGCTCAGGGGCATTCTGCCACCTGCCAGCATCTGCCCAGCACGTGCCGAGAGGCCTGGCACAAGCCCTTCGGAGGGGAAATGTCCCCAGGGACAAACTGGAAAGTTTTCCCATGGCTAAGCAGAGGCCAGAGCCAGGCAGGTGCTGGAGCTGGGATTCCTGGAGCCCACCTTGGTGACTCCCTGAGCCCCAGGAGCTGCTGCCTGGAGCCACACAGGCACCAGCACCACCCAGCACCCGGAGGGGCAGGAGGCTGCTGGGCGTCCATAAATCCCTCTGGGTCCTCCTGACCTGCCAGCTCCCATCCCTGCCAGCAGCAACAGAGCAGTGCCAATAATCTCCCCTCAGCATCTGTCTGGGGAGGTGATCGAAATGCCAGGGACCCATCCCAGCTTCTGCCGAGCCCCACAGCAGCTCCCTGCCAGGAGCCAGCTCACAAGTGGCCACAGCCTGACCCCACCTCGGACAGGGGGTGGCTGTGTCCCCATCTGAAAAGCCACCTGGCACATCCCCATCTCCTGTGAAGGCACAGCACCAGGCCTGGCTCCCTGATCCGACACTGCTGCTCTGCTGCCCGTTGGTTAATTACCCTCCTCTGGAAACCGGGGAGGACAGAGCTGTGACCCTGAGCTGCGCAGCTGCAGCCCCTCGGACCCTGCCTGGGACCGGGCTGCCCAGTGGGGCTGGAGGGCAAGTAGGGGGCTGGAAATGGGGCAGCTGCTGGGGGATCTCTCCCTTCCCCACCAGCCTTGGCCCCGCAGCCTGAGCTAGAATGGGGAGCAAGGACCCCCAGCGAAGCCCCCCCCAGCAGGGGGGCAGTGCTGCTCCCCCCGCGCCGGACAGGGCTGGGATTAGTCCGGGCAGGCTCTAATCCGCTGCAGCCCTTTCGTAACAGAGCTCAGGACTAAGCCTGCAGAGCTCCTGACACTTCTTGAAAATTTGGAGTTGGATATTTTTAGGCTCTGCCCTTGCGTGCGACGCAGCCGCGGGCAGCAGGGCTCTGTGGTGCGGGGGGGGGGGCCGCGCTGCCAGGCCCCCAGGGTCTCACCCCCGCCCCCCCCAGTGCTGCCAGTGCCCGCCCTGTGCCACTCCCTGGCTCCTGCTGGCTCACTAACAGACTTCCCTTGTTTGGGAGTTTATGTTTTTTCCCTAGCTCCATCCCAGGGCTCCTCAGCAGAGCCTCCAGCCCCAGCGCACAGACAGCCTCTGTGCTGGGAGCCCTCAGCCCCTCACCAGCAGCAGCAGCACCACAGCTGCCCCGGGAGGCAGAGGGCAGGGAGAGGGAAGAGGATGACAGTGACAGGAAAACTGACACTTCAAACCCAGCCCCCAGACCATCCTGGAGGAGCCCAACCCTGCTCTGGGCTGTGGTTGTTTCTCTTCCCACTAAACCACAACCCCCAGCAGTTCAGGGTGCACCGTGGGGGCACAGTGACAGTGTGAGGCCCCCAGCCCTCCTGCTTTGCTCCCAGGGAACAGGACACAAGGTTCCCCCTCCCAGCTCCATTCAGTCCTCATCAGCATCCCCCCACCAGGCTTGGCATGAGGGTGACAGGCTGGCAAGGTCCTTCAGAGCCAGTTCCCCTCCGGAGGTGGGTTAGAGCCTGCTGGCCATGAGGCCTCTTACTGGTGCCTCTGGCTCCAGGTCAGCAGCAGCTTCGGCTGGGCCAGTCCTGGCACAGCTCTGGACAGGGGCTGGCATTGCCTCAGCATGGACAGGACACAGCCTCCAGGACAGCCCCAGTGTCCCTGTCCACCCCAGAGCAGGCTTCTTGGCCTTACAAATATTAATTGTCAGCCACAGTCCTTCTGTCTGAGACCTTTGTGACTTGCAGAGCAGAGGAGGGCTTGCAGGTGGGGCTGGCTGCAGGGGTGCTGGCTGCAGGGGGGCTGACTGCAGGGGTGCTGGCTGCAGGGGAGCTAGTTGCAGTGGGGCTGGCTGCAGGGGTGCTGGCTGCAGGGGGACTGGCTGCAGGGGTGCTGGCTGCAGGGGGGCTGACTGCAGGGGTGCTGGCTGCAGGGGTGCTGGGTGAGGAAGCAGCACAAAGCCTTCCACTGCTTCTCCACCTCATGGTGGGGACTCTTGCTGAAGCTCTGTGCCCAGGAGACCCTGCCCAGGCTCACCCAGAGCTACCCATGCAGAATCGTGTGGGCACCAAATGCCAAAGCTCTGAGCAGTGCTGGGTGCCAGGAGTTGCCCATGGGGAGCTGCTTGGCCAGGGCCGGGGAACATCTGCGTGCAGTGCTGTGACCCTGTGCCTGGGCACTGGAGCAGGCTCAGAGGCTCTCTTGTGCCAGCAGATAAAGGAACCAAATAACCCCAAAAAGCTCCTGGCCCTTTGCCAGGCAGCTCCACAGAGCCCTGACCTGCTGCTCCCTGCTGCAGGGGGCTGAGGGACCTCTGCCAGCTGAGAGGCAGCAGAGGCCTCAGAGAACTGGGAGGTGAAAGGGAGGTGAGGAGCAGCCTCTGATCTCCACTGGCAAAACCTGTCCCATGTTCAGCAGCTTCCTCCTCTTCCCCTGGCATGGAGGAAGAACCAGTGGCTGATGTCAGAGCCAGAAATACCCACACTGGAAATAAGATGCTGGGCAAGGCCCTGTCAGGTGGGCAGCTGGTGGCATCAAACCAGCTGGCTAAAGGAGCTCAGCACCTCTCCACAGGGGGTGCCAGGTCTCCTTGGGCCACTGGCACCCCTCTTGCCCCGTGGCACTCTGGGCACCGTGGCTGTCCCTGCCTTGCAGAGGTTGGCACAGTCAGAGCAGGCTCCCATCTCCAGGCAGACCCAGGCAGGGATTAGGACTTAACCTCAAACTGTTTCCCTTGCAATTTCCAAGTGATCTTTCTTATCAACTAATTAAAAATATTCCATAATTAGGTCAGGGGAAATCACAGCTCAGAAATGTTCTCATTTCCTAGCAGCACAGCTTTGTGCCATGTGGAGGGCCCAGAGCCCTGGCAGCTGCTCACCCTGCCAGCCCCCCAGGGCTGTTTGCACTGAGGGGAAAAGGGGTGGCTTAAAACCAACACACCCCAAGCCCCTGCTCCCACCCCCAGCCCTGCTGGCACGTTGATGGAGCCTCATCCTGTGCCACGACAGCTGGGTAATGCCAGGCAGCCAACACCAGCCACAAGTGGCTGGCAGCAAGAGGGAAGCAGCCTTGAGGTCCAGCCCAGAGGGCAACACCCTGTGGATTTGGGTGTGATGCTGCCAAGCAGTTGCTTCCATTTTGCTCCTCAGGTTCTGTGGCACTTGAACTCTTTCTGGCCAGCAGAAACAGACTCAGCACATCTGAGCTGGGTGTCTCTGCTCTGTGTGCTGAGAGAAGGGAAAAGCCAAGCAGCAGAGGAGAGGGAAAGGCAGCCCTGATGCAGCCAGCAGCACAGGTGGCATCTCCTGGCATGGGTTCATGTTGGGCTTTGCTGAGCAGCCAGGCCCCCAACCCCCCCTGCCATGGCCAGGATATGTGTCCCTGCACGGTCCAGTGACAGGGACCAGGCCCCAAGGCCAGGGAGCCACCAGCCCCAACACATATTCCTCATTCTCAGGACTATTTAACCAACCTCCTGGTTTGTCCCTGCCAGTGGCTTGGCTGCTCCACCAGAGCCAAACGCCCCGGGAGCAGCCAGAGCAGCCCTCTCCAGAGCCTGTGCTGAGCACGGTGCTGGAGCTCAGGGACACTCCTGCACCAGACAGGCAGCAGGAGGTCACAGCTCGCTGTGACATCACCACCCTGACACGTGTGAGCAAAGCTCTGCACATTCACACCCCCAGAGCCACGGTCGGGACTGTGCCAGTCTGGCTTTGCTGCACGTGGCAGACTGCACAGCAAGAACCCCCCTGGCTCTCTTGTCCCCAGCCTGACTCTGAGCTCTCTGCATGGCAGCAGTTTCTCGGCAGCAGAGCCACATCAGCAGCTACCGAGGGACCATCACTGTTCTGCCACCCCCCTGGAGCCATCTCAGCCAACAGACAAACATCCCCCAGAGAAGCTGGCACTGGGCTGTGTGCCCCTTTGGAGAACACCTGCAGCCACTCGACAGCCCCAAGAAGTCACTGCCGGTGGATGTGGCTTGCGCTGGCTGCAGGGGCTCCTGGCCGGGCTGGCAGCAGGGACAGAGCCTCATTTATCGGCGGCCTGTCACGCACCGCGGCGCTGCCCATTGATGCTATTTCGGGCAGCGTGCCCCACATGCAGGCACAGCAGCTCGCAGAGCGCTCGGCTCCGCGCAGACACCCCCGGGAGCCGCGCAGCCCAGGACGGGTTTTGCGCAGCGCTGAGCAGCGCGGGGCCAGCTCCTGCCTCCCCTCTCTGCCACAGCTGCCCCGCTCCGCTCTGGGCAGAAGGTGCTGGCTGCTGACACCGCATCCAGACCCCCCGGAGCAGGCAGCTGGAGCAACAGAGCTGTGCTGATCTTCTCACAGCAGCCAACGAAACCTGGGACTCCTAGGAGCGCAAAGCTGGGCTCTAGACCCCTTACCGTCACCCAGAGTCATCTCCTCTGTCTAAAGAGCAGTTTTAAACCTTGCTGTGAAAACAAACAGCAGCCCCACGTGCCGAGGAGAGCTGGGAGTGCCGCTCCTGAGCAAGAAGTTGTTCCCCCGCAGGCGCACCCAGCGTGACCGGCAGCCCCGGTCCTGCCGCCGCGCTGCCAGGGGCAGGCAGAGGCACGTCCCCGCTCTCCGGAGCCGCGGGGTTTGCTCCAGCCCTACCGCACCCCGAGCACAACTCCTCAAAACCTCAGCTCGGTCAAGTCGGCAACAATGAGGATTGATAGGAGCTGAGGAGCGAGCGGGAGATCTTCCAGCTGCGGATGCTGCTCCCGCAGCCACCTCCAGACCTGCTCGGTAGGTGCTCAGCAGGGCAGGCTCTGCCCCGGCATGCAGCCGCCGCGGGACACGGCGCTCGCTGCCCCGGTGGTGGACAGAAAGAGCTTTTGCGAGGCTCCGGCAGAAGTCCTGCGCCCCAAGAGCAAATCTCCCCTGGCAGAGGCAGCCTCGGCTCCATTGCATCACAAAGCTCTCCCGCCTCAGACACAGCAGGGATGTGACGAGTGCTGGGCACCCCTGAGCTGGGGCACATTCAGGGCACCCTGTGCACCCCGACACCCTGAGCAGAACGAAAGGGCCCAGACGGTGCCCATGGACACAACCCCACTGCCCACTCCAAACACAGACACGACCTGATCACCACCCACGGATACGGCCCCACTGCCCACCCACCCTCGCTGCCCACAGACACTTTGGTGAATGTTGCCCGGGCCCAGGTACTGCCGGCAGACCCCAGCCCATCACACAGCCATGGGGACCACACGCTGGGCACCTCAATGGCTTGGAGCCGGGGGCGTCACCCACGCGGGTCCCTCTTGGCGTGGGAAGGGCAGCTCCGTGCAGGAGCTGCAGCCGTACCCTCGACAAAGTTCCTGGGAAGAAGTTTTCTTCCTGACCTGACACATCCCAAGGTGGGGTCAGCGCGACCGGGGCTCAGCTGCCCCCCCCCCGCAGCCCTCGCCCTGACGCACCCTGCTGCTGCCCGTCCTCAGGCACCGCGGGGATGGGGAATGGGACCAGAGCAACCCCCGGCCGGGCACTCACCCATCCGTCCATCCGTCTGTCCATCCATCCATCCATCCCTCCCTCCCTCCATCCATCCATCCACCCCTCCCTCTCCCTCCTCCCGGCTCCGCGCTGCCTCCCCAGCTGCGCCCCCCTCCCACAACTTTGCTGCGGCCGCAACTCTCCGGGGCCCGCAGCCCGGCCAGCGAGGTTCGGGGGTACCGAAGGGGCCAGGGCATTCCCCCACTCTCCCACCCGCCCTACCTGCCCAGCCGCCCGGCTCCGCCGCCGTTTGCAGCATCCTCCCGCCGGCTGCTCGCTCCCGGCTGGGCGAGCGCGCTCCCGGTGGAGGAGGAGGAGGAGGAGGAGGAGGAGGAGGAGGAGGAACGGGGGGATGAAGGCAGCCCGCGCGCCGCCGCGGTGTGTGTGCGTGTGTCCCCTCCCGGTGCCGTGAGCACATTCGCGGTGGGAGGAGAGAATCTCACTCCGGTGCCGCATCCTGCAGCGGAGCCCGGGACCGGGGGGGCCACGCATAGCCCTCGGGCCGGGATGCCCCGGGGTGAGAGATGCTGCAGAGAGCCAGAGAGGGGCCTGGGGGGACCCCCGAGGCCCCCTGATTTGGCTGCACTGCCACAGCTTCCAGGCCCTTACCAGGAGATCTGGGGGGTCAGTAGGGTTCTTGGTTGGACAGACAGAGAAGGTGACCCAGCAGGGCTGCAGGGAGGGCACCCCAACACAGGGCACAGAGATGCCCAGTGGCACCAGTGCCACTGAGAACAGAGAGGTCAGGTCTCAGTCCTGCCTGGCTGAGGGTCCCCAGTCCTGTATCTTGAGAGCAGCAGCCAACATGGCTCTCCAGGACTCTTGGGGGTAATAGGGAGGGTGGCCCCTGGTGGTCTTCAACCCTTGGCTGCGCCCAGGGTTGCTGTGCGGAACCTGGCACCATGATAGGGTGAGGCCCTCCCAGACACCCTGCCTGATCCCGCAGGGTGAATCGGAGCGGGAAGGAGAGGTCCTGTTTGCTCTGGAGTCGTCGTAGCTGGAGCCTGGGGACCCTCCAGCCCAAGGTGTCTTTGCTGACACTCAGCTGGCTCAACATTTTCCAGAGAGCCGAAGCCCGGCGCTGTCCTGGCGCTGTCCTGGCCCTGTCCCGGCGCTGTCCTGGCTCTGTCCCGGCGCTGTCCCGGCGCCGTTGTTGTCATTGTCGTTAATATTTCAGCAGTTCCAGCACCTTTGAGTGGGGCCAGGTGGTGCCGGCAGAGAAGAGCAGGGCGGAGGAAGCCCTGCCGCCCGCCCCGAGGACCACGCTGTCCAGCCACCGTTACATAAGCACCTCCTGGCCTCCCCCAGGGCGCTCGGGGGAGGATCTCGAAGCACTTCACACCAGCGCTAATGAGGCTTTGCAGTCCGGCTGCGGGGCAGCTGCTCGGCCCCGCCGGGACCTCTGGCCAGGGGCTCCCTCAGCCCTGGCAGCTCTCGCCCGCTTCCTGCTTAGCCTTCACTACAGAGTGGAATTGGTGCCAAGATGAAGGAGTCTGAGCAGCCCCAGGAAGTCCCTGGCAGAGGGCTGGAGGCTGCTGGAAGTGAAGGGAGACCTAGAGCTGCTCCAAGCTGCTCCAAGCCTACGAAGGACCACTCAAGGACCCCCAGCTCCCAGGAAGGAGGAAACCGTGAGCAGAGGGACGGGCCCTGAGCTGCTCTCCAGCAGCCCTGTCCAGGTCTGTAGGTGCTGGGACAGGAGCAGCTGGCCCAACGGCACTGGCTGAGCTGAGAGCCCTTCCCTCGCTGCCACCGGGGCCGGGGCCAGGTCCGCAGGAGCAGCAGCAGCGCTGTGGCACCACCGAGCCTTGGCACCGCTCTCGCTGTACATTACCCTGGGTTTTAGGAGTCCCTCTCCAGAGCCTGCTGCATTTGTTTGCTGTGCCATCCCATTTGCAAGTGCTGGGTGGATTTTTCCTCCCTATAAATAATTACAGGCACTCTAATGGATCTCAAACCTTGCATTACCTTGGCTGTCAGGAGCCTTCCTCTCCAAGGAGCAGAGACAGGGCTGCAGCTCCTGCACCAAGTCATTTCGTTCACATTAACCCTTTCAATCTCATCCTGCCTCCACCCCACCATGAGGAAGGAGCTGTAACCCCCACTCCAGGCACAGCAGTGCAGGGATGAGGCCTCTCACCCATCTCCTGGCATTCCAGAACTGTGGAGCTCCCCTCCACAGGATCTGGGGGCTTCCCCCTCCTGCCAGCAGCCTCTCACTGCTCTGAGGCTAATGCAATATTCTTCTCACCCTTCCTGCTCCTGGAGGTTCCAGGGGATAATGAACTGGCACTGTGCCAGTGCTGGGCATCATTCCTTGGCTGTGGCATCAGCTGCTGTGTGGCCACAGAGCAAAGGGCACCACCATGGTTAGCAGGGAGACCTTTCTGTTCCTGGCAGTCTTCTTCCTTCCTTCCCATCGTAACCTTTAACTAAAACCTGGAGCAGGGAGATCAGGAAGCCCCTGCACAGTCGTGGGGAGGGCATCTGAGCCTCCAGGAAAGGTGGAGGAGGAGGTTCACTTTGAATGGATTCATTCAGAAGGGGAAGCCACACTTGGAAGGGAGCTGTGAGCCCTGGCAGCGTTATCACAGGCAAGGAGAGGGATGAGGGTGAGTGTGTTCCATGTTCCCCCCTCTCGGGGAGTTTTGGGCTTCCTCCTAATGAGAGAGGACTTGCAGCAGCTTCCTCTGCTGCAGGAGGAAATTCAAACGAAACTGATAAGAGGCCCAGCCTCAAGCTTCTGTCTTACCTCCCAATTATAACTGAAAGCTCAGAGGCATTCCAGAGACGGGACTTGATGTCTACATTAATTATAAATACATTATCTACACTTAATGTTTAAATGAAACTCCAGATAAAGTTTATATTTAGCTGAGCACCGCATCGGCACATCAATATTGATGCGAGGGGCCGGGAGGAGCCGGGAGGAGCCGGGAGGGGCCGGGAGGGGCCGGGAGGAGCCAGGAGGAGCCGGGAGGGGCCGGGAGGAGCCGGGAGGGGCCGGGAGGAGCCGGGAGGGGCCGAGAGGAGCCGGGAGGAGCCGGGAGGAGCCGGGAGGAGCCGGGAGGGGCCGGGAGGAGCTGGGAGGAGCCGGGAGGAGCCGGGAGGAGCCGGGAGGGGCCGGGAGGGGCCGGGAGGGGCCGGGAGGAGCCGGGAGGAGCCGGGAGGAGCCACGCTGCTCCCGCCTGACGTCGGGACCCAGCCGGAGCGGGGAGCCCCTGCTGGAGCTGGCCGGATGTGGGGCTGGAGGGGGAGGCAGGTAGAGCTCCTCTGCCCTGCCCCTTCCCGCTCTCCCAGGGGTCCCAGCCCATCACAAACTCGGTGTCACAGATTGCAGCGGGTTGGAAGGGACCCTCAAAGGTCTTGTCCAACCTTCCTGCAGTCAGCAGGGACACATCCAACCAGATCAGGCTGCCCAGGGCCACAACGAGTCTGGTCTTGAACGTCTCCAGGGATGGGCACTCAACCACACCCCTGGGCAGCCTGTGCCACTGTCTCAGCACCCTGGTTGTGAAGAATGCTTCACCCTTCCCCAGCCGGGAGGAGCTGTCACTGTGCCACAGCGCAGGTCGCAGCCTGGCCCCAGCTGCTGCGGGAGCTTCACAGCTCACACAGGTTTGGTGTCTGGCTCCAGCTTAAAAAAGGAGACCTTTTTAATGCTTGAATGCTGTCAGGGTGGAAGAGGAGAAGTTTGACAGGTCTGTAGCTCGAAGCTGTGGAGAAAAACAATCAAAGAATAAATAAAAGGCAGCAGAAATGGTTCAGCCTCTGGTCACTTGTGCAGAAGTTCAGCTGAGGCCTAGGTGGGATCCAGCATGCTGAGCAGCCACTGACAAGGTAGGCCATCACCCCAGGGACAAGGGGAGCATCCCAGAGCATCCTAGAGAGCAGAGCATCCCAACCAAAGCAGAACATCCCAGCCAGGCCAGACCATGCCCACATGAGCTGCCCTTGAGGGCTGGGCTGGCAGAGCCTGGTGCAGCTGGGCCAGGAGCTGCAGCAGGGTCACCTTCGGTACCCAGCACCACACAGTCCTCGTTCTGCAAGGGGAGCAGTATCTCATTTCTTCCTCAATTAGCTCCTGATTATCAGTGTCCCAGGGCCCCTTCCCAGTCTCTGTTTAATGCACCATTAATAATTCATTTCTCAGATAGCAGGAAGGCAGCGTGGGGCTGGGGCTTTGTGACTAATAAGTAGCAGAGCAACCCTCTGCTCCAAGGGACAAATGAAGGGAGCAAAAATAAAGAATCAAAGAGAATCTGTTTGGTGGCCTTTAATCAAAGCCTGGATGAAGGCTTTGCTCACTCAGGTGAGGAATACATGGGCACACTCCTTCTCCTCCTCCTCCTCCATGGTGGCTGCAGGCTGCTGGGTTCCCACGCTTCACCGATGCTCACTGGCACCACCCCACCGCCTTCCCTGGCAGCGAGGAGGGGAACTGAGTCATCTTGGGGTAAGATGTGCCACCCTGCTCCCAGGGCTGGAAGTGAGCTGGATCCCTCCTCCAGCTGGGAAATCCCAGGCAGCCAGATTTCCCCAGTCCCTGCAGCACAGAGGAAGAGGAACTCCTGGAAGCCCCTGGATGTTTCACTCAGAATCCCCTAAATCCCAGCCCACAGACGTGTACTTGGTCCTGCCTGGGAACCTCTCCTTGGGTGTAAAATCTCCTGCTTTATGCACAGGAACTCAGGGCTGCAGCTGGCAGCACCAGTGTGGGACAGGGCACTGCATGTTCCCAGCCTCGTGCTCCCCAAGGAGGGAAAGCTCTCAGCAGGTGGAATGCCAGGGGCTGGGGGCTGGAATGGGTGGGCTGAGCAGCACTCCCATCACAGCCATCCCCATCGCCAGGCTGGGCAGTGGCACGGGGGCTGTTCTGTGGTGGGCTGGGGCAGTGGGCACCAGGGAAGGCTCTTGTGAGGGGTAGGAGCAGGGCAGAGCTGGCACCAGGTGCAGAGCATGGCAAGGAAGTGCTGGGCACGTTGGCAGCTGCACATGAAGTGTGACAGGTCCCTGGCAGATCCAATTACAGAGCCAGGCCTCAGCAGAATCTCAGCCCCGAGATTTAGTGCATGAAATCCTGCTGGGGGATTTTCTGACTGCAGTCTGTGCCATGGGCCCCTGCAGGCCCTGGGCTCTGCTGGCACCCATCGAGCTGTCCCTGGGTCTCCTCCCCACCATGCTGCACCCCATCTCCTCTCCACAACCCCCCGGGGCATGGCCCAGAAGCAGACTCCAGCGGGGAGAAGCAGGCAGCCATGGCTGGAGAAGGAGGCACACAGCAAACCCTCCTCGGGAGGAAGTCCCCTCCTGGCTGCCCTGGGAACGCTCCTCGGGTGAGCAGCTGAGCAGCCTCCAGGGATGAGGATATTTGGGCTGGAGAGGCCCCGGGGGTGTGGGGCTGGGTGCTGCCCCGCGGCACTTTGCTCCAAAGCAATGTCGAATCTCTGTCCCAAGCCCCGAGCTGCCTGCTCTGCCCCTGCCCTGCCCGAGCCGTGCCAGCTCCTTTCCTCCAGCACACCCTGGGTTTATTTCATCTTTTGCAAGGTGGCTGCGAGGACAGCGCCGTGCCCCGGTGCCAGCAGCCGGTCCTGCGATCACAGGCGGGGAGGAAGCTTGGGATGAAAGCTGCAGCACCGCGGCCAGCAGAGCAGAGCTGCGTCACCGTCCCCCGGCTCTGGAGCCTGGGAGCTGCTGGGAAGGCAGATTTGCTTCCCACCTGCAAGGCTGCTCCATCCTCTGCCATCCACAGCTGAGCCCAGGCTGGCAGGGAGGAAGGTGCTGGAATGCTGCTGGGGGCTGGGATCCTGCCCCTCTCCAGCCCCAGCTTCTGTGCCCTCCCCGGGGGCATCTGATGCTCCCCATGTGTAGGCTGAAGTCATACGAGTGCCACCCAGCAGGGACACCTTCCCCAGCCTGTGGTCTCAGCACCCCTGGGCACATGCCTCCTGTGCCACCAACAAGGCTGGCATCAGCCGCCTGCATGCCAGGCAGCTTTTTTAGCCTAAGCAGAATAAAACTGCAGTGGTTTTATTTCCTGCCTCCCTGCTCGGGGCGGGAGAGAAATCGTTCGATGCTAATCCCCTTGTTTAATCCGGCAGCAGCCTGCCGTGTGAACGCTCGGCTCTGACTCCCGGCGGGGGGCGGCAGAGGAGCAGCCGCGGGGCACGGAGCCGCTGCAACAGAGCAGGACCAGGGGGTCCCCGGGTGATGTGGGGACCCCCACGCGCTCCTGGCAGTGCGGGAGAGGGGAGGAAGAAGCAGCGTGGGGAAAGAGCTGATGGTTTGCAGGATCGAGTTCCTGAGCAGGCTGGAATTTCCCCTGGTGCAGAACGGGAGGCTCCAGCTGTCCCAGGAAAGGTCACCTCAGGGCCTGACATGCTCAGGGGCTGTAGCAGAGACCCTGTGTGATAGATTCTCAGATGTGTCTGGGAAGCAGAATTTAGGCCCCGTCCCCATCGTCCATCCTGGTGCTGCCCAAACTCACTTCTGTGTGGGGCAGAGCCACAGAACCACAGAATTGTTTCTGCTGGAAGACAACTCCAGGATCATTGAGTCTGGCCTTCAGCCCAACACCACCATGGCCCTCAAACCCTCTCCCCAGGTACCATGTCCACACAGGTTTTGAACACCTCTGGCATGGTGACTCCACACCTCACTGGGCAGCCTGTGCCAGCCCCTGACCAACCATTGCAGCACAGCAACTGTTCCTCACACCCAACCTCACCCTCCCCTGGCACAACTCCAGGCCTTTTCCTCTCATTCTACCACCTGATACTAGGGAGAAGAGACCAACCCCCACCTCCAGCCTCTTTTTAGGCCCTGGCTCAGGACCCCTGGCCCAGGCACCTGTGGTGCCACCAGAGCATCACTTCAGGGAAGGCACCAGGGCTCTGATCCAGCTGCTCTGTGCTCTCCTGCCTGCAGGCTGGGCCTGCAGTTCCAATGTGCTTGGCTCTGTCTCCAAGCCCTCAGCCTTCGTTATTCCTCCCCCAGCTCAGTTAAAGAGCCCTTTAATACCTGGCAGTTTTCTCCCCGGGAAGGTGCCTGCAGACTGTAATCAAGGCACATCTGAGGCTGCTTTTCGTTAAGCTAAACAGATTGAGCTCTAAGTCTCTGCTAAACACCCAGCCTCGGGAAAGGGCCAATCTGAGGCACTGCCAAGCAGAGAGGAGCCAGAGCCGTTCCAGCTGCGGCATTGAAAGGTGAATTGTTGCTTTCAGACGCTCCGAGGACAGATGAAATGGGTTGGACAAAAACAATGGCTGTGGTGCCCTCGCTCTGCTCCGTGAGCACAGACGGCTGCCAGAGGCACCAGGGGTGCTGGGGAAGGAGCACGAGGGTGTTCCCAGGGCTGTGCCCATCCCTATACCAAGCTGTGGCCTGGCACCCGGCAAAAAAAGCCACTGCAAAAGAGCTTCACCAGGCTTTTGCCAGCACAAGTTGCTGCTGCTGCTGCAGGGGTTTGCTGCGGGGCTCTGCCGGCAGGGAGCTGTGGGGGCTGGGAGCTGAGACAAGCTCTTAGCCAGCCTCGGACCCCGAGGCTACAGACAGGGATGTGTCAGCACCCAGGGACCCTTCCAGCTGCCCTCTCTAATGCCCAGCTATTGGAGGGCACTGGAGCAGTGAGTGGGGCCTCAGGCTGGTATAAGAACAGGGCAAGCATCACTGGGTGCATCCGTCACTCACCACGTGGGCATGGCCATGCTGTGCCCAGGGAGGAGGCAGAAGGGTGGCACAGGGCAGGGTGCAGACCCCTCAGAGGACTCCAGCCCTGGCTGTGTGAAGAGTGGGGGAGCAGAGGGGTCTGAGGGACATTCTGCCAGTGCTGGGAGCAGGCTAGGGCTGGGGCCAGGGTTGGGCAGCCCCACAACACACAGACCTTCAGCCTCTTGGGTCCCTGTGGCTCCAGAGCTGCTTTATCAAGCACAGCCTGGCCCCAGCCGATGCTGCAGTGACCTGAGTGGCTGATCAGAAGGCAGCACCCACTGCCCCTGTCCTCAGCTGAGGGGTGCAGTGACAGTCAGGGTGGACTAACAGGGGGCTCCCAGGCACACATGTCCCCAAGCCCTCACAGGGGCTGGCCCAGCCACAGGCAGCTGCATGAGGCCTGCTCTGAAGGATGCTGTCTCTGAAGGACGTTGGTCAAGGTCGCAGCACCGATTGCTGCAGCTCAGCTGTTCCCTGTCACCAGCACCAAGGTGACCAAGCCCCTGGGAAGGAGAAGCCAGAAGAGGCTGGGGAACAGAGGTGCACAGAGAGGAACAAGCAGGGGCTGGGTGCAGACCCACTTGAGAAACCCATGGAGCTCCATGGGGTGATGATGTCCTGGCCCTGCACCCCAATGAGCTCAGGGGAACCCCTCAAAAATGGGCAGGTTTCGACCAGTGCTGCAGAGATTCAGGTTTGGGGCACCAAAGTGGGCACCCAGCTGGGTCTGGGCTGGTGGGGTGGCACCAGCCTCTGCTCCAGGCACCCCTAGGATGAACTCAGCCTGGATTCTCTGAGCCCAAATCAGGGCAGTTTGAGCTCAGCAAAGCTCTGCGGGGCCCCTGCAGGAGGGGTCCTGCCTGGGGAGGGGTGCGAGGGGCCAAGCCCAGCCCCTCCCGGAGCTGCAAATAACTCCGGTGGCCTCGTTACCCAGATTCCGGCCAACGGGAGCTGCATTCGCCTCTCCCCCGGGCAAACTCCACCTGAAACTGGGCCATGGCCCCCGCCCAGCGCAGTCGCCGCCTCGCCTGCTCCCGCCCCGTCCTCGCTGGGGACAACGGCGGAGCCCCGGTGGTCGTGGTGCTCGGTACCTTGCTCTGGAGGGGATGCCCAGCAAGGGGCTGGGTTTGGGACAGAGATCTCTCTCGGGCATCCCGGTGCCCGGTAAAAAGCTGCCCCTCTCTCTCGGCGAGCCGGGACGGGTCCGGCAGCGCTGACAGACGCCGGCCCCGCCGCTCACCGGGGTGGGAGGTCCCGGCGCCCGCACCGCGGGCGAGTCCCGCGGGAAAGGACCACGGAGGGACCTGCGGGTGTGAGCCCCTGGGCACCGGCTGAGCATCCCCCGGCACGCCCCGGCCCGGCCCCGCTGCCGCGGGTGTCCCCCAACTCCCCGGGCGCCGTCCCACGGCCGGGCCGGGCCGGGGCTTCCCTCTAGCGGCGGCAGAGCGCGGCGTGGCGAGCGGGCTCCGGGGCTGCCCCAGCCCGGCCCGGCCGCGGGAGCTCCTGTACCGAACTCCCGGAGAAGCCCACGGGGTCCTGGCGCCAGCAGCGCGGCTCGCCCCGGACACCAGGAAGGTTCGGTCTCGGGTGGGTGAGCTGGGTGGGTTGGGCTGCTCAGGGCACAGAATCATGGAATCGTTTTGGATGTGCTCATCCAGCCCAGCATTGGCCCAGCACTGCCAGGACACCACCAAGCCTCATCCTCAGCACTGCACCTCCAGGGCTTTGAAACCCCTCCAGGGATGGGGACTTCACCACTGCCCTGGGCAGCCTGGGCCAGGGCTGGACAGCCCTCAGCTGGAAGGAATTGTTCTTCATATCCAACCTGAACCTCCCATGGGGCAACCTGAAGCTGTTTCTTGTCCTGCCACTTGTTCCTTGGGACACTGACCCCCATGCAGCCTCTGTGAGGAGGGGTAGGCCTGTGGCAGCCCCACAGGTGAGGCCCCAGACACTGGGGACACCTGCGGTGCCAGCACGGTGGGATCTGGGTGTCCAGCAGGCAGTGGGGGGCTCTGGCTTTGGTGCAAGTGTCACCCTGCACCGACCCCCTGCACACAGTGAGCTCTCACCACCAGCAGCACTTCCTCTGGCCCCAGTTCACATCCAGGTCTTTAATGCAGAACCACAGGAGACAGCTTGGAAGCTGCCAGAGAAGCACAGGACCATGTGCTGGGCCCCTGGGGCAGGAGGGAAAGGCAGCAGGCAGAGGGCAGGGCAGGGTTCAGCTGCTGTCTCCCCCAGGTCTTCTCCTTCCTGCATGGGCACAGCAAAGCCTCCTGCAGGCTCTAGCAAGGGATGTGCTGCCCTGGCTCAGTCCAGTGAGGAAGAGGAGAAAGCTGTGGCTGACTCTGCACAGGCCTGGATGGAAGGTCCCATGCCAAGGGTGATGGTAATGGTCCCACTGCCCCAGGGGGTGTCCTGGGAAGAGTCCTCTTGGGAGCAGAGCCCAGGCTAGAAGGATTGGCTGTGGGTGCTGCAGCAGTACTCGGTGTAGTCAAACTCCTCGATGGGGAAGGTCACAGCGCTCCACTTCTTGTACCTCCTCCTCTCCGCCGGCGTCTCCACCACGAAGCTCTTGATGCAGAGGATGGGCAGCTTCACCTGGCGGTAGATCATCTCCAGCCCCCAGTCCTGAGCGGGCAGGGAGGGCACAGTCACACAGCATCCCTGGCCACACACCAGGGATGGAGGCAGCTCCTTCAGAGACAGCTGCCCGTGGCCATTCCTGCCTGTGCTCCACCACACAGCTGTGGGCTGAAGGGGACACAGCTCCTCAGCCAGGAGCTGGGGCACAAGGCACAGCCCCTCCAGGCCAGCTGGGCTGCAGCCTCGGGGGCACTGCCCTCGGCACACTCACCTGGCTGCACTGGCTGCATGCAATGCGGCAGCCTGGCTCCCAGTCCTTGAAAGTCCTCTGGAAGTGCATTTTCCCTGAGGAAACTCTGTAAGAGAGCCTGCAGGAAGGGATGGGAGATGTGCTGAGGACAAAGGTCCGAGGGACAGCTTCGGGGGTGTCCCACAAAGCCCCCACAGCCTCCCTGCACCGACGTCCCCAAGAAGGAGCTGGCAGTAGGCTGCTGCCACCCCCTGCCTGTCCTCATGCAAGGCTGTGGTGGCTCAGCGCTGCCAGCCCCAGCTCCTACCCGGGGTGGATGCTGACGTGGTGAATGCCCTCCACGGTGCGGATGTGGCTGCCCTGGCACGCGGCCGCGCCGCAGCCGGCGCAGTACAGACGAACGGTGCCAGGGTCGTGCAGCCGCCGCCGCTGGCTGAGCCTGGCCTCCTTCAGCTGCCAGCTGGCAACAGCCACCTGCTGCAGCTCCCTGATCTGCAACGGGCAGGGGAACGTGGGGTGGGGTCAGGACAGGGCTATGGACACAGAGAGCAAGGAACACAGCTGGGGAGAGAGAGGCATCGTTCCAAGAGCAGGAGCCACACAGCAGCATGGGCACAGCTGGATGGGCACAGACAGATGGACAGGGCAGGGTGGGCACAGCAGGACAGACAGGGAAGGATGGTCCTGCATTGCCCCACATGCAGCTGATGCTACTCCCTCCCAGGAGCCGCTGCTGTCCCAAAGGGAGAGCAGGCAGCCAAAAGCAGGGCACAGGGGCACAGGGCACAGGGCACAGGGCACAGGGGACTGTGCCCAAGCAGCAGATGTGGGCAGGAGCTGCCCATCCTGCAGGGTGCTCAGGGCTCACCTTGAGGTGATATTCCTGCTTGGGCATGGCCTGCACCACTCTGATTGCCCTCTCCATGAGCTCCACCAGGCTCTCATTGAGCAGCTCTCGAGAGACTTCCCTGCTGTGGGCTTTGGCGACAACGGAGTAGACACTGTCCTGGGCACGAGCGCGGCCCCGGGCCTGCAGCGCAGGGCCAAGTGCTGTGCTCAGCTGAGGGGGGCCGTGGACAACCCCCCCAAGGACAGATCCACTCTCCACATCTTGCACCTTGCCACGGAGATGCTCTGCCAGGGCTTGAGCTCACATCCAGAGAGCCCCCAGCAGGTGCAGGGTGCCAGAACCCCCACGTCCCACTCCTGTGGCTTTGAAGAGTCCCAGCAGGCTGCCCCCCTGCTCCTCCCCACTCTGGGGCCAGGCAGCTACCTGCACCAGGGCAGCTACCTGCACCAGGGCAGCTACCTGCACCATGGCGATCTCGTTGGTCATCAGCCCGTAGCGGACCACAATGTTGCACTCAGGGATATCCAGGCCCTCCTCGGCCACGCTGGTGGAGAAGAGCAGGTTGAGGGCTCCCTCACGGAACCGCTTGATGGTGTCCTGCTGCTCATTCTGGGGGCCCAGGAGGTGATGCTTCAGCAGGCATGCAGGGCTGCAAGTGCCCAGCACCACCCCCAGCACCCACAAAGCCTGCGGCAAGGGCTTGGTCCAGCTCCTTCACCTGCGTCATGGCCTTGGTCTGGTTGCTGCAGCTGGCACCAGTGAGGACAGCAGCCCTGATGTGCCGGAGTGCAGCAGTGTCCTGCAGCCAGCTCAGCAGGCTGTGGGCACTTTGCCTTGTCTTGGTGAAGACGATGCCACGAGAGGTGCCCAGGGGCTGGAAGTGCTCCTGCAGGATCTCCTCCAGCTTGCTCAGCCTGGGGTTCTTGTAGCGCTGGTCCCCAGCGAGTGCCTGCAGGCTCTCCCTGTTCTCTGTGCAGGAGAGCAGAGTGTCCAGGGGGGTCCTCAGCCCCCCCAGGCAGCCAGCACCAACCCCCTCCAGGCCCCTCCATTACCCTCAAACGTGGCACTGAGGAAGCGTTCAGTCGGGTCCTTGGCATCGCCCTGGTCAGCATAGAACTGCTGGAGGCACTGGAAGGCGTCGACCATGCGCACAGCATCGCTGACCAGCAGAGCGTCGTTGTACCGGCGCAGGGCCAGGGCGCACAGCCGCCTGCTGCGGCAGAACCCCTCCGACGCTGCCCAGGGGCAGCACACAGCACGGTCACATCCAGGACAGGGCCAGGACAGGGCCAGGACACGCCACAGTCGCAGCCCACCCCCCTGGCCCTCCCTCCCCAGCGTGCCCTTCCCTCCACCTCCTCACCTGCCTTCTCCAGCTCCACGATGCGCTGCTCATACATCTGCGTGCCGAAGTCCCGCGGCAGGTCAGGCATCTCCATGTACTCCTGGATCTGCTCCATTATCTTCTTCAGCCTCTCACCAAAGGGGTCCTGGGAGCAGAGAGGGGCACAGGGCCTGAGAGATCAGGGACATTGCTCTGGACAGCCTCAGAGGGACAGCCCAGGACCCGCACGCAGGACCTGGGTGGTCTTGGGACCCCTGAACCGTGCTCCAGGTCATCTTGTTCCTGTCACTGGCCTAGGGAATAGAGGCTGAAGCCCCTAGCTCAGCAGGGCTCAGGGTCCCATCTTCCACCCTGCAAGCAGCTGTGTGCCACCAACCAGGCACCCCCCACCTGCACTCTCTCCTGGCACAGGTCGTGCTGCTTCCTGGGCTGGGGCACCTGGTTCTGCAGCTGCTGCACCTCCTCCTGTGCTGATGAGATCTCCTCCGTGTCCAGGTTGGCACAGATCTGAGAGGACAAGACCTGTCTGCAGCCCTGAGACTGGCAGCCACACAGCACTTGGTGCTCACTGCCACCCCAGCAAGGTTGGGGACATCTCCCCAGGGCTGTTCAGTGCCTGCACACCAGGTCACTGACCCCACCCCCAAGGGACACCCCGCTACACCCCAAGACACCAGGGCTGCTGCACCATCAGCACAGGACCCACCTGCAGGACATGCTGTATGGCCCCCTCGAGGGTGGTTGCCCCACCGGTGCCAGGGGAAGCCGTCAGGCCCAGGACCTGCGGCAGGTCCTGCTGCCCACCGAGCTTGCGCTGGAGGTAGCCGAGCATGATCCTGTTGTAGACGGCGTCCTTGTGGGTGTGGTGGCACTCATCGATCACCAGCAGCGAGAAATCTGCACGGGCAGGGCAAGTGAAGCCAGGACAGACCCCTGCAGCCCATCCGCGGGGCCAGCAGCGCTGGGGGCCCACACCCACCCGGCAGCTCCACGTGGGTGTCCTCCTGGCCGCTGCCCAGAGCGTTCAGCAGGATCTGCGCCGTGCAGATGACGACGTCGCTCTGCCTCACCACCTCGGCGAAGAAGATCTTGTGGCTGCTCTCGCCGCTGACGGCCGCCACCTTGAAGTCCTTCTGCAGCTCATGGAACTCCTTCTGGGCGTGTTGGTCCACCAAGTGCACCTGCGCCCCGAGCCCCCTGCTCAGCTCCAGCACGGCACCGCGACCCACGGCCACCGCCGGGGACCCACGGCCGGGGACCCACGGCCGGCGACCCACGGCCGGCGACCAGCAGGTGCCCCGTGACTGGGAACGGGGCCCGGGGGCTACCTTGTTGACGAGGAAGGCCACCTTGGCCCCGCTGCGGCTCTGCAGGTGCTGCCGGCAGACGTGGGCAGCCACGCGAGTCTTGCCGGCGCCCGTGGGCAGCCAGATGATGCAGTTGCGGCCGCGCAGGGCCGGGGCCGCCGCCTCCCGCTGGTACCCGCGGAGCTCCATCGCTGGCCGCCGCCGCTCCCGGAGCTGCTCCCGAGAAACGAAACTCGGGGAGCTTCCGCCGGAGCCCAGCGAGGGACGGATCCTGCCGGCCGCGCTACAGGGACCGGGACAGCGGGGCCGGGCCGGACCCAACCGGGGCGAACCGTGCGGCGCTGAGCCGGGCTCAAGCGCGCCGTCCGCGACGTTTCCCCGCTTCCCCCGCTGCTGCCCGGTCCGCGGCGGCCAAGGCCAACCCCCCCCGGGCGCCCGGCGCAGCAGAAGCGAAACAGAAACCGAAAGCGGGCGGAGCTCCGGGGGCCGCCCCGGGGCCGCCCTCACCAGCACCCAAACCGAGCTCCGCTCCCCGGCCAGCCTGCCCCCTCCCATCCCCGCCCCCAGGGCAGCACCGTGCCCCCCAAGCAGCCCTGAGCTGCCCCCAGCCCTCTGCCCAGCCCCCCCGGCGGCTGCCGCCCCCCCGCCAGCGCTGCAGGCTTCGCACAAGGACATTTATTTAAAAAACAACAAAACCAACAAAACCAAAACCCAACAAAAGCACTCGCGTGGAATGGGGGCGGGGGCTGGTCCCACCCAGCATCACCAGCACCCACCCAGTGACGCCAAGGCAGCAGGGGCCAAGCAAGGACGGGGGACAGAACAGCACTAGGGTCGGGCACTTGCCAGCCCAGCAGCCAAGGAGGGGGCACACAGCCCCTGAAGGGCATGGAGGGGGCAGCCGGGTGGGGGGCAGGAGCTGACTCCACACCCGGGGATCAGAGGAGGGGCATAGGGCAGCCCCCGGCCCCCTGGCTGGCAGTAGGAGTGGGCAGGGAGGGCAGAGCTGATAGAGGCAGCAGGAGCTGGGGGGTGCAGGGGCTGATCCCCCCCTCCCAGCAGGACCCCACACCAGAAGCAGCAGGGCTGAGCCCCACCATACATTCAACGAGAGGGGTGGGGGCTGGGGGCTGCCTGTGCGTGGACGGAAGCAAAACCAAAGCACTTGTGTGCCCCCCACCCAACCCCCAGCCACCAAGAGCCAGGGCAGAAGGCACAACCCTGGGCAGAAGTGCCAGTGCCAGTGCCAGGGCTGTCTGGGACCCAGGGAGAGGCAGGAACTCAGCACTGCCCAGATCCTGGGCAGAGCCTGATAAGGCAGCTCCGGCCCCACTGCTTACCCCCCCCAGGGAAGAGCATCCAACCCCTAACCCCCCCAGGGAAGACCCAGCTCCCCCCAGGGCTGCGCAGCAGCACCAAACCCTCCAGCAGCCGCTGCCCACGCAGCAGGAGCTGGTCCCACAGCAGCCCTGTCCCTCTCCTCGGCCCAGGCGTGCAGGCCAGCTCCCCTACTTGTCGATGAGCCCCCCCTCCTTCAGCTTGAAGTAGAAGAACTTCTCCAGGGTGTTGGCACACTTGCAGTAGTCGCTGTCGGGGGGGTTGTACTCGCGGCAGTTGGTGATGATGCGCTGCAGGTCGGCGATGAAGAGCTTCTTGGTGACGTAGTAGCGGTTCTTGAGCCGCTCCGTCATGGTCTTCAGGTCTGCCAGCAGGGAAGGGTCAGGCCCCTGCTGGCCTCTCCCCCCACCCCCCAGCACGGCCCCCCAGGATGGGGAGACTGCAGCTGTCCCCTTGCTGTCCTGCCCCAGGGCTGCTGGCACAGCCACCTACCGATGGGGAACCGAATGATCTCGTAGTAGTCTGGGGCCTCCGACTTCTTCACCGGCTCCATGAAGGGCCAGGCGCTGGGGTGGGTCTGGAGCGGGGGGCAGGTTACAGCAGTGAGCAGAGGCAGCCCCTGAGGGCCTCAGCACACAGGGGTCCTGCTGCCTGTGTGCCCAGGTCACCCCAACTGCCCCCAGGACAGCCTGTCCCAGAGGAGGCTGCTCCAAGTGGGGATGGACAGCCCCGAGGGGAAGGTTCCCCTCCTGCCCTCACCTTGATCTGGGCCAGGAGGTTCTTCAGGGTGTTGTAGAGCTGGTCTGGATCCTTCAGCTCCTTGCTGCAGGACAAGATCAGCACCTCTCAGCCCCTCTCCATCCCAGCATTCCCACTGCCCTATCCCAGTGCTCCCACCACCCCATCCCAATGCTCCCACCGCCTCATCCCAGCCCTGGAGTGAGGAACACAGCACTCACCCCTTCTCCTTCCCCAGGGGCTTCCATCCTGTTTCTCCTGGAAGGGAAGGGTTGGTGTCACCTCCTGCCCCCTGCCTGTGGGTGAGGGAGGCTGGAGCCCCCCAGCACCCAGCCCCCCCAGCAGGACTCACGGATGCCAGGGACGCTCTCGATGGGGATCTGCCTCACACCCTCCTTGAAGCAGGTCAGGCCAGGGTAGACCTTGCGGATCTGTGCCTGCTTCCTCTCGATCAGCTTCTTGATGATCTGCAGCAGGAAGGGAGGGTTGGAAGCAGGGAGGGGAGGAGGGACTGCAGGAGGCTCCAGGGAGCAAGACTCGGTTGTGACACCCACAGACCCTGGGCACTGGCTGCAGGCTCTGCCCTAGGCTGGAGCCACCCCTGCCACCATAAACACCACCGTGGTGCCCCCTCTGTGCCCCATCACCCTGCCCCCAGGAAGGATCAAGGGCCACTTCCCAAGAGCTGGCACATGCCTGGATGTCTCCCCCGCCCTCAGGAGCACAGGCTGGCAGAGCCTGGCAACACCCAGCCGAGGGCCATACCTCCTTCTGCTTCTTGATGATGTGGGAGAGCTCGGTGTAGGGGATGCGGGGGTTCAGCTCACACTCCATCAGCGTCGCCCCCTCGTAGTCCTTGATGTAGCCCAGGTAGCGGCTCTTGGGCACCTTGATGTCCTTGGAAAAGCCCTAGGGAGGAGAGGCCAGGTGGGAGGGGGCCGGCGGGCAGGGGGCCGGCGGGCAGCTGCCCTGGGCAGGCAGCTCACCTGCTTCTTGAAGTAGCCGATGGCGTACTCGTCGGCGTAGGTGAGGAAGTAGAGGATGTTGTGCTTGATGTGGTACTCCTTCAGGTGGTTCATCAGGTGTGTGCCATAGCCCTGGGGGTGCACCGTGAGACAGGGACCCCCGAGCCGGACCGGACAGACAGGCCCCCCCCCCCCACGGGCACAGGCAGCTGGGAGATGCCCCAGAGCCAGGGCTGCCGCTCAGGGCCGGCCAGCACCAAGCAGGTCTGGGACAGAGAGCACCCCCAGGCACCAGCCCCCGCGGTGCCCCCCGCCCCCACCTTGACTTGCTCGTTGGAGGTGACGGCGCAGAAGACGATCTCGGTGAAGCCCTGGGTGGGGAACATGCGGAAGCAGATGCCTCCGATCACGCGGCCGTCCTTGATCAGCGCCAGGGTCTTGTGCTTCCTGCGGGCAGGGGCCCAGGGTCAGCGGCGAGCCCCCCGCGCCGGCCCCCCCGCGCCCCCCGGCCACGCACGGGTCGAAGACGAGGCGAGTGATGTACTCCTTGGGCATGCGCGGCAGCTGGTGCGAGAAGACGTTCTGCAGCCCCACCAGCCACATCAGGATCTTCTTGTTGGACTTCTGCGAGAGGGAGTTGCCGATGACGTGGAACTCGATGATGCCGCGGCGCTCCTCCAGCCGCGCCGTCTCGTCCCGCGCCGCGTTGGCCGACAGCAGGCTGGTCTGCGGCGCGGACGGGGGGGTCAGCCGGGGCTCGGCGCGCCGGGGGAGCGGCTCTGCGGGCCCCGCAGGGCGCCGGTGCCGCCTCGGGGCCCCTCGCCCCCTACCTCGGGGCCCAGCATGGCGGCAGGGTCCGTGATGGTCAGCATGACCTCGTTCACCAGCTCCATGGGGATGTCTCCCATGACGCGGATCCGTTTGGCATCCTCTAGGGTCAGGCTCTCGGGCAGCTTCCTCTTCTCCCCTGGGGAGCAGCGTGGTACCTCCAGCACCAGCAGGGAGCAAGGAAGGGTTCTGCCGGTGCCTGGCTCACACCAGCCCTACCTGGCAGGGGCTCCGGGGCGCTGGCATCCATGCTGGCCGCAGAGCTGCTGCTGCTGAGCTTCTTGCTGAAGAGCGGAGTGCTGGGCACAGCCACGGTGCTGACCGCAGCTGCAAGACACCAAGGAGGCCTTGTGACTGCCAGGGAGCAGCTCCTCAGGCAGCCCAGCTGCTGCCAGGGCCAGGGCTCACCCCCACCTCAGTCCTGTGTCCTACTGCTCCCCGAGCTACCTGGGCGGGACACCAGCTGGGCTCCCTCTGCGGCCGGCACGGTGAAATCGGCCTCCCAGATGGGAGAGTTCTCACCATAGATCTCCTCCTCCAGCATGGACAGGAACCTGGAGGAGAGCAGCCCCATGCAAGTGTCCTGAGGGAAGAGGCTGCCCAGTGCCACGCTGACCACCCCCATGCCAGGCACCTACTTGGGGAAGTGGGTGAGGATCAGTGTCCGCTTCTCCGGCACCAGTTTGTCCTTCTCCACTCGGAACTTCTCCAGCAGCTGCCGGCGAGTGACGGTGAAGATGGACTTGAGGAGGCTGCGCCCGAAGACGTGGGTGGTCTCATAGCGGGGAAGGCTGTCACAGCTCTGGGGCACGTGGCAGTAGCAAAGCCACCTAGGAGAGGAGAACATTCTCCAGTGACCCCAGAGCACCCATGGCCCTTCTGGGAATACACCGCTGGAAGCAGGGCCAAGGGGGGGCAGCACCCCAAGGGTCACCGCTGGGCTTCGGAAGCGGTGTCCCTACTGCTCTCCCAACAGCCCAACCGGCCAGGAGGGCTGGGGAGAGGCCCAGACCCTGGTAGCTGGAGGTCAGCCCCACACAGAGGCGGCTGGAGAGGGCAGAACCCCCAGGCTGGCCGGCTCAGACCACCCCTGCCCTCACCTGGTGTAGTTGACCTTGTAGGTGGCCACATCGTCGCTCTGCGAGCGCTGCCGGAACTGCGACGGCGTCTCCAGCTTCCAGTAGTTGAGGCAGAGCAGGAACATCTTGGAGAGCTCATACATGGTCTGGCGCTCCTTGGGCGGCAAGTGGCTGAACTTGTACTGCACGAAGTTCAGGACACCCTGAGGAGAGGACAGGGCAGTGGAGGGGCGCCCGGGGCTGCAGACCCTTCAGTGCTGCCCCCCGAAGAGGCAGGGGACCGTGAGGAGCAGCAGAGCACAGCAGAGGTCACCGGAGCACCGTGGGAGCCTGCAGAGCCTCACCTGCTCGATGTTTGGCTTCTCAAAGGGGGGGCTGCCCAGGGACCCCTCGACCACCGGTTGGCTCATCTGCAGGATGCACTTCCGCAGCAGCTGCGGGGACAGCGTGGGGAGGGTCACCGGCGCCCCAGGCGCCGCGGGGCCTGCTGAGGGCTGCACCGACTCACGCGGCAGGGAGCCGGCAGGGGCCCCCTCGGAGCATGGATGTTTGTTCCTTGCAAACCTCCTCCCATGGACGCTGGAGCCCAGGGGAAGCTGCTCTCGGGGCAGGGCTGGAGGCACAGCTCCCGGCCAGAACACGGCTCCCAGCAGAGCAGGCAGGGGGACAGCGGCCGCAGCCCACCCAGCTCCCTGACGGAGCCCAGGCAGCCCTGCTGCGAGCTGTGCCCGGCCCCAGACGCACCTTGAACAGGTAGAAGTAGACCTGCTTGGTGTCTGTGTCCTCCTCCTTGTGCACCGACATGAAGAGGTTCTCCACGTCCACCACCATGCCCAGCAGCCTGTTGATCTCCTCCTCAGAGACGTTCTCCAGGTGGGACACGTGGTCTGCTGCAGTGCAGGGACAGCCACAGTCAGACCTGGGGGGTTCAGCTCCGCTCCCCTTCCCCAGAGGGTCCGGGGGGGTTACCCAGAGCGTGGCTGCAGCTGCGGCAGGGCTCGCTCAGGTTGGTCACCGGCTGCTGCAGGTCCATGCGGGGGGCAGTGGGGGGGTTGGGGTTCTTCCAGCCATTGCACTTGCAGGCGTCATTGGCCTGGGAGAAGGGGCAGGGGAGGCTGCCACACGGCAGGCCAGACACTGCCCCGTGCCAAGGATGCCACATTCTCTGCCCAGCAGCCCCCCAGAGAGCCTTCTCGCCTGTCCCTCCCACCCCAGCACCCACCCTGCGTCCAGCTGCAGCCTCCTGCATGCCCTGCACCTCCCTCCCACAGCTCAGCCCTACCACCCCCTGCCACGCACAGTCCAGCACCCCCCTCCTGCAGCCTCCCATCGCTGTGCACCCTCACATCCCCCTCCTGCACCCACCACGTGCTCCTCCTGCCCATGCACCCCTTGTCCGCCTCAGTGTGCCCCGCTCCTGCAGCCCCCACCTGTGCATGGCCTTGTCCCCTCCTTCCTGCACTTCCCCCATCCCTGCACTGCCTCCTGCACCCTAATCCTGCATCCCCTTCTCATGCCCATCCTTGCACCCCGCTCCCCTGCACATCCTTCTAACCCTCGCACCCCCTGCCCAGCTCAGTCCCCCCGACCCCTGCAGCCCCCACCCATGCATGACCTTGTTCCCTCTTTCCTGCATCTCCCCCACCCCTGCATTGCCTCCTGCACCCTAATCCTGCATCCCCTTCTCATGCCCATCCTTGCACCCCGCTCCTGCATCCCTCCTGCTGCACCGCCGCGCACGCAGCGCCTCCCGCCCCGCTCCCGCAGCCCCCAGCCCCACCTTGCAAGCCGAGAAGACCCCCAGCTTCTCCAGCTTCTTCCCGCGGGGGAAGCCCCGCACCTGCGCTTTGCGTTGACTCGCTCGTTGCTGCTGGCTTAACCCGGGCCGAGCCGGGTCACTGGATCCCGTCCCGCCCCCCCCTCCTCCTCCCGTTACCGTCCCGCTTCCCGTCGCCGCCGCCGTTCCCGTTCCCGGACCCGGGCCCGGCGGGGGCCGCCCCGGTTGCGCGGCCTCCGGCTCCGCCATGCCGGGCCCGGCGTGCACTCCACGCTCACTGCGCCTGCGCTCCGGGAACGCCGGGATCGGTAGTTTGGGGGCGGGGTGGGTTCGGTTTCGACGGTGCCGGTTGACGCCGCCCGCAGGCACCGGGCGGGAGCGCAGCGGCGCGCGGCGTGAACCGGACAAGGAGGGTCGAGAGCTGACCGGTACCAAGCACCCCGAGAGCCCTTCCCGGGGTGGTACCGGCGGTGGTACCGAAGGACCTCTCCTCCGGTAACAGGTACCGGAGCCGGTACGGTTGGACTTGGCGCTTTGCAGCCGCTTCCACAGATGGACTTTGGTGGTGCCCTGTCCTCTCTGCATTGTAGGGGGGATGCTGGCACGGCTTGGCACAAGCTGGCACAGCTTGCAAGGCACAGCTCATGGCCATGTGGTGCGGCAAGGCAGTGTCACAGCACCGTCCTAACAATGGGGGTCGGGCGCCCAAGGGCTGCCCCGAGGATGCTCAGGTTTGCCCCCACTGTGCTGGAGAGCCTCAAGCGACCTTTTTCACCAAGACAGGGATGGGCAGAGGTGGCAGGGATGTGCCCTGTGCCAGCACAACTTGCCTCCCCGGGCTGCCATCCCGCTGCGTGGGCACGGCTGAGGGGCAGGAGAGCTCAGCAAGCACAGAGAGCAGGCAAATAAAAGTCAGGAATATTTATTACATATCAAAAACGCTCCAGGACTTGAGCAGAGACCTCCCCCCACACCAGGCCCCCGGTGTGGTCCTGCTCTGCAGCTGGCAGCTGCCTCGGTAGCCAGGCTCAGCCCAGCCCGTGCCAGGCTCCGTCACGCCTTGGCTCGCTCGGCTCCGTCATCGGTGCTGGCTGTCGACTGTGCCACCGCCGGCCCCATCTGGATGGGCACGTTCCTCTCGGGGGCAGCTGGCAGTGCCAGCCTGGGGGCCTCGATGCGGAGCTGCCCCTCCTTGGACAGAGAGCAGGTCAGGGCCTCGGCGTCCACCTCCTCGGGCACGTCCCACTCGCGTTTCAGCACCTCGTACTTGTAGGAGAAGGAGCCCTTCTCGTCCGTGCTCTGCGTCTCCTTCTGCCCCACCAGCACCACCTTCCTGCCCACCACCTTCACCGACAGCTGCTCGGGAGCGAAGTCCTTCACGTCCTGGCAGACAGAGAAGCCCTCCCCGGAGCCCTGGGTCAGGGCGGCGCTGGCACTGGGGGCTCGTTCCGCGGCGATGCCAATCCGGCTGGCACTGCTCCCGCTGCTGAGGTACTGCTCGAAGCTGCTCATGAACTCCCGGGCTCTCTCCATCTCCAGCCGCAGCTCCCGCTCCAGCTCAGCGAAGATGGTGCCAGGATGTGGCCAGAGGGTGCGGACGGGTCCCAGCCATGGGAAGAGGGAGCTGGACATGGGTGGCATGAAGTGCATCCTGCAAAGCATCTCTGCTCCGGTGCCTGTTCCCGGCGTGTCTGCGGCTCTGCTCTGCTCGGCGCTGGGGCTGTGCAGTGCTCTGCCGGGGCTGGGCAGCCGCGGGTTTTATCCTCCCGTGCCCAGGGGTGTGCCCCTTCCAGAACACTCTCTCCCCACGCCGCTCCCGCAGCCATCGCCTATTTTTGAGCGGCTGAGTGTCCGCCAGCAGAAATAGCAGCGCCTGCTTCGGGGGCAGAGTCACCAGCCCCGAATAGGAGCTGCAGGCACCGCGGGGAGCTCAGGTTTCTGCAGAGCCACCGTGATGCAGCAGCTCTCCTCTGTCTGGGGGGGGCCAGCAAAGCCCTGCCCATGGCGCTCATGCCAAGGGCCAGCAAGCCCCTTCCTGTGGCCCTCGTGCCAGGGGCCAGCCAAGCCCTTCCCCTGGCTAGGAGTGAGCGAAGCTCTTCCCGTGGCTCCCATACCAAGGGGCAGCACAGCCCTTGCCCTGGTGCTCATGCCAGGGGCTCAGTGGAATGTGGGTTCTGCCGTGCCAGGACCACATCTCTTTGGTCAGCATGGGGACGTTCCTGCACCACTCGCTGCCAGACACCTCCCACACTTTCCAGGCACTCCCCGACCTGAGGGCTGCCCACCACCCGGTGCCAGCCCCTCGGCACCACCCTGCCTGGGGAGAGGGGGCCTTGGGCTGGGTTTGGGTCTCACCTAGCAGCTGAGGGTCCTGCAAACGGGGGGGGGGGGGGGGGGGGGGGGGGGGACAGAGAGGGTCTGGTGCCTGCAGGTGGGGGGAAAGAGGTCACAGGTGAGGAGGTGGAAGGGAGGGAGGAGAGGAGCCCAGCCCTGCTCCCTGCCTGGGAAGGAGAAAGGCCACAGATTTTTGGCAGGGGTGGCTCAGGCATCCCACTCAGAGGCTGAGGTGATGCTGCTAATTATAATCCAGGAGAGCAGAGCTGCGAGAGTCAGGGTGAAGGTATGCAGGGCACGACGTAAGCGGTGCCTCTCCTCACGGGTGAGTAACAAGAATGAGCTGGAACGGGCTGGAAAGCGCTGAGCTCTTCTCCGCGGGGTGACGTAATGTGCAGGATCAGGCCACTCCTCCCGGCAAGGGACATAAAAGCCGCGGGCGGCAGTGCCGGGGCAGAACTCTGAGCTCCAGAGCCAGCAGAAAAGCAGCAGCAGCACCAGAGCGATATCTCCACCAGAGAGAGCAGCTCCAGCAGCGACAGCTCCAGCAGCGACAGCTCCAGCAGCCACAGCTCCAGCAGCGATGCTTTGCAGAATGCACCTCGCACCCTTCGCCTCCAGCTCCCTGGCCAGCCGGCTGGGCACAGTGAGGACCCTCTGGCCGCACGCAGAGACCATCTTCACCGAGCTGCAGCAGGAGATGGCGAGGGCTCGGCAGTTCATGAGCAGCTTCGAGCAGCTCCTGAGCAGCCAGGTAGCCAACGCCGTGGAGCGAGCCCCGAGCACCAGCGCGGCCCCGACCCAGGGCTCCGGGGAGGGCTTCTCCATCTGCCAGGACGTGAAGAACTTCGCTCCCGAGGAGCTGTCGGTGAAGGTGGTGGGCAGGAAGGTGGTGCTGGTGGGGCAGAAGGAGACGCAGAGCACGGACGAGAAGGGTTCCTTCTCCTACAAGTACGAGGCGCTGAAGCGCGAGTGGGACGTGCCCGAGGAGGTGGACGCCGAGGCCCTGACCTGCTCCCTCACCAAGGAGGGGCAGCTCCGCATCGAGGCCCCCAGGCTGGCACTGCCAGCTGCCCCCGAGAGGAACGTGCCCATCCAGGTCAGCCCTGCAGCCCCCCAGCTCGGAGCAGCCTCTGAGGAGGGAGCCAGTGGCAAAGCCAAGGCGTAAGGGGAGGGGGCTGCTGGCCCACGGCGGGACCGGAGCAGATGGCAGCAAGCCCTGGGGGGTGGCCCCGAGGATGGCACCACAATGAGCTCACTTTTTTCACTCTACTGGAATTGTTTTGTACCCAATAAAAAGTCTTTTGCATAGAACCTGTTTGTGGCCTCCTGGTGTTGATTGATGGGGAGGTTGCACCCTGCCCTCAGCTCTTGATGCCAGAGGAGCTGGATGCACAGAGAGGGAAGAACCTCCCTTGGGGCCTCAGGGCAGCACAAAACTGGGTCAATGGTGACCTCACAGGGAGGGAAAGGATCGGGGAGCAGGGTACAGCTCAAGGTGGGGAGGCAGGAAGGTCCCAAGCAGGGAGAGGTGGCCCCACAACAGCCCAGCTCTCCCAGAGCAGGCAGGCTGCATTGGCTCCCTCTTCACACTGCTGTCAGCCCCACAGCCCCTCTGGCCCTGCTCAGTGCCCACCACAGTGGGGGGGGGGGGGCCTGACCTGTTGTCAGCCTTCCTTTCCCCTCACACAGCCTGGAAAGGGGCTGCTGGAGCCCCCTCTGAGATTCCAGCAGGAGAAGGTGAAGCTCATCTCCAGGCTCTGTGTAACCACCACAAGCAGCTAGCTGTGCTCAGGCCTGGGCAGGCAGCAGGTATGCAGCTGGGCATGCCTGTTTGTGCCAGCACTGCTGCCAGTGCCAACAGCCCTTCCCCGCTGCAGGTCCCCAGCCCTGAGTCACTCAGAACCCAGCAGTAGATGCTCAGACAGCCCAAAGAGCATCCCCAGAGATGGAGACCCCTCGGCCTGGAAGGAGCCAGGAGTGTCCCCTGTCAGCTAGAAGTGAGAGCAGGAAGCCAGCAGATGGCAACAGCAGCTCCCCCTGCGCTCCCCAGGCTGTGCAGAGGACCTCCAGCAGCAGCAGTCCAAGCCTGAAGCAGGCCTCAGACGTCCTGCAGAGGTCTGGAGCTCCTCAGGTAACAAATGGTCGACTCCCACAAGCAGCACCCACGGCCCCAGGGGAGCAAAGCCCAGCTGAGGCCCAGAGGCTGCTGAGCTGGAGCCAGGCACCAGGAACTGGGTCCCTGAGTCGCTCCAGAACCTTCCTACTGCCAGAATGTTAACAAAACCCAGCAGGAGCAGCAGGCACCAAGCCCCTGGAGGGAGCAGGAAGGCCACAGGGGCAGAGGCTGCTTGCAGAGGTGACTTTACTGGCAGGTACCCAGCAGGGCTCAGACACAGGGAGCTGGTAAGGGCCATGCTGAGCAGCCCCTGCTTCTCCTGACTGGGTGCTGTACCCAGTGCCAGCAGCCCAGGCACCCCTCAGCCTCCAGCACAGCTGGCAGGCCCTGCTGCACTCCCCCTCCTGCTCTCAGCTGAGGAGGAAACCTGAGCCACATTCTAATGGCTTTAGAAAAGCCTTGGTTTGGTCACACAACTTCAGGTGCTGAGGAGCACCACGGAGACAGCTCCTCCGCACCAGCAGGCGCTGGGCAGCAGCCAACACCAGTTCGAGGCTGGCACCAGGAGCCACTTCAGTGCCCTCTTGCCAGGCTGGGGGCTTCCAGGCACACGGTGCCCAGCGAGTGCCCCAAGGCTCCCCCAGCTCGGTGCACCAGTGCCCCCCTGTGCAGAGCCCCCAGAGCAGGGCTAGCAGCACAGCCAGGAGGTAGCCAGGGAGGACTCTCTTGCTCCACAGCAGCCCAGGTTGGGAGCCTGAGGCCCCGCGGGGGCTGGCAGGCGACTCCCAAGAGAGAGGCAGACCGGAGGCAGCTCGTGGTAGGTGCTGTATTGACGATACTGATTGGTTACATGGAGAAACTTACAATACAAAATACAGAAGAAACAAACCAGGTCGGCTTCCCTCTGCCCCACCCCCAGCCCCCGGCGCCGGCTGGGGCAGGGCGGCCCCGCAGCTGCAGCCCGTCACTAATGCTACAGTTTAGTGGTTCTAGGTGAATCGTACTGGTCTCAGCCTCAGCTTTACGTGGGGGTGACTTGAAGCCTCGAGATCCCTTTTGTCTCCAGCAGTGACCTACAGTACGGTGGGAGCCGGGGGCCAGCGGCCCTGCCCGGGCAGGCCACGCATCCACCACCACCACCACCAGAGGGAAGAGCAGAAGTTCATATATTAAAAAAGTGACTTAAGACTTAGAATTGAATTAGTATTGTACAGAAAGGTGCAGGTGGAAGAGCTCCCTCCAGCCTATGATCAGAAAGGGATGGAGAATCACAGCGGCCGCGGCGCAGCCGCTCTACGGTAAGTGCGGTCGTTAGCGGGTCCGGGCTCCGCGGCGCCCCTCAGTTGCTGCAGCACTGGCTCCTGCTGGGCTGGCTGCTCTCCTGCAGGTCCACCACGCGATTCCTGCCGGCGCCCCCTGCGGCCGTCTGGGGCTCGTTTTTTGGCAGTTTCTTGGCTGGAAAGGAAGAAGGCATCGGGCAGCTCCGCGGGAGGCCAGCGGCAGGCCGGGCTCCGCTCTGCCACCCCTCACCGGGGGCTTCGGGCAGGACAGTACCAGCAGCATGAGCACAGCCAAACCCACCCCTGGTGCTGGCTCCAGCGGCCCCTCCCCTTCCTCACCGACCACCCCAGAGGTGCAGAGGGTCCCAACACTCTCAGACTGCAGCAGGCTGGAAGGGACCCTCCAAGGTCTTGGCCGCCCCCCTGCAGGCAGCAAGGACAGCTCCAACCAGAGCAGCCTGCCCAGGGCTCAAATGCACCCAGGGATGGGGCCCCAACCACCTCCCTGGGCAGCCTGTGCCAGTGTTTCACCACCCTCACTGTGCACAACTTGCTCCTGATGTCCAGCCTGAATCTGCCCTGCCCCAGTTCCAAGCCACTGCCTCTTGCCCTACCCCTCAGCCCCTTCTGAGCAGTCCCTCCCCAGCCTGCCTGCTCTCCGCTGCAGATACTGAAGTGCAGCTCCAAGGTCTCCCCAGAGCCTCCTCCGCTCCAGGCTGCACAGCCCCAGCTCTTCCAGGAATCCCTTCCAGGAGTGCCCCTCCAGACAGAGTGACTTGGTCACGGCAGCAGGAGCCCCTGGCTGCCATGGAGCTGCAGTGCTGCTGGGGCCCAGAGCTGTTACCTATTGCCATGAAGATTTCGTTCACATTCATCGCTGTCTTGGCAGAGGTCTCCATGAACAGCAAGCTGTTGTCATCTGCGTACGTCTGTGCGTCCTGCAGGCAGCCACGGGGCAGAGTGAGGGACTCCTGCCACAGGCAGGCAGCAGGCAGCTGCCAGAAGCACTGCAGGAATGCCCTGTGCCCCCTGGCCCTGCGGGGCTGGCACCAGGCAGCTGGGGCCCAGGGCAGGCTGTGAGCCCAGCCTGGGCACTGTGTGTCCTGAGCAGCCTCCCCCCTGGCCCTCTGCTTAGCTGCAGCCCTGGGCAGGTCTGAGGGAAGAGCTGCTCCTCAAAGCCTGCCTCAGAGAGGGGAGCTGGGAGTGGTCCTTCCCACACCCCCTACCCGAGCCCTGCTGCTCAGACCCCGCTGCAGACAGCCCCAGGTGTGCAAGGCTGAGGGGAGGCTGAAGGCAGCAGCTTGAGCTCCAGGGGCCTCAATCTCCACAGCTGCTCCCCACAGGAGCTGCAAGTGCTGAGCAGAGTGCAGGGGGAGGCTGCAGTCCCCTCCTGAGTGACACCCTGGGGTCCCCAGCACCGCCAGTCCTGGCTCTCCCTCGGAGCACCTTCCACCCCCCCCCCGAAGGCTTCCCCAGGGTGCTGAGGCAGGGGCTGTGCCCCTCGCCCCTCACCTGGAAGTCCACAGCCCTCTTGGTGGCCAGGTCTGCCTTGTTCCCTGCTAGTGCAATGACGATGTTGGGGCTGGCCTGCCGCTGCAGCTCCTTCACCCAGTTCTTGGCTCGTACGAAGGTGTCCTGCAAGCCAGGAGGCAGCGGTCAGGAAGGGCAGCAGCCCCTGGCTGCCCCCCAGCAGATGGGGCTGGGACAGACCCTTCCTGCCGGCAGCTCTCTGCCCCTGCAGCGCCTTGCAGCAGGCTGAGGCAGGGGCTGCCGGCAGCTCGGTGCCCCTGGGCAGGGGTCTGCAGCTCTCCGCACGCTGACGCCCCCCCGAGGCAGCCCAGGGCGGTGCACAGCGCCCCCCCGCGCCCCCCCAGCACTCACTGTGTTGGTGATGTCGTAGACCACGATGGCTGCCTGGGCCCCCCGGTAGTACATGGGGGCCAGGCTGTGGTACCTCTCCTGCCCGGCCGTGTCCCAGATCTCGAACTTGACCGTCGTGTCGTCCAGGCAGACTGTCTGTGTGAGGAAGGCAGCTGCAAGGGAAGGGGGCAGCCCTCAGCCACAGCCAGCAGCTCCCCACTTTGCCAACCGCTTCTGCCCTCCTCCTGGCCGGCAGACCCCCGCTCTGGTCCCCCTGCTACAGGCAGCCAGCCCTGGAGCCTGCCCGAGCGCGGCAGGCAGCCCCAGGGCCCCAGCCCGGGCCCTGCTCACCCAGCAGCTGGACCCACAGCTGTGGCCACCCCCTGCCTGGGTCACTGCAGGGTCAAAGGAGCCTCCTCCCAGCGAGGCTGCCCGGAGACCCAGGTGTCAACTGACCTTTGGCTGGTGACAGCACAGCAACGGCTTCAAGCCAGGCCTGAAGGGCTGAGGAAGCTGTTACCAAGGCCAGGCCAGAAGCAGCCCCAGCCCTGGTCTGAGGAGCTCCTTGGGGGCCACAAAGCAAGCTCTGACGGGAGGGGGGCTGCAGGCCCGGCAGCCTCGCAGGCAGCGCAGCTGCCATGGCCCCGGCCCCGCTCCCGGCCGCGCTCAGCTCCCCAGCACCAGCAGGTTGTGAGGCAGGAGCCCAGCAGCAGCTGCTGCACTCTTTACAGCAGCCCCCAGCGCAGGCTGGCACAGCCCTGGCACAGCCCCTGGCAGCCCCTGGCACAGCCCTGGCACTCACCCCCGATGGTGCTCTCCTGGTACTCGTGGAACTGCCCCTTGACGAAGCGCAGCACCAGGCTGGACTTGCCCACGGCCGACTCCCCCAGCAGCACCAGCTTGAACTGGCAGATCTTGCTGCCCGCCGCCGCGGGCCCGTTGGCTCGGGCCGCCCCCCGGCCTGCCATGCCGGCCTGAGCGCTGAGGCTGCTGCGGGTTGTGCGCCGGGATGCGCCTGGAGGCAGCCTGCACCTGCGGGGGGAGCTCGGCGTCAGCGCAGGGCCCGGCGGCAGGGGGCCCGGACCTGCCCGAGCCTCCTCCCCGGGGCGGGGGCCAAACCCTGCTCCCCGCCGGGCAGCGGCGGCCAAACAGCTCCCTGGGCCGGGAGGTGACCGAGGAGGACCTCTGGCTCCTTCCTCCCTGGGGGGTCACAGAGCGGCGGCTTCGGCCTCCCAGCGCCAGGCAGCCCTGGCAGTGCCACCCTGGGAGCAGCTCTGTGTCCCTCCCAGGGGAGCTGCTCCCAGGGGCAGCCACACCAAGCTGCTAACTCTGCCCCTGCCAGCTGCAGGCCAGCCGGGGGGAGCAGCCCCTGGGCGCAGGCTGCGTGCCCAGGCCAGCACTGCTCGCTGCTGGCAGCAGGCAGGAGGCCACAAGCAGCAATCTCTCCCTGCAGGATGTGGGGCAGCCCCAGCTGGCAGAGCCATGGCTCCAAGTGGCCTGCCCAGTCCTGGGGCAGGGCAGAGCTGGGTGCCTGCTACGGCCCTGCCAGGCCCCCAGCTCCTGACCCTGGCAGGATGAGACCCTCAGAGGAAGCAGCTCAGCAGCTGCCTGTGCAGACACTGAGGAAGCAGCACTTGGCAGCTCTGCCCAGGAGCAGCTTGGCAGCATCTGGGCTCCAGAGGCACAGCTGCAGCTCCACCAGCCTGAACCTCCCCACCTCGCAGTTCCTCCTCTGGAAATCAGCTTTGGTTTAACCTTGGATCCCTCCCCAGGGCAGCAGCCAGGCCCAGGCTGTGCCACTGCTCCAGACCAGCACCAAGGGGCATGTGAGCCCTGCCCCTGCCAGCCCTGCCCCTGCCAGGGGCAGTCCCTGTGGACATCCTCAGCTCTTGGCCTGCACTCTGCCATCTCTGTGCTGCCTGGGCACAAACAGCTCTATGCCAGCAGGGCTCAGGGGGAGCCACCAGCCACAGCCTCTGCCTGCTCTGGAGAGCATCCCCCAGAGCTGGGCTGAGGCTGGGCTGCAGGATGGCTTTGTGCTGTCAGACCTTTAGGATGCCTGGGAGGACTCTCTGCAGTTCAGATGACCCTGCCTGGCACCACACAGGCTGGGGTGACCACCTCTGGAGGGCAGACAGCTGGAGTGAGGAGTGCCAAGGCTGCAGGCACCGAGGGCTCTCCCCTGCAGGACTCTGGCACTGCCAACACCTCTGGGGACTCCTGTCCCAAGAGAACCAACAGCAGCAGGCAGCTGAGCTGCAGCCTGGGCCAGCCCACAGCGAGCAGAGGAGGGTCTGAGAGCCAGGAGTGCTGCATGCTGAGTGAAGCTGCTCCTGCTGCCCACCCCAGCTCCTGCTGCCCACCCCAGCCAGGCAGCCAAGGCCTCCAGGGAGGTCCCCAGCTTCATGCCTGTGTGGGAGCTGCTCCCCCTGACTGCCTGGCACAGCGAAGCTGCCAGCTCAAGGAGTCAGAAGTGACAGAACCTGAGGGCTTTGCCCTGTGCCAGGCCTGCACAGAGCCAGAGCCAAGCCTGAGGAGCCCAGCTCCCTCCAGGGCTGCTGCTCTCAGCCTTGCACCAGGCCACGTCCCTGGGCAGTTGCTGGCTCAGAGCCAAGGCCCTGCAGACAGAAGCCCCAAGCAGTGTTTATCTTGCTAAGGAGCTGACAGCCTCACATGAAGCTCTTGGCAGAGCCAAGCCCTGGAGTTACCAAGAGGCTCTGCTCCACCTCACACAATGGGCAGAGAGCCACTGCTGGCAGGAAGCTTCTGCTGCCCAGAGCTGCTGCTGCAGCTTCAGGACCCTGAGTCACAGGAGGCTTCCACAGCAGGGCCAGCAGCAAGTGTGGGACCTGCCAGAGGCAGAGCTGCAGCAGCCCAGCCTGGAGCTCAGCCTCCAGCACCTAACAGGATGGACAGAAGTGCCAGAGCTGGGCAGGCACTGAGGGGTGACAGAGGCAGCCCCCAGCCAGCAGATGAGCCAGGAAAGGAGCCTGGAGCAGGGAGCTCAAGCCCTCAGCAGCTCAGGTTTAAGCTCTCTGCAGAAACAGGCAAGAGCTCCTGGCCAGCAGGGCTGAGACCTGCAGCAGCTCTCAACTGGGGCACCAAGCACTGCAGCTGCAGCTGCAGAGCCCTGCAGGGTGCTCCTGGGGCTGCTCCCACTCCCCCTGCCCAGCCCCCAGCTGGGCACACTCCTTCCAGCTGGCACTGCTGAGGAGCTGGACAGGAACCACAACCTGCAGCCCCTGCCCACGCTCCTGCTGCACATCTGGGACACCTGCAGGGCCACAGCCCCCAGAGCAGCCCCAGCAGAGGCTGTTTATCAGAGCTGCTCCTCACACACAGCTCCAGCAGCAGCGACTTCAAGGCCAGAGCCGAGCCCAGAGCTGAGCCAGCACAGCACAGCCTCCCCCAGCCGGGCAGCCCAGGGCCAGCCCAGCAGCAGGAGCCCCTCCCCCACCCACCCCAGGGGCAGAGGCTGCTCTGACAGTGCCCAGCAGGGAGCCATCACCCTGCTGCCACCTCTGCAGCCTGGGGAGCCAGAGAAGAAACCAGCAGGAAGGCCAAGGGCTGCCCTCAGGCCCGAGCCCCACAGCTGAACAGAGCCAGTGGGGCTGGGCTGGAGGGCAGAGCTCCTGCCTGGTCCTCACGTGCCAGGAGGGCAGCAGGGATAAGCCCAGACCTCAGCTTCCAAGCAGACAGTGCCAGCAGTGGTCCTGTGCCCCAGGGGCTGAGGGGTGCACAGCCACAGCCTGCCCCCAGCCCAGGCTGCTGCAGCTCCCAAGGCTCAGCACCCCTCAGGAGACACAGCTCCAGCTCTGGGCCAGTGCAGAGCTGCCAGGGGCACTGCAAAACAATCTGTGACCTTCACAGCATCTCCTGCAGACAGCACAAAGATCTCTCCCCCCCTGCAGCTCCACCAACAGCAACCAAGGCCCAGGAGCTCCTTATCAGCCCTCGCAGAGCCCCTGCAGCAGCTGCCTCCTGTGCTCCCAGGAAGGATTCCTCCTCCCTCCAGACGCAGCCCTGCCCCTCCCCCCCCGCCAGCCCCTGCCCTGCCTCTGCAGCCCTCTCGGTGCCGCTCCACAGCTCCACAGCACTTGCACAAGAGGGCCTCGAACTTCCTAGCCCCGGGGAAGGAAAGAGCTGACTCCAACACTTCTGCCCTCTCCCAAGGTGCTGACCCAGACGCTCTGGGCTCCAGCCACTCCCCCAGCACTGCTCCCATCTCATTTCCTGTGGCTGAGCTCCCTCGGCATTCCCTCCCCTCCCCACACAGCAGCTTCAGGGCAGCGGCAGGGCCTGGAGGCTGCTGAGCTGCTCCCCCTTCAGATGCTGGGATGGAGACCAGCACCACCCAGTGTGCTTCTGGTGGTTCCAGAGAGCCTCCAACCATCCCCAGTTCCACCAGCAAGGCAAAGGGCCCTGAACCCAGCTGCCCCAGACCAGGAGGTTACTTTGCTGTGTTCCTTCCCACAGCCCCAGCTGCTCTCCCCCTGCTGCTGCCCAGGAACTCAAAGCTCCCTCAGCAGCCCCTGCTCCATCCTGCCCAGGCAGCTCCCTCACCCAAAGGGGATCAGCAGCTCCTGCAGCAGCCTGAGCCCCCTGCCCCCCTGGCACTTCAAACAGGACAGATTGCCTCCAGGGAGGGCTTCCTGCTCTGGAAGCAGCTGCCTGGGGCTGCTGCTGAGAGAGTTCTGAGCTGATTCCAGCACCAGAGCATTGCTCCTCCTGACCCATGGGGGCTGCTGCCCTGCCTGCCCTCCCCACTCCCACTGCCCACAGGCTCAGCCTGAGCTCTTTGCCCTTCCCAGCCACGGCTCTCATCCCTTTACTCAGCTAAGTGTTGAACACTCTTGCAGCCCAGGCAGCAGCAGGAGGCAGTGGGCAGCCCAAGGAAGCTGACCTGGCCAGCAGGGCAGCTCGAGCCAGCAGCACCAGAGGCATCTCTCATTTCAGCCTCAAGCCTCAGAGCCCTGCCTTCAGAGCAGGCTGAGTGCAAAGCAGGCCTGAGCCCAAAGCAGGGAGCTCAGATGTGCTGAGCACCACACAAAGCCAAGAGCAGGAGATGGAAGCTGTTCCACAGCAGACTTTAAGTAGCAGCTGCCCTGCCTGCTCCCCAGGCTTGCACACAGCCAAGGTCAGAGCTGCAGCAGCCCCACACAGGAGCAACAAGCTAAGGGTCAGGGACCAGGGCAAGGCTGCATTTGCCCCCCTGGCAGAGCAGCTGACAGTGGGAGCCACAGCTGGCAGAGAGGAGCTACAAATGTCACAGCTCCTGGTGGCCCTCACCCAGCCACAGAAACCTCAGCAGCACCTTGAACCTCCCCAGGGACCAGGCTGGAGCAGCTTTTGCAGGGCTGGGCACCACAAACCTGTTGCTCACCACCCCCCCCAGCTGCACCAGCAGCCTCTGCAGGAGCACAGAGCCCCCCAACACCCTCAGCTCACAGCCCAGGGTCTCTCCTGCCGAGCTGGAGGTCCATGCCCAGCCATGCCTGAGTGTTTCTGGGTCTCCTTCAGACACCTACAACCCTTTGTGCCTCACTCCAGAGCCTGCAGCACCACAGATGTCCCATGAGGAGCACAGGGGCTGTGTTTGTCACCAGCAGCAACCCAGAACAGCCTCTGCTGCTCCAGAGCCTGCTTGCAGCAGTCACAGCCTTCACTCCAGCAGCTCTCAGCCTGGCATTCAGGCTCCCAAATCGCCTACTGCCACCTGAGCAGGTGAGCAGATCCAGCAGAACGTCTCCAGGCTCTTATCCCTGCAGGAGCCACACCTTCCCCAGGATCCCCCGAGCCTTCAGTCAGCGCTGCAGGAGACAAAGGCG
Organism: Dryobates pubescens; assembly: GCF_014839835.1. Classification (NCBI taxonomy): domain Eukaryota; kingdom Metazoa; phylum Chordata; class Aves; order Piciformes; family Picidae; genus Dryobates; species Dryobates pubescens. The sequence continues at coordinate 462,717 of NC_071647.1, read as the reverse complement.
CCGGGCAGCGGCGGCCGGGCAGCGGCGGCAGCCCCTTGTGCTCGCTGCCGAGGGACCTCTTCTTCCTTCCGAAGGAGCACAGCCCGAAGCAGCGCCAGACCCGAGGCTCCGCGCCCCAGACGCGACATCCTCCTTCAGTCCGAGACCGTCGCCGCCACCGTGCTGCTCCTCCCGACTAGCGCCGCTCCCTTTCCCGGTCACAGTCCGCTACGACTGCAGGGCCATGCTCCGCGAGGCCGGAGCCGCCGGTGCGCCGCGGCCGGGACAGCCGGCGGGCGCGACTTGCCCAGCCCCCGGTGCAAGAGGTTTATTTCGGACAGCCCGGAGCCCCGAGCCCCGCCGCTCGCTCCGGAGCCCAGCTCACGCCCAGCACAACGGCTCCTCCCCCCCGTTCCGGCTCCCACCCCAGGACCTCGGAGCGGCGCGCCCGGTTGCCTCCCTGCCTCGGCCGAGCTCTCGGGGAACCGGGTCTGGGGCGCACGGGCCCGGTGGTGCCGAGCCCCCAGAGCAGGCACCGCCCGGGACAGGGCTGGGCACCGAGCCGCGCCAGGCCCCTGCTGCCCAGAGCCCGCACGGGTCGTGCCGCGGCGGTGCAGGCCGAGCAGGCCCCGCTGACCCCAGTCCCGGCCACACTCACCGCCCGGAGCGCCGCTCCCCCCGCCGCCGGTGAGTCTCGCAGGCCCCGGCCCTCACTTCCGCCTTTACCCGTTCCGCTTCCGGACCCGCCCACCCCTTCCGCTCCCGGCCCGCCGACCACAGGCCACAGCAGCTGCCAATCAGCATCGCCCCACCCCCCCGGGAGCCCAGCCCCTTGCGGGGGCGTCTGCTCACGTGAGCAGCGCGGCGTGACGCCACGGCGCCGGCCGCGGGGGCTGCTGGGAGCTGTAGTCCGGGGAGGGGCAGGGACGGCGCCGGGCGGGGGCCGCGGGCGCACCCTGAGCAGAGCCGGGGCTGGAAAAATAGAGCTTTTATTTCCCGTTGTGGGGGGAACGGGGCCGGGCGGGGAAACGAGACCAGCTACGGGACAGCCGCGACCCCCGGGCCCTCCCCGCCCCCTCCCCGGGCACATCACCGCCTTGGAGAACCCTCCCCAAGGCTCCTCGGCCAAGCCTCCGAGCCGGCCCCGCAGGTCCCGGCAGCGGCAGCGCTGCCCAGCGCCGTCTCCGGGCCCCGGGCACGGGGTGGGAGGTGCCGGGAGGGGCGCTCGGGCCTGGCCTGGTTGTAGAAAAGACCCCGCGAAAAGTATAAAACGGTATCAAAATCCCTGCCGGTGTCGGGCCGGGACCAGCGCTGCTCCCGGGGGGCTCCCGGCGCCGGCAGGACGCTGTCCAGCTCCGGCAGCTGCCTCCACGGACGGTTCGGGCGGGCAAAGTCGGCCCCGGTGACCGGATCGAGGCCGGCGCTGGTGTGTCCTGGGCAGCGGGGTGGCGGCGGAGGGCTCCCCGGGGCGAGGGGACCGTAAGGCGGCGACCCCGCGCCGGCATCCCGGTGCCCACGGGGTCAGTGGGAGCTGGTGGAGCTGGAGCGGGGCTGCACGTGGGCGCGGGGCCGGCCGCTGGCCGAGCAGCCGGGAAAGGAGTGGGCAGAGCGGGGCGGCAGCGACGGCGGCGATGAGTCCAAGTCCTGGCGGGGGTCTGGGCTGGGGGTGATCCCCCGCGGTGGGCACAGCCCCTCGATGCCCACCCAGGGGTGCATGGCGGGGCTGGCGGCAGCGTGTGCCGAGTGGCTGCGGACAGGGCAACGTTTGAGGCGGGGGCTGGCAGAGGGGGAGCTGTGGGAGCTGTGGAGCATGGGCGGGGGTGAGGGGGGCACTGGGGCAGAAGGTGGCGAGGGCCGAGGGGGCATCGAGGTGACCACAGGCAGGCGCTGGGAGCAGGCAGGGGGCGGCGGGGTGCCCAGGCAGCCCTGGAGCAGCTCCATCATACGCTGCAGCTCCCGGCTGAGGTGGGAAACCTCCTGGTTGAGGTGGTTGATCTGCAAGGGGAGGCAGAGCAGTGAGCACAGGCAGATGCCACTGGTCAAGCGTCCCCGGGTGGCTCAGGGACATCCCCCAGGTTCCCACCACACCTCCTGGTTAAGCCTCCTGATGTTCTGCTTTATCTCCTCTGCTTCCAGTGCTAGGGCTGGGCCACCTGCGTCTGTCCCTGCTGGGGAAGACAGGACTGGTGACAGAGGGCTCCCCTTGCCCCCTGCCCCCATGGCTTGCATCCCCAGCTGTGCCTGGCAGCTGCCAGAGGTACCTGACGTGGGGGAGTCCCTCGCTGTGCCCTGCAACGAGGCATCCACGTTGAAGGAGAAGGTTTGTGGCTCTGATGTCCTCCCATTGTCTTCAATCCCATCCACGACTCTAGAGCAGGAAGGGGGGGAGGGCTGGCTCTCGTCACACTCTTGCCCCTGTGCCACCATTTCCAGTGGCCTCCCGGGGCCGGCACAAAGCCACAGCAGTGGCATGTCCGAGCCTTACCTGGGGCTGAGGTCCGGGGGTCCGTCGGAGTGCAGGGAGGGGATGAGGAGCTTGGCCGGCCTCCGGCCCGCGCTGCCCTCCCGCTCCGGGAGCCGAACGTCCCTGCGGCACTGCGGGGAGGGGCTGCGGCCGCGGCTGCAGCGGGCCGGAGAGCGGCAGTTGCGTCGCAGGGCTGAGATCTGGCACAGATCATCGCCCAGGAGGCTGCTCAGGGAGCTGCGGCGTGCGGGACTGCTCAGCTGGGGCAGCAGCAGCTTGCGGCGGGAGACGGCAGCAGGCGAGTACTGAAAGACCTCATCCGACTCCTCCTCGTCCTCCACAATGGAGGGAAGCGGCTTGTCCGCGGCGGCACCGCTCTCCGGACGAGGCTGCGGGCGTGGGGAGGAGGTCAGGGGTGGTCCACGCGGAGGTGCCCAGGCCAGGCACAGACACACATGCCCCGTTCCGCCTTCTGCCTCCGGCACAAACCTGCGGTCCCTGCGACAGCCGCGGTGACCGGGAGTAGCGGCAGAGCCCCTGCGGGGAGAGCAGACGGTGCGGGTCAGCGGGAGCCGCACACAACCCCAGGCGCACCCCAGCAGCCAGGGGAGGGGCACAGGGCTCCTGCAGGGCCTGGCAAGCTCAGCTGCATCCTCCGCCCCTGGCTTATGAAATCCTCACCTGGGCGATGGAGGAGTTGGGTTTTGGTAGGGCTGTCTGGGCCCTAGAGTGACCTCCTGCCCCTGGGGGTGGTGTGTAGCGATGGGGATGCTCTGGAGGAGCAGCAGAGCCGGGGGAGGACAGGTTCTGCAGAGCTATTTCTGCAGCAGAACATCCCCTTGGCTGCCGGAACCAGCAGCGTGACTAAACCTGGCAGCCCCCGGCGCTGCCTCCTGCGCACTGGGGGAGCTGTGCCCTGGCTGCCTGTCCTGCGGCGCCTCCCCCTTCTCGTCCACCCCCATTTCCAACCCTTCCATCTGCCTCAGCCTCCTGCACTGCAAATGCTCTTTTTTTTTCCTAATGCCCTGGGTTGCACGAAGCTGAGAGCCAGGCTGGGGGGGACCCTCACAGCCAGGGTGGCAGAGCCGCAGCCTCTGCCCTGACCTCAGAGCCTGGGCACCGCGGGGAGGTAGGAGACAAACTCCCATGGCCGTACTGAGCTTCAGCCCTCTCTGTTCTCTGGAGTCACAAGGACAGGAAGGGGGCTGGGGAGAGGACACTCAGCCACCTCCATCTCGCTGCCCTCCCGCAGGTTGAAGGTCAGGTCCTGGTGGATTTCGGCCGAGAACTTGCTGGCGTACTCGGGGTAGAGCTGCAGCACCTCGCAGAGCCCCCGCAGCCCGATGTGCTGCAGGTCGCAGTAGGTCAGAGCCTTCACGTCCGCGTTGGTCTTGATCACCTGGTCCGTGCTGCACAGGTCGGCTCCGATCAAATCCCCTTTGCCTGGAGGAGGGCACCGGGGTGGGCGGCGTGAGCCCCCGGCCCCTCACCCGGCCGGGCAGCAGAAGGGGCTGGGGCAGAGCCCGCGCCGCCTGCCCTCACCCAGGATGGCCAGGACCACGTTGTCCTTCAGCACCTCGAGGGAGCCGGAGCAGACGAAGTAGTTGGCCTGCAGAGCGTCGCCCTGGCGCAGCAGGTACTCGCCCGGGGCGCAGAACGAGGTCTTGATGTGGAGCGAGAGGGAGCGCAGGCAGCCCCTGCTGGCGGTCTCGAAGATGGGCAGCTGCAGGATGTCCTTGTTGAGGTGCATGGCCACGTCCGCTCGCAGCTCGTCGGGGAAGTCGTGCAGCAGCTGGAGAGAGTGGGGCGAGGGTGCCGGGTGTGGGTGGCAGGGAGCATCCTTCCCTCTCCAGAGTGGAGCTGCGCTGGACACCACAGCAGAGCCCAGTGGTGCCAGCCAGCTGACAAGGGACAGCGCTGGCCACGGCAATGGGCTTTGCCCTGATCCGTGTGCCTACCCCAGCCCCAGTGCTGGCAGGGATCTGCCCCAGACCTGCCACACAGCTCTGGTCCCCCCGTCAGCAGAGCACGGATGCACACACAGGTGTGCACACTCCCAGAGCCGGTCCCACCAGCCCCAGCACCCCCACACTGGCTAAAGGATGGGGGCTGGAGCAAGGCTGGAACGGGGCTGGCCCAGCTCAGCCAACACCTCCTACCTCGTTGGCATCAATGCCGTTGTTCACCGACCAGGTGGTCTGGAAGTACTCCAGCATCCTCTGCTTGAGCTGCTGGGGCAGGCGGTGGACGCGGATGAAGTCCTTGAGGTCCTTCATGCGGGTGTGGTAGAGCGAGCGCCGCGAGTACATGCGCTGGATGATGGCCGTCACGTTGCCGAAGACCACGGCGTGCATCAGCGCTGGGGGCCGGGAGGGAGGCATCAGCCCCGCAGAGGGGCTGGCTGCAGGGGGCTGCAGCAGGCGGAGGGCCAGGCAGGGGCTGGGCTCTGCCCGCACCAGCAAGAAGGGACTGAGGGATGCTGCTGAGGGGCTTCCCCCCTAACCCATCCCCAGGGCTGTCCCATAGGGCACGCGTGTTCGCTGCCTCCCCCCCAGGGCCCTGCCCTGCCCTTCCCAGGTGCCTCCGCCCCAGCAGCCGGAGGTGAAGCCCCGCCCGGGCCGTGCCCCGCTCCCTGCCTCACCCCCGATGAGCATGGTGCAGATGGAGAAGATCTTCTCGGCGTCGGTGTTGGCGCAGACGTTGCCGAAGCCCACGCTGGTCAGGCTGCTGAGGGTGAAGTAGAGGGAGGCGATGTAGGCGCTGCGGATGGAGGGGCCCCCCACGGAGTTGTTGATGTAGGGAGCCTCCAGCCTCTTGCCCAGCTCGTGCAGCCAGCCTGCCAAGCACAGCCCAGGGTTAGCACTCACCGGGCCCCTGGTGCCCGGCACGACCCCCAGCTCTGCCCCGGCCTCGCTTTGCAGCGCCAGAAGCGCTGAGGCCCCTGGCGCTCCCCAGCCCTGGCGCTACCCGCTGCCCCTCTCAGCGGGTCGGGGGCCTGCCCCTGCTCACCGATCTCCCAGGTGCGGGGGTCGCCGCTCTCCATCTCCTGGCGGCCGATGACGTACCAGATGCAGGCCATCCAGTGCGCCAGCAGGGCGAACATGGACATGAGCAGCGTGAGCACCATGGCGCTGTACTGCGAGTACCGATCCAGCTTCTGCAGCAGCCGCAGCAGCCGCAGCAGCCGCACCGTCTTCAGCAGGTGAACCAGCGAGGTCTGGGGAGCGGGCAGGAGGGTGAACCCCCGCGGGCAGGACCCTTCACCGCCCCCCACAGCTGCCAGGAGGGTCGTGAGCAATGGGGCCGGCTGGGAAGAGCTCATCCCCACGCAGCCTGTGACCAGTTTGCCCAGCACGGAGCTGGGGTCACAGCTTGGCAGGGCACCAAATCACCCCGGGGAAGATGGAGAGGGACAGGAGGGGGGCAGGCAGCAGTGGCTGTTCTGTACGCTGGGCAGAGCTTAGGGGTGCTGGGCGCTGGGTGCTGGGTGCAGGGCAGGTGATGCCCTGGCAGTTGCTGTCCTTTGTGGCAGCCTCTGGTTAAATCATGTGGGAGGCTTCTCGCTGTGGCTGCCATTGCTGCTTCCCCTCAGTGCCTGTGATGCCCCTGGCAGGCAAGGAGCAGATCCCGGCAAAAGTGCCCCCCGGTGCCCCCTGGCACTCACCACGGTGACGTTGAAGACATAGAGCAGATCAAAGGGCAGCGCAGCGATCAGGTCCACGAAGAACCAGGTGGCCACGTAGTGGATGCAGATGGAGCGGGGGTCGTAGACCACCTGCCCCGACTGGCTCACGTAGGTGGTCCGGAAGTTCAGGATGATGTCTGCCCGAGAGAGCGGCGCCAGCCCTCACCACCCCCTGCGCTGGGCAGCGGGGACAGGCTCTGCAGCCAGCCTGGCTCCTGCCCCCGGGGTGCTTGGCACCAGCAGCAGGGGCTAAGCGGTGACAGCTCCGCCCTCCATCAGCCCCCGGGCCCGCGCCCCCGCCCCGCTCAGCCCTGTCCCGCATGCCAGGCGGGCACTCAGCCCCGGGCAGGACCTACCCAGGATAAAGAGCATCTCCACGGCAATGTCGCTGACGATGGTGCTGCGGGCGGCCGCCAGGCTGTCCTCGGTGCCCGTGAAGCAGACGTTGTAGGGGACGGTGACAGCCACGTAGAAGGTGGCCAGGAGGATCAACCAGTCCCAGAGGGCCTTGAAGATGCTGTAGTGCAGCAGGATGAAGCGAGACTTCTGCACCGACGCCACTTTATACTCGGGGACGGACGGCTTGCTCTCGAACACGTTCTGGGGGAGCAAGTGGCAGGGTGGCACAGGGATGGCACAGGGGCCAGCCTGCAGCCCCACTCCCCGTCAGTCCTGCCAGCCTGGCTCACACCTTGATGCCAGGTATTTTCCAGTGGGGCGCAAAGGCTGTGCTGAGGTCACCCCCAGAGCTGGGCACAGAGCACCTGATTGCAGCACATGAATTAACGCTGTGCTAATGGGTGGTCAGTAACCCACTGGCACTGCCAGCTGCTGCCCAGAACTGTCCCAGGTGCCAATTCACACACTGGGGCAGAGCCACCTCCACCCTCCTCAGGGACAAGGTGCTTCTGAGGATGGTGAGAGCCCAGCCTGGGCACAGACATCCCATGCAAGCCACCAAAATTCAAACCCACACTGAAAGCCTTTGCCCACCTGCCAGCTCTGGGCCCCCCCACCGGTGACAGATTCCCCTCCCTGGCCCCACGTCTGCAGGTGATGCCCATCACTGTGGCCATGCCCAGGGACTGCAGCCACAAGAAGGGGCTGGCACAGAGACAGTGCCAGTCCCTGCTGCTGCTGCAGCCTGGTAACAGTGCTCCCTGGGGCTGGCACAGCTGGCACAGCTGGCACGGCTGTGTACACGAGTGGCTGAGTTTTCCTGACAGCTAACGTGTGAGGAGAGACACAGCCCTGCGAGAGCTGCCAGGGCGTCTGTTCTCCCTATGGCAACGCTGGGCACCTGCTGCTCTCTCTCCTGCTGCCAAAGAACTGCCAGGCTTTGGAACAGGCTGCTCAGGGAGGTGTTGGAGTCACCACCCCCGGAGGTGTTGAGGAAGCTTGGGGCATGGCTGAGTGAACGCGGTGGGTGTCAGACTGGATGACCTTGGAGGTCTTTCCAAACTTAATGATTCTATGAAGCACTTTTTCAGCCTTCACCATGGTGCAGCTGCCAGGGATGGACAGGATGGAGGGGATTGAGGAGATGGAGGGCGTGGAGGGCATGGGAAGGGTGGAGGTGATGGAAGGGATGGAATGGATGGAAGTGATGAAGGCATTTTGGTGCCTGGGGAGACCAATGAGATGTGTGCATGGGAACAGCACCCCAGGCTGGTGCTTGGGGAGCTGCAGCACCACCAGCCTGCCGCAGCCCCAGCCCAGGAGGCACTGGGAGAAGCTGAAGCTCTTCCAGGTCCTTACACGGTTGATTTTCATCTCGCTGTGGTCCCTCCGGGCAAACTGCCTGCTGAGCCGCTGCAGCACGGTCCGGCCCTGCCTCCGCGCTGCCTGCAGCCGCGACCTCCCAGGCTTCTTGCTCCTCTGCCTCTCTGCAGCAGGAGGAACGTGCTGGGTCAGTAGGGAGCTCTGAGCCACGGCTGGTGCCGCACCGCAGGAGCCGATCTGCAGACCCCTCCTTGCTTGGGGTGCACAAAGGCAGCAGGAGCCAGCAGGGAGCCTGGAGTCCCTCCACCAGGGACCCCCTGCACAGCACTCCCCAGAGCCCATCCCTGTCCCGCAGCCACGGCTCACCCTCCTTCTTGTCACTCGGGTGGCTCCTGCCCCGGCTCTCGGTGATGTCCTTGAAGGAGAAAAGGAAGAGCACCACCTCCCCCTTCTCGTTCTTGATGGGCATGATGTCCAGCAGGCACCAGAAGGCAGCTCCTGGGGGGAAGAAAGGGATGGTGAGGGCAGGACAGGCCCCTGCTGCTCTGCGTTTTCCCCCCGGGGCTGGCACGGGGCCGAGTGTCAGCCAGAGCCATGGGCAGGGGACCAGCCCCACGCACCACTCACCACCCTTCTTGTAGAAGCAGACCTCGGTCTGGTACTCCTGCCTGCCGTCCAGCACCTTCTCGATGCGCTGCAGGACAGGCTCGCTGGTCTCGGCCCCGTACAGGAAGCGGCAGCTGCAGTTCTTCTGCATGACCTCGGTGCGGGCGAAGCCGGTGAGGTCGCAGAAGCCATCGGAGCAGTAGACGATGGGGAAGCCGCGGTGGACCTGCGCGTTGGCCAGGATGAAGTTGCTGTCTGAAAGGAGACGCAGCCAGCCTGAGGGTTTGGGGCCACCCTGGGGGGATCGCCGGGGAGCCCAGACCTGCCAGCCCCCCGCGGATCCCTCTGGGACTCAGAGCCAGGTCTCCATCCAGCTGCTGCCAGCTGATCCCAGAGCTCACATCCCCTGTCCAGCTGCCTCTGAGCCTCATCCCAGGCAGGACCCCAGGCCCACGTGCTGGAAGGGGAAGGGGCCCAGCTCCCTGATTCCATCACCAGAGACACGATCCTGGGCGAGGCGACCCACGCCTCCCCCTTGCCATCTGCCGCTCCCACCGCCCGCCGGGGCTCAGGCAGCTTAGCGGGAGTGGCAGCAAACCCGGCTGGGCACTGCCAGCCCAGAGGCACAGGGCTGCGGTGCTGGGACCTCCAACCAAGGCATAGCACCACATGGCACCCACCAAGGGAGGAGCCACTAACCGAGGGTGGGCAGAGAGCACACACAGAGCTGGCACAAGCCAGTGGTGAAGGGGAATCTCTTCAGCCTCTCACAGCACCACAGAGCCACCCCAGCATCAGCCCTGGGAGCTGGCACCAGGCAGAGGAAAGCCCTTGCCAGCCCCATGCCCAGCCCAGCTGCAGCGCTGCTGTTTGTGCCCTGCAGCCCCCCAGACATGGGCAGGGGCTATGCCCTGGGTCCTCAGCCATTCCCTGCTGCAGGCTCTGTGCCAGCAGGACAGATGGCTTCATGCTAAGAGGGTGCCAAGGAAGTGGGCGTGTGGCTGGCACAGGCTGTGTTTGCGCCCATCGAAGGCAGACCAGGGTGTCCCCAGCCCCAACACGGTCCCCAGGCTGCAGTCCCTAGCCCAGCACCCCTGCAACCCCCAGCCCAGGCTGCAGGAGCAGGCAGACATGGTCTGTAGCTATGCAGAGGGGAGCCCACAACAGATCACGGCACTGACAGCAGAGCTGGGCCAGGGTGGTGTGGGCACAGCAAGGGCAGAGGAGGTTGCAGGAAGGAGGATGGCAGCCTCCAGCAGCCCTGGCGTGATGGGGGTGCAGCGGGGCCACCACAGCACAGCTCAGCCCAGGATTAGCCTGGGGAAGCAAAAATAGCCTGGAGCTGTGACTAAGGCCAGATTTTGGCTCTGGGCAGCAGGATTATGGCATTGCCCAGGATGTGTTATTAGAAAAGAGAAAAAAAGGGCTGGTGTTTGGGAGCAGCTCGGCTGAGCAGGGGCACGCAGCCCACAGGGGCCTGGCAGCTCCCTGCCAGGGTGGCCAGCTCGCCTGGACGGGCACCCTCAGGCCCAGCGGGCAGCGGCTGCCTGGCAGGCGCAGGGTTAAGTCCCACGGTATCAGTGCAGCTAAAGTCCTTCTCCATGGCAGATAAAGCCGATAAGAGACAGCAAACCTGAAAAGCCAGAGCTGGTTAAAAGTGCCCAGAAGGCCGGTGGGCAGGATGCTGCCAGGGTGCTGTGGGGCAAAGCCAATCTCTTTGGGGCAAATCCCGAGAGTTTTGGTCGGGACACTGCAGGCAGCTCCCCTGGGAACCCTTCTCAGGGAGCCAGACCCAGCCCTGGAAAACCTCTGCCCTTGAGTCCAAGATACAGGCAGCTCGAGCCTGGCACCCCCCTGGGCACAGCCTGGTCAGGGGCTGGTGCCTCGTCACCAGTCACCCTCAGAAGGAACGGTCCAAAGGAGAGCTCCTACGGATAGGCAGCCCCTGTGCCATCTGCGATGCTCCAGATCATTCCAGGTCAGGAGCCAGCACAGCTTCACAGCCAGCGCTGTCCCAGCGGTGCCCCGGGAAGTGGCTCTGGGCTCCCAGTGCCACCTCCCTGCCAGTCCTTCCTAGCAAGGTGAGAGATGTCCAACCCCGCAGGCATCAGGCCCGGGAGGCTCCTGCTGCAGATGATTTGGGGGGGCCCTGTGGTCAGTCCCGGGCACAGCCTGTTCCCGGGGGGCTGCGTGGTGCCAGCGGTGCCGGGAGCTGGCACGTGGCATCCCGGCATGATTCCCTCCACAGCGTGCCAGGGCTTTAATCCACCCTGGCCCCAGCACAGGGACATGCAGGGGGGCCCAACGCCGGGGACACCCCCAGCCGTGGGACACAGCTGCAGAAGGGACAGGGCTGGGACAGCCCCAGGCCCACCCCCGCCCCTGCCAAACCGCACCGCCACCGACGGCCGCCTGCCCCGGGACACCGGCGAGCAGGCAGAAGCTTTGCCAGCCGGGGGGCTAGCGGGGACTGGCCTGCGCACCACCGGCGGCCCCCGCGGGCCCCGTGTCGGTGGCGGCAGATGCGTGCCCCGGGGGGGACAGACACAGGCAAAGTCGGGGCCGCTGGGGACACCCGGGGCAGCCAGGGCAGGGTGAGCCCGGCCGAGACCCCCATCGAGACGCCCCCGAGACCCTTCCCGTGCCGCGGAGCCCGCTCGGTGCCTCTCGGGCTCTGTCCCTGGTGCTGAGCGCGGCCGCCCCGACCCTGACCGGGACCAGACTCGCAACGTGGAGCGGGGGGACCAGCGCGGGGGCTGCCCCGGACACGGGGCACACGGCGGGTCCTGGAGCACCGACCCCGGACACGAGGGGGTCACGAAGCACCGACCCCGGACACGGACACTGGGAGTCCGCAGCTGAGCGCGGAGGCAGTCGCCGAACCCCAGTCCTCCTTCCCGCCACTCCCGAGGGGGCAGCGTCTCCCCCCGCCCCGGGCCCCGCCGCGCCCAGCGCGGACCCTTCCCCGCTTCCCCCCGCCTCGGCCCCGGTGCTGGCCCTACGAGTGCCATCGAAGCGGGTGGCGATGGTGTCCAGGAAGGTGTTCTGCGGCGCCAGCAGCCCCTTCATCACCGGCATGGTCCCGACGGGCCTCCAGCCGGGGGCTGTGCCGCCGCCCCGGGGCCTTCCGCCGGTACGGCCCCGGCGCCGCGGGCTGATCCCGGCTCGGCTCGGCCCGTCCCGGCACGCCCGGGGCTCCCGCCCCGCCCCTGCCCCGCCCCGCTCCGGGCCCTGCGCGCCGCCGGCAGCGGGAGGGGCCTCAGCACGGGCGGCCACCGGCACCCGCTCGGGGCGGGTAGAACCCGCCCCACCGGGACCCGCTCCCTGCCGGGACTCGCCCTAGCAGCACCTGCTCGGTACCAGTACCGGGAGGCACCGGCAATTCCAGGCCAGCGAGGAAGGGGAGGGGGCAGGACCCAGCTTCTCCGGCGGCATCAGCCACGTGAGCCCAGCCCGGGGGCTGCAGAGCAAAGCTGTGCCCTAAAGGACCCCCGAAGGGCAACTAGGGATGCCAGGACCCAGTTGAAGCCCTCTCCAGCACCCTGAGTAGGGACAGGGCGGTGGGAGGGCGGTGGGATGGAGATCAGAGACCTGCAGCCCCAAGAGGGCTACCGGAGTCTCCCCGGTGATGCGGTGGGGAACGCTCCGAGCCCTCGAAGGGGGCCTCGCAAGCCCCCTGCTCCTGGTCTCCTGGACAGGGCTTGGTTCACCCCAGTCTCGGTTCTGCACCCCCCCTACTGTGCCCATGCGCACCCCGGGCGTAGGCACCACGGCTGAGCCCATGCCGAGGCACCGCAGGGCAAGGTGCCAGCCCCAGAGCAGAGCTGCGCCGCCCCCCCGCACCTCCCAGGGAGGAAGGCAGAGCCAGGTGACATCGGGCTACCATTTATTGTAAAAGGCCAGCGGTGCCCGCAGTGCCCTCAGCGGGCTCTGCCAGGAGGAGGTACAGAAAAGTGCTATTTACACCGGCCCCGGGGTCTGACCCCCCCAGGCGCCCCCTCCCTGCTCCCGCTGCCCCACCCCACTCAGTAAAAACTTTTGGCATCTCCCTGGGCTGGGCTCTTGGGCAGGTCCTTCCCCGAGTGTCCCTGGCACTCCCTGGGGCTGGCAGGGCTGGCATCAGCTCCTCGCAGCGCTGGCGTCGGCTGGGCATCCATGCCCACGGGGCAGCCTGATGCGTCGTGGCAGGCGGTGCCAGGGAGCTTCCCGCGCTTGCCCATGGTGAGGATGCCTGCAGCGTGGTTGCCAGAGCCGTGCAGCAGGCGGTAGAGACGGCTCTGGAAGGCTGGAGGGACGCTCTTCCTCTTGCCCAGTGTGAGGATACCAGCTGCATGGTTGCCCATGCCATGCAGGAGGTCATAGACGCGGCAGGAGCAGGTCTTCTGCCGGCAGCACTCAGGCAGACTCTGGCGGGCAGCAGCCAGGGAGCAGAGCAGGAGCAGGAGCAGAAGGCAGGCAGCTCGCTGGAGCTGCCAGAGCAATGGGCAGCATTAGTGCCAGGCAGCTGGGATTGCCAGGGAGGAGTTGGGTTCCATACATCCCCAGGGCTGCTCCCCATTCCTGCCATGCCTGCCAGTGTCTCAGCTCCTGTCTGCCCTGTCCACTGCCACTCTTCCCAGCCCCACACCCGGAATGTACCTGGAGCATCACTGTTGGCACAGCTGGCAGCACACTCCAAGGGAGCTGGGAATGCTGCTCCTCACAACCCCCCCGGCCCAGCCACCACCCATGCTGTGCCCAGCAGCCAGGTGTGGCTGCCCTCACCAGCCTGCCCCGCTCCGAGACAGGGCAGCCGTGGCAAACGCCCTGCCATCGCCACCCAGTGCCACGGCAGGAGCGCCCATGGGCAGCACCATGGGCACCACGCGCCAGGGCCCTCCCGAGGGGTCCACACAGACCTCCCTGATTGTCACACTGGGGACCCTGGGGAGGAGATGCACACTGAGGGCTTCCCGAGTGCAAGGAACCTTGGGAAGGACCAAGGAGACCTCCCCAGACCCCTGGTCCCACCTCCCAAATTCCTTCCCTTTGCTGCCCTCCTGGACCCACCTTGACGCTGGGCACCTCCATCCTTCCCGGGGTCTTCAGGTGGTCGAGTGGTACTGGGGCATATCCTGCCGGGCAGCCAAGAGCACAGCGCCCTGTGCCATCCACCGCAGCCACCGCTTTATAGGGCCTGGCACAATGGTGCTGCCAAAAATACCTCAGGGGCAGGCGGCAGCAGATGGCTCCTGGGCGACGCGGGCGCAGCGCGGCCGTAGCTCGGAGACCAGCCCAGGCCTTTCCCCTCATTTGCAGCTCCTCTTTGTGTGGCTGCTCGATGCCGGGCACGGCGGCCGGGCCGTGTGGCACTAATGAGGCTGTAATTGCCCATGGGCTCCGCGACTGGGCTGGCACAAAGAGGCTGAAGGTCAGTGCTGGGCAGTCTGCTCCGGACAGCACTGGGTCCGCTCTGCACGGCCCCATTAGGCTAATTACGCTAATTACCTCCCGACAAAGGAGTGCCCACAGAGCACAGCTCCCTGATGTGGAGAGAGCTGTCACCCTGTGCTCAGCTGGTGCCAGGGAGGGATGCTGCCACCCGTCCCCACTGCTGCTCCCCATCCCTTCTGGTGACCCCGTCCTGACCTGGCCCCACACCAGGAGGGAGCAGCAGGGCACCAGGGTGGGTCTCACACTCTTTATGCTGTGCCACAGCCCAGGTCTGACCCCAGACCAAACCTTGCCCTGGGACTCCTCACCCTGGAGGACAGAGCCCTTGTCCTGGGGGATGAGCTTCAACATTTCTCTGATACCAGAAGCCACACCTGCTGCCCGGGCAGTGCTCCCCCACCAGCTTACTGCAACCCAGAGCCTCCCAGACCCTTGGCACCCAGGGACCAGCTAGGACCCTTCCTGCTAGGCAGGTTTTCTCTGGGGCTAGTGAAGGCAAACCCACGGCCCTGGACGGGGCCAGGAGTCCAGCCCCGGGCTGGTTTTACAGCAGGAGTCTGGCACAGCAGGCACACACACACAGGCACCAGGTGCCAGCATCCCTGCCAGCCCCACAGCAGGGTGCTTGCTCCAGAAGCAGATGGCAGGGGATGGATGAGGACCCAGGAGCAAGAGGTGGGGCCAGCAGGAGAGGCGACCTCCCTCCCAACCTCCCTGCTGCTGCCCCTTGGCAGAGCACCGGAGCCCAGCCCCGTGTGTCCCTCCACGCACACAGAGCCTGCGGGCAGCCGGGTGCCCGTCTGTGGGCAGGAAGGGGCTCCTGCTGCCAGGCTGTGCTCAGCCCAGGTCCCCAGGCGCCCGGCCGGGTTCAGCAGGATGCGGTGTCACCCCCTCCATCCGTCTCGGGGATGGGCTCCAGCGCTGCGTGCAGCCGAGAGGACTCCGGCGATGCCGAACCGTTCCTGCCGATGCCGCAGGACTGCCCTGCGTTGTGGATCTGCCAGAGGTTGTCCAGCGCCTCGGCCTTGGCATGCTTGAGGAGGTCAGCCTGGCCCTGCGCGGGGACGGGCGTCAGTCCCGGGCTGCCCCGGCCCCGTGCTGGGCACCAGCTGCCCCACAGCCACCACCCGCTGGCTCTGGCACCGCCTGCTCCCCCCCCCCGAATGAGGCTGTGCCACCCCCAGCACTCCCATAGCATCCCCGGGGAGCATGGCAGGGCAGGGCAGGGCAGGGCAGGGCTGGCAGCCCTCGCCCCTCACCTTCAGGACTGTGATGTTCCAGGCGAAGCTCTCCAGCGCCTTCTGCAGCTTGCGGCCCCGCAGCCCCTCCTTGGCCTCGATGCGGTGCAGCTCCTTGTGGAAGTCCATGCCTGCGGGCGGCAGCACTGCTCAGCACCGGGGCCGAACCGGACGGACGCCTTTCGCCCCGCACGGGGGTGCAGGCTGCGTGGGCTCACCATCGCCACAGCAGCTCCGAGCTCCCTCTGTGCCAAGGGACCCCCCACCGCACTGGCACCATGCTTGGCCCCAGCGCTTGGCGATTTGGGGCACCGGAGGCTGTGGGGCTCGAAGGGCAGAGGAGTGACTCTTGCACACCACAGCCCACCTGGGGGGCTCCGAGCAGGGCTGCTGGGCCCCCTGGCAGGGCAGCCCCCGCAGCATGCAGCACGTGATGCGCCCATGAGCCGCTGCTATATTTACCCCTCCTGACGCAGCACCGGCTCCGGGCCCACGCGAGGGCTCCCACACGAGCCTGCTCGCCCACGGGCTGTCAATCAGCACGCCCCCACCCCTGTGCCCACCGCTGCCAGCCCCCGGGCCCCCAGAACCTGGTCCATGCTGGCACCACAGGGGCTTGTCTGCAGGGCAACCAGGGTCAAAGCAGGGCCAGGCAGCACCCTGGGCATGGGGGGTCACAGCCCCCAAACCATGAGTGGCTGGGCAGAGGCAGCAGTGGTACCCACATGCCCTAGAGCCCCTCCAGACCCCTCCAGCACAGCAGTGCAGCTCCAGCAGCCAGAGTGGCACAGGAGGCTGCAGAGCCCTCCCATGCCTGCATCCTGGCCCCACAGGCTGTGGTCGCCCCCCGTCACTCCCCCAAGGCTGGCAGCAGTGGCAGAGCCTGGAGCCAAGAGCTTGGGGAGATTTCCAGGGAACAAACAGGGCTGCTGGCAGCGAGGCTGGTACCAGCTGGGGGGGCAGAGCAGGGCCCCTACCTCCTCCTGGCCCCTGCAGCTCGCGGCTGCTCTCCCAGCCCCACAGGGAGCCGCGGGGTGGCAGTGCCCCAGGCATCCCCACAGGATCCAGCCCGCAGGATCCGCTCGTCCGTGCCTCGAGCACGTCTTGGGCAGCCACCGGGGTCAGGGCAGGACTGTGGGGAGCAGGGCAGGGAGCTGGCACCTGCCCGTGTGGGTTCAGCCATGAGCTGTGGAAGTCACCACAGTCAGTTGCCACTTCTGCCATCAGCCCCAGCCTGTTATTTCTGCCGCTAATTTTATTCTGGTGTTCGGCAGCTAATGACTCTTCCCTGCTTCCTCATCAGCCTCCTCCGCTCCTCTGCCTCCTGCACAGCCCCTGGAGCCCACCTGCCCTGCACCCTGCCCTGGCACAGGCAGTCCTTGGCCCAGTGGCACCTGGGCCTCGTGGCCCATAGCCAGCTGGTCCCAGCTGCTCTGCTGCTGAACTCTGGCCCCAGCACACAGCTGCCCCCTTGCCCTCAGCTGCCCTCTTGCCCTCCTCCATGCAGGTGCCCAGCCAAAAATCTCAGCACACTTGGCCATGCCTGTGCCCAGTTCTGGAGCCTGATGCAAGACCCCTGAACTGAGCTCTGCGTGCCCCCAGCCCAGGCACAGCACCCCCATACGCAGCTCCCCAGGAATGTGCCCCCCAGGTCTTGGGGCTGCGTCTGCCCCACCAGGACCCACCTGCCTGCTGCGCCTGCATGAGTTTGCCGTACACGGCGTCGGCCGACTCGATCAGCGTCCGGCTGGTCTGGATCATCTGGGGAGAGGGGCAGTGTGAGCCTGGCAGGGGCAGCATTGGGCAGCAGCTGCCCCTCACCCTGGCACAGCAGCTGGCATCAGGCACTCGTCACCACAGTGCATGTGCCCAGGTGTGGTGTGACCAGCGCCTGGCCAGCGCCCGGGGCCCCTCCAGCACAAAGGAAGGAAGTGGCTCCAGCTGTGGTGGTTAATGGGATTTGTGCCACCAGCTGGCCCCAGCGCAGGGTGCAGGCAGCGTGGGCAAGAGGACAGGGTCCGTGGGGTGCCCTGTCCTGGGCAGAGAGGTGCTCCCGGTGCCACTAACCCCGCCAGGAGCCAAGCCCCACTTACAGTCTCATAGGCGGTGAGGACCTTGCGCAGCAGGTCGGGGATGGGGCCCTGGGCCTCCATGGGGGGATACTGCTCTGCCAGGTTGAGGGTGACGCTGGGGGTGCTGTCGCTGTGCAGCAGCCACGTGGCCACGGTCAGGATGCACTGCTTCATGTTGGCAGCCGGTGTCAGCCCACACAGCTCCTTGAAGGACACCAGAGCGTTCTGCAGGCAGAGACCGGTGTCAGACTCAGCCCAGGAAGACCCCCAAGAGACCCCTCCCCACCAGGAGCATCCCAGTTTTCCAAGCTCTCTCCTGCACATCCCCCAGGAAGAGGGGAACCCACCTGAGCTGCTCACACTCCTGCCCTGGTCCCCCCTTCAGGAGCCGGCTGCCCCCCATGCCCCAGCAAGCTCCATACCTGCACGTTCTCCCGCAGGTCGGTGGCCTCCCGCAGCGGCTGCGTGGCCGTCCGGAAGACCTCATCGATGGCCTTGATGCCGGTGGCCTTGGTGGAGGTGTACTCCCGCACCCGGCGGCCCCGGCGGCCCGCCAGCCCCCGGCGGTGCCCCTTGCCCCCCCCCCGGCGGTCGGTGATGGCCACGTGCACGAAGAGGGTGGCATGGGGCAGGGGCTCCCCGGCCAGGGACTGGAGGGGGACGTGGCGGTAGCCGGGCTGCAGGCACTCGAAGGGTATGGTGTACTGGGCGATGAACTCGTCCCCGATGTAGTCGTCGTCCAGCACGACGAAGCGCAGCACAGCCAGCTCGGGCAGGTTGATCTGGAACTCCAGGCTCTCGTCGAAGATGGGGTTGTCCCCGCTCTGCAGCGCCGTCTTGGTGCGGTGCTCGGCACAGTCAGCCGGGATGCCGTGGATCTCGGCGCAGACGTAGGGCTCCACCACCTCCCCCTTGGCCCCCGAGCCCTTGGGCTTCGGCAGGTTCTGCCCACTGATCACCTTGAGGTGAAGGAGCTGGGCGGGCACCCCGGGCAAGGAGTCCTTGGCGTTGGCACTGAAGTAGGAGACCTCCTCCCGCATGATGGCAGGGCGGAGCACGTAGCCGCAGGCTCCGTTCTGCCGGAACCAGCCTGCGTTCAGGTCCATCATGAGCCCTGGCGTCTGGTAGTTCATGGCTACCATCTGGCAGCCGCACTTCCAGAAGTCCTGGGGGTTCATGTTGCTGGCGTCGATGCGCATGGGGCTGGGGTAGACGCGGGAGAGGAACCGCTTGTTGTAGCTGACCAGCTCGGCAGGACACTCGTTGGCGAAGCGCCCTGCCTCCACCTCGCTGAAGGAGCACATCTCCCAGTAGCGCTGCCCGCGCCGCGAGCTCTCGAAGTCCTGGAAGGGGACAGCCTGGCAGAGGCTCACCAGCTCCGAGAGCTCCCGGCTGAGGCGCACCCGCCGCGGGCCACCCCCCTCCGGAGCCTCCCGGTCCTCCTGGCCCAGCCGCCGCGCCAGCTCCCAGCCTTCCTCCTCGTCGGACACCTCCCCCTCGCTGTCCTCGCAGCCGGGCGGCAGCTTCTTGCCCTTGATGAGGATGCGGCCCTTGAGCTGCTCTGGGGAGGGCAGGTAGGACGCGGCAGGGTTGGGGGGCTCCAGGTACAGCTTGTCCCCCAGCGTCTTGCGCAGGCACTGGGCGGCGAGGCGCTGCTGGGCGGCCGAGCACCGCACCACCAGGCAGAGGATGAGGGGGTAGGCAGAGGCGGCGAAGGCCTGCTGGTCGATCAGCCCCACCACGGTGCGGAAGGGCACGCAGGAGGCGGCCGAGGGGCTGGTGTAGACCACAGGCTCCCCCTCGGGGCCGTCCCACAGCACCAGCTCGATGCTGCGGCAGCCCAGCCCCAGGGCGCTGATGTAGCCGCTGATGTCCGAGCGGCCCCAGAAGTTGTCCTCCAGCAGGCAGGTGCTGTGGGCAGAGCTGATGTAGTAGTGGGAGAGAGGCTGCGCCATGTCCTGGCACACCTTGCGGTGCTGCGGGTCGAAGATGGAGCAGTCGGCGGACAGCAGGTACCGCGTGAAGCCGTCGATGGCCAGGTAGCCTTTCTCCCGGCCCTCCTTGGAGGGCTCGTACTTGCCCACGATCTCCAAGCACTTCTCCTCCGTCACCCCCTCCATGCCCTGCTCCACCTCCAGGAACATCAGCAGGTCCTTCAGGCCCAGGTACTCCTTGTTGCTGGAGAACTGCACCAGCAGGAAGAAGATCTCAGGGCGGGTGCAGAGCTCGCAGTAGGCCTCCACAAAGAGGTCGCAGGCCACCTCCGCGCCGGGACACTCGTTGGCCTTCTGCAGCTCCTTGAACTTCAGCTCGATGGTGGAAGCCTTCATGCCTGGGTTGAGCGCTTTGATCAGCTGCACGGCTCGGGGCACCGGGATGCGGCCGCACTTCTCCAGGTCAGCAAGGTCGAAGACGGAGGAGATCCAGGAGGTGCGGAGGCTGGGGTGGGCGGTGCCGGGGGCCTCGGGGCTGTGCTTGCCGTAGGACACCAGGTACCGCAGCCCCATCACCCAGGCGCTCACCACCTCGGCCGAGCTGGCCACCAGGTCCAGGGACTCGTAGTTGTCTCCGTAGATGATGGAGAAGGCACACTCGTCCGGGAACTGGTCGGAGAGGCCGTTGCTGCGCAGCACGGGCGTCTTCTTGCCCACACGCACCTCCTTCACCGACTTGATCTCGATCTTGGCCTTCTCCGAGTCCTTCTTGGAGGGCTCCCAGCGCAGGGAGCGCAGGTCGGCGTCCAGCACGAAGAAGCGGCTGTACATGCGCGAGTTGGAGCGAACCTTCTTCAGCTCGCAGCCCTCCAGCATCAGCGAGATGCAGGCGCCGGTGCTGTTGATCTTGCGGTCGTTGGGCATGGTGCTGAAGGACACTGTCTTCTTCTTCTGCGGTGCCCGCTGCCGGGAGCCGTCCTGCCAGGGCGGGAGAAGGCAGCGCTGGGTTAACAGCAGGGCCTGCAGACCTTAAAGGTCTCCCAGAGGTCTCCTCCAGACAAGATGGTTCTATGGTTCTAAGGGGGCAGAGGGCAGACAGCTCCTGCCCCCTTCCTGCTCTCTCCACCCCAGCCCTGATGCACAGCATGGTGCCCCAGGCTGCACCAGCACCACACGAATCCCAGTTTGCCCCAGTCCAATCCTCTCCCTGGAAGCTGGGGGCCAGCCCCAGCCCTGGCCTCCCCCACACTCGCTGCCTGGTTTATTTTAACTCTGCTTTCCTTCCTTCCTTCCTGCTCCCAGCCCTGCACCGGATCCTTCCCCACTGCTCACCCACCCTGGAGCCACACATGGCCAGCCCAGCATGGTCCCTGGCCTGGGGACACTGGAGGAAAGCAGGCACTCAGCAGGACCAGCTTGTGCCCACAGCAGCCCCACCTCTGTGGAGGAGCACAGGCCATGCCCCTGGGCACCATGGTTGGGGCATCCCAAGGTGATGCTACTAGGGAGCCCCAGACAGGGTCCCCCAACTGCCACAGAGTGGGGGCGAGTGAGGCTCCTGGCCTCATCCCACAGAGCTGCTGCTGCTGCCCATGCAGGGTCACAGGGGGTCCAGGCTGCCCACTGCCTGCACCCTGTGCCCACACTCTGCCCATACCCCTGTGCCAGCCCTGCCCCTTGGCGGGGAAGGGAGATCCTGCAGCCACAGGGCTGGAGGGGGCAGGGGATGAAGGGGAACAGCAGGGCTGGGAGCATATTATGGGATGGATTTCATTAAGCAGTGCAGCAGGAGGGATTTAATCCACTTCTTCAAGATTATGGTGAGTCACCTCTAATCCCTGGTGGCTCCAGCAGGGGCAGCTCCTGCCCAGCTGCCCAGGTTGAGGGAGAGGGGGTGACCAGTTCAGCACCCCCTGAGCTTCCACACCTCCCATGTTGAGCACGGCCCTGAAGGCTTTGGATCTGCCCGTGTGGAGCCAGGCAGCCCTGGCCAAGGGCCAAGGGGACAGGTGACGTGGGCTCAGTGTGGGTCACACCAGCGGAGAAGGACTCAGCACGAGCAGAACCACCAGATGCTTCCCGTGGGCAGCAGTCTGAGCGCCCCACTGCCGGGAGCCCCACTCCTCACCTCCCAGGGCGTGATGGTTGGACCCACAGCAGCCTGCCCTCACCCCTGGGCAGGACCCCCCGCACCTCTGCAGACCTGCTCCCTGCCCCGACACACCCCAGCCCCGGGCGGCTCCGCACCGAGCCCCGAGGCGAAAACAGGAAATCCATCCGGAAAGGAAACACGGGCGGGGGGCCTGCGTGCGCCCAGCACCGGGGACCTGCCTCCAGCTGCGCCTGCCACAGCCAGCCCAGCCCACCCCTGTGGCACGGCCTCGCCCCGGATCAGGGCAACACCCCCAACACTCTCCCCTCAGACTCCCGCAGCCCCAGGATGGGGAAGGGCAGGGGGGTGCCTGCTGCAGTGCTCTGGGGTGCAGATGTGCAGCATAGACCCCAGGCACACAGGCTCTGCCCTTCGGGCACAGGCAGACCTGTGGAGCCTCCTGCCCACAGATGCTTCTGGTTATGCAACCCAGACTGGGCACCCGCAGGGAAAATCCACTGCTCCCTGGCACGGGCACTTCCCAGTGGATCTCTGAGCCTGGGAACACACACAGGGTGCAGGCAGGAGTGGTGCAGGCAGGAGCCACAAAAGCTCCACAAGCAGGCCAGCAGCAGATGCAGGACATGGCACCCATGATCACAGCAGCATGGAGCATCCCTGGTCCCAGGGCTCCGGCAGCAGCAGGGCATCAGACTGGCACACACAGCTGGCAGTGAGCAGGCAGAGCTCTTGCCAGTGCTGCTGCACACATCACACCCACAGATGCCAGCTCCACGGAGGAAAGACACACCAACCATGATGCCAGTGGCAAGCGCAGGCATCCGGCTGGGCACGGAGGGCACGTCCGAGCGCAGCTGCCCGGATCTAGAGCATGTGCTAAGTACCTCTTCAGCCAATTACGGCGGCGATTAGTGCCCTGCCGAGCGCGGTCGCGCTAATCGCCGCCGCCACCTGACTGCCATCGCGCCCGGCCAAGCAACCGGGGATGGGCAAGGGCCCATTGGCCTCCTCGCCCTTCCCGTCACCCCCGCAAGGCCCGACCCGGGGGTTCCCCGCGGCGCAGCAGCTTGTGATGGCAGCAGACAGAGGAACTGAAAGCCTCTGGGGCTGAGGCGGCTCGGTCTGGCCACAGCTCCGCTGTCCAGCTAGGGCGGCAGGACTGCTACCGCCCCGGCAACGCCACCCGGCTCCTGGGGTCTCAGCCGGGGGCTGCTTGCCAGCCTCACCGTGACACGCCATGGTTTGCCCTGGCTCTGGGTCTCCCCCCTGCCCCATCCCCGGCTGGGCAGCACGAGCAGGGGTGCCGGCAGGCAGCAGCAGCCGGCGGCGCTGGAGCGGAGGTAGTGGGAGGCCAGGCACAGCCAGGGCTCTTCTGCCGTCGTTTGTTCCCTGCCAAGAAGACAGCAGTGACACATTCACTCCCCGCAGCACCAGCTGCCACTGCCCAGCGAGCGGCCGTGGAGACAGAGCCCAGCGCAGAGGCATCACCGAGCTCCCGGGGCCAGCGCAGCATGAGGAAGGGGCACGGGGGACAGGACAAGAGAGGTCACCTCCTGCAGCGGGGAGGAATAGCTCCAGCTCTCTCACGGTCTCATGCCAGCCTCCTCCCAGCTCACCGGACCTCCAGCTACCTCCACTTCCAGCTTGGGAAGCGAATAGGGCACAGGTCCCGCTGGCAGGCACGGGGCCGGCCCCGGGCTGCCCCTGCCCAGCAGTGATTCACTTTCACATTTCACTCCCGCGGCCGCGCCTGGAAATCCCGAAAAACAACAGCGCCGGCAGCTCTTCCCACATGCGCCCCTGCCCCTCCCGCAGCCAGCCCCTGCCTGCTGCCCCCGGCTCCTCCGTGCCCTCACTGCAAGCTGTAGCCAGGCTCACGGTGCCAAGTCCCTTCCCCGCCCCACAGCCACCACACGAGCACTGTGGGCATGAGCCCCCAACTCCCACCCACAGCAAGCTGAGGGCAGCAAAGCAGCCACAGATCCCACAGCACAGGAACGGTCTCAGCATCCCGCAGGGATTAGGTCTTGGGCAGCTCCTCCCCAGGTCCTGCTGGGGCTCGTTGGGGCCCAGACCTTCTGCGGGTCACCACGGATCCTTTCCCCAACTGCTGTGCAGAGTTGGTACAAGCCACCCTCCTCCTGCCAGGGAGAGCCCAGGCACAGAGGGGTCTCAGCCAGTGGCGGTGGAGGAGGTGGCACAGGGTCCCCTGTACCTACTCAGGAACAGGAGAGCTTTGCTGAGAAGGCAGCAGGATGCCTGCAAGGGTACGAGGAGCATGGCATGGGCAGTCAGTGCCTGCACAGTGCCATGGGCAGCAGGTCAGCTCCCTGTCCCTCGATTGCCAGCCAGCCTCAGCCCATGGAGGTGCTCAGCACCATCAGGTATAGACAGCCTCAGCCTAGGGAACCCATTCGGGACCTGCAACCCTCCAGCACCAGGGCAGGATCAAGCCCTTGATGGACTCGGAAATGCAGGATGGACCAGCACAGGCTGGGGACATTGTCCGAGTCTGACCTCCTCCAGCACCCTCCCCACCGGCGCTGGCCCTGGGCCACCCAACCCTCACGTGAAGGCAAATCCCGCGGTGACGCACGGCGGTGCCAGGGATGTGCCCAGCCCGGGGTCACGAGAGGGGTTCACCTCCTGCCTGCGGTTCCCCTGGGCAGAGATGGGTGGCGAGCTGTGTGGCCCTGGGCAGACCTCGGCAAGGTCCCCAGGGGAAGCAGGCGCAGATGGTGCCCTGGCACCGGCCTTGGCTGCAAGGGAGCACCGGGAGGTCTCCTGCTGTCACCAGTCACTCCACAGCAGTTTGCAGCGGGAGCCCAGGAAGGGGCACAAGATTCCCTGTGCCACCCGGAGGTGGGGCCAACGCCTCTGCCCAAGGAACCAGGTCCTGGGAGCAGAAGATCGTGGCAGGGTCGGCACCATGGGAACAGCCCTCACACCGGGAAACCGGCTGCGGGAGCCGGGGCGGGGGGGGCGGGGGGGGGGCGGGCCCCAGGCGGTCACGACCATTGTGTCAGCGAGCACCGAGCAGGGCAATTAGCGGCGCTCATTTAGGAGAGCACACACGTGACCCCCTGCCCACCCGCCTGGGAGACCCCCAGAGACCCTCCCTGGCTCACAACTCCACCGGGGGCCCCCAGCTAGATCATGAGCAGAACGGGCGGGCCCAAGGCTCAGAGCCTTGCAGGGAGCTCGGGCAAGCGAGAGGTGCCCGGGAGCCAGGAGCAGGCATCCCCTTAGTGGCAGCCGTGGGTGCCCTGAGCAGGACAGGGCGATGCTGCAGGGTGATTCCCACGGCCACACAGCGGACCCGTGGGGACAGTGATGGGGCCATCAACGACCACGCGACGAGGACAGGCCTGGCCCAGCCGAGCACGACGCCTGCGCCAGGCTTTGCCCTTGGGGACCAACGGTGCCGGGCAGGGCGCGGGGACGCGGTGCCAGCCCCGGCAAGAGCAGCCCCGGCAAGTGCAGGGCAAACCCCGCGCCTGGCCGGGCAGGCGACGCCCGAGCACCCACCCGGGGCTGCAGTGGCCCTTGGGCACGGCGGGAGCCCGAAGGACAGCGGGCACAGCGGGCACGGCGGGGCTGGCAGGGCCGGTGGCCGCTGGCTCCGGGGCCGGGGGACGCTCAGCTCCCGGGGAGGGGCACGGCTCGACGGTCCCGGGAGGCCGGGAGGGGCCGGGGCCGGGCCCGGTGCGCGGCCGATGCGGAGCTCTCACCTTCATGATGCTGGCCCGGGGCGCGGCGGGCGCGGGGCTCCGCTCCACCGAGTCCTCGCGGCTGCTGCTGCCCGAGCCCGACCCGGGGCTGCCGCCGCCGCCGCCACCGCGGGGCCCGTTGGGCAGCGGCGCGGCGGGGCGGGGCGAGCCCGGTGGCGGGGCGCCCCGGGGCCCCTCCGCCATCCCCCGCGGCGTCAGGGCAGCGGCCGCCGCGGGGCCCCGGGCGCCCCCGGAGCCTGCGCCCGCCGCCGCCGCCGCTGCGGGCTCAGTGGCGGAGCGGGCGGGAGGCGGCGCGGCCGGGAGGAGGGGCCGGGCCGGGCCGGGGGCGGGGACGCGGGTGGGGACGGCCGCGGCCCCCCCGCCCCGGGCTGCAGCGGAGGGGAGGGGAACGGACACCGGGGACCGAGCACCGGCACCTCCCGCCGCTCGGCGTCTCACGGCCTCCGCCCAGCCCCGCAGCTGATATCCCGCTGGGACCCCGGCCAAGCCAGCACCTCGCAGCCTGGTACCCAAACCGACCTGCACCCCACAGCCTGGCACCCAGACCCAACCTACGCCCTGCAGTCTTGGCACCTCTAGCCTGGTACCCGAAACGAGCCTTGCTCTCAAGCCAAGCCTGCACCCTGGCCCTCCCCAGCGGGTCGGTCGCCAGGCAGGGGCAGGGGCGCTTGTGAAGCCCCAGGGCCAGCCCAGCTCTCCTGGGTGCGGGGCTTGGGGCTTTCCCCGGGGTGCGTGTGCCCGTGGAGGCGCCTGGCACGGGCATGGAGTCCAGCAGCCCCACTGGCATCCCCCCCCTCACCAGCTGCAAGCCCCCACCCGCAGCCCACCAGTACTTTGCCAGCAGGGATGGGAGAAGGAACCTCAGCCTGGTTTCCATCCTCGGCAGAGTTTTGGGGGAGGATACTTTGTGTGGGCCTTGTTCAAGCACTGTCCCCTGCCAGGAGCCCTGCCCACCCCCCACTGGGAGCAGCTGCCCGCTCAGCAGGCTGCCCCCGCACCCCCCTCACTGCCCCTCAGATAAACAAGGAGCAGAGAGACCAAGGCCGGTCCTTGTGCCCGGGTCCCGGTGCCTCACTGGCACCAACAGCCAGACGCTCCCAGAGCCTCAACTCACCCGGACTGGTTAAATATTCATAGCTGCCCCTTCCCCAGGACCCCCGAGCAGAGAACAGCAGCTTCCCAGCCCCCAGAGCACAGTCAGGGCTGTCATCAAGAAATGGCTTTAATGAGGATTAAAAATAATGGCATTAAAAATCCCCCCCCCGCCCCCAGCTCCTGCCCTTGGCTCGGGAGAGAATCCTCCTAGCTGGATCCCGGGGGGTTAAAGACCCACAGCAGCCCTCGCTGGAGCCAGGCAGAGGGTCTGCTTCATGGCAGCCAGCGCCTGCCCGCGGCATCCCTGCCACAGGACAAAATGCCACAGGCCCAGAGCGCAGTGTGGGGCTGAGCCGAGCTCCTGTGTGTGCTCCATGCTCTGCTGCTGCTCCGGGGAGGTCTCTGCTGTCCCCTCCACACGGACTGCGGTGGCCGAAGTGTCCCTCGGGACAGCTGGGCACTTGCTGTGCTGCGGCTGCCTGTGGGCACTGTTAAGGCACTGGGCAAGGTGGGGTGAGCCATGGCCACTGGTGGCAGGACCCAGCAGCCCCAGGACACTCATCAGTGTCTGTGGCCCCACTCCATGCCCAAGAGCCTGGTAAGGGGCCAGGGCTGCTGGTGAGTGCCCGGGGTCTGCCTCAGGGCTAGGCTGCGCTGCAGGTCCTGCCCCATTCCTGAGGGCACCACTGAGCATGGTGCCCAGCAGCACCTGCGGCTACTACGGAGCAGGGGCACGGTCAGGCTCACCGCTTCCATCTGCTCCACTCAGCCAAACGCTCCAGGACTCAGCACCCCTGCCCTTGTGCCCCACACCAGGGGCTTGGCCCTGCCCCTGTGCCAAGCAAACCCCAAGGGTGGGAGGGCCGCGCCCCCCCCGGGCTGCCCTAGGAGACGACGTTGCTCTGGATAAGGTGCAGCAGCCGCTCCTCCCGCAGGACCCTGGGCATGGGGCGGGCAGAGCCCAGCGCCTCCCGCAGGCGGGGCAGGGCTCCGGCCCGCAGCAGGTGCAGGCGCAGGGCCCCGACGCTGCCCTTGAAGCGGAAGGATTTGTAAATGGGGAAATCCTCCTGGAGACATTGGTCCAGCTGCAGAGAGAGGACAGCTTGGCACCAGCTGCCCCCGCAGAGCAGCCTAGCCCCCTTGCTGTGCCCGGGGCTCTGCCAGCAGCTGCAGGCCCTGGGCAGGGCTGAGCTGTGCCCATGCCCCCCCAGCTCCCCCCCCGCAGTGATGTTCCATCGGCACAGAGGCTGCCAGGCCGGCACAGAGGCTGCCAGGCCAGCACCGCGGCGCTGGTGACGCAGGGGGGCACAGCCTGTGTGCCACTCACCTTGTAGCGCTGCGCCTCCGACAGGTCCCGCAGGCCTTGCAGCTCCACGAACACTTCGTAGTGGGGGGCAGAGGCCCCTGAGGAGGCTCCTGCAGCAGCACCACCAGCCCCTTACAGCTGCCCCCAGCCCCAGGGGACCCGGGGCCGAGCAGAGCACAGGAGGGCTCTCAAAGTGCTGGTCACACTCTCGGGGGGGCTCAGCCGGCTCTGGGGGCACTCACCCAGCAGGGCACTCTCCACACAGACGTAGTCGACCAGGCGGGCACCTGGCCACATGCCCACAGCACGGCACAGGCTCTGGCAGAAGCGCTCCTCGGGGATGTTCTCACCCCGCACACTCAGCACCTGGCTGTCCCTGCAGTGCCAGGGCGGGTGCTCTGTGCCATGGGTGCCACTGGAACCGTCCCATCTGGACCCTGCCCGGCACAGGGCCCCCTGAGGTGAGGGGCAGCAGTGTCCTCACCTGCGCACAGGCTCCACCACAGGACACTGCCGGTGGAAGCCAGTCACCCTCAGCACCTCTCCGGCCTGGCACCTGCGTGGGCACGGGCATTGTGAGGGGGGCCGATGCCGGGTGCGTGGGGCTCGGACGGGCAGCGCTCCCCCCAGACCACCACAGCAGGGACAAGGCACCTGTACTGCCCTGGCCGCGCCGTCAGCACCAGGCTGTACTCGCGTCCCTCCCAGAGCTCCCCCAGCAGCACCGTCCGCGAATCCTCCTTGGCTGGGCAGGGCAGGAACTCACAGAAAGCCCAATCAGGGCACAGCAGGAATCGGGGCACCGGCTCCTCCGGCCACAGGTTCATGCCGAGCAGGGCTGGGCAGAGGGCAGCACGGGTCAGCATGAGCCCCCCCAGACCTCCCTGCCCATGCAGCCTCACTCCCTTCCCAGGGGGAGCTTCTCAGCTGGTGCCAGCACAAAGCAAGTTCTCCAGGGAGAGATGTGGCACCAAGAGGAACCCACAGCTGCGGGGGCAGGGGGCTTGCGCTGCCACACAGCAGCAGCTGCCCTGGTGGACCCCATGAGGGGGACACTCACCTCCTGCTGCCCGGTAGAAGGGGCAGTAAATGGGCATCCCCTTGCAGTCAGCCTGGTGGAGGGCATCACGGTAGAGCTTCTCAGCACCATGTGCCATCCCTACCACCACCACCTCCAGCTGCGGCCACAGGCGCTGCACGATGCCCTCGAATCCTTGGGCACACTCGGCCCGGACCTCAGCTGCCCGGACAGCGTCGGGGGCCAGCAGCGCCTCCAGCCGGCCCCGCACGTCCTCAGGCAGCCCAGGCTGGGGGCTCAGCCTGCCCAGTGCCAGGTCCTGGGCCAGCGCAGGCCACTCGGAGCGCAGCGTGCCCAAGGCATCGTGCAGCTCTGCTGCCAGCCCGGCCTCCAGCACACGCAGCGCAGGCTGCCGCAGGGCAAAGAGGAGCTGCACCCGCAGGGCAGCAGCCCGCGAGGGCAGGGTGCTCGCCTCGTCTGGGGTGCAGTACAGGGTGGGCAGGGGCCAGCCCGCCGGGGCAAGGGGGCCGCTGGGTGCCCAGGAGAGAAGGGCCATGCCCTGGGGAGCTAGCGCCTGCGGGAAGGTGGCACGGAGGACATCGAGGTAGAGCAGGGACCCCTGTGCGAAAAGGGGCAGGGGTCAGTGGGACACCGCCTCCCCCTCTCCACCCTCCCCCCCACCCCGCCCCGTGTGCAGTGCCTGCGCTGCTCCTAGTCCCCGGTGCCCGTACCTGCAGAGGGGGGTCCGTGCCCCAGCAGCTGCGGAGCAGGGCCCAGGGGTGCAGCGGGGGCACCTGCTCCCCCAGCCCCCCCTCGGGGCAGCTCTGCCCCAGCGGCTGCCGCTCCCGAAAGGCCTCCGAGCCTGCGAGGGAGGACCGAGGTGAGGGTGGGAGGGGATCCCCGGGACAACCCCCGCCACCCCCATCCCATCGCCCCCCCTCACCGCGGGCCGTGCCGGGGGGCAGCAGCCGCCGCAGCCGCCGCTCCTGGCTCAGCCCCACCTCGCTGCCCAGCAGCGACAGCCGCCGCCGGTACCGGCCCGCGGCGTGGTGCAGCGCGGAAAGGACCAACCGGTGCCGCAGGGCGGGGGCGAGGAGGGCCAGGGCCAGGGCCAGGGCCAGGGCCAGGGCCAGGATCACGGCCACCACAGCTGCCACCGCCACCAGCATCCCGGAGCGCAGCGCGACCGCCGCCCCCCAGCAGGGACACGGGCACCGGGACCCGCCTCGCCCACGGGGCACCGTCTCGGGCTTTCCCCGCGGCGATTCCGCCTCCGGCAGAAATGACGAAAAATGACCGCGACGGCCCCGGGCCCGCTCCCGCCCCCGGCCCCGGCCCCGGCCCCGCTCCCGGCCCCGCCTCGCTTCATTTTCGTCTTCTCCTTTCCACAAAGCAGCCGGCGCGGCCCCGGCCCCCCCGAGACGCGATTCAAGGCCAAGAGCAAACCCCTCCGATTCCCACGGCCCTGCTTTACAAACCGGCGCAATTTGGCTGCTCTTCGCTTTTTTGCCCAGGAGAACGCCCCCAGCCCCACCCCCCAGGGCCGGCTGCCGGGGGCTACCCTCTGCTCGCCCCTCTGCCCTGGGGAGAGGTGAAGACGCGGATCCGCGCCCTCCTCACCTGCTCTGCATCATCCCTAGATGGGAGAGCATGGCGTCCCCGTGCCCCCTCCCTGCCCCCGGCCCCACTCTGGCCCAAGGGGCTCCTCGCCCCACCACGCTGAGCAGGGCAGGGACCTGCCCCCTCCCCAGACACAGGTGCAACCCAGAGCTTTTGTGTTACAAAAATATTCCGTGCTTTATTTACTCTGTGATAGAAAAATAACATGGCCAGGACCCCCGAGCTTCTCGGCCAAGGCCAGGGGAGGTGCTGGTGGGGGCAGACTGCCCGCAGCACCCGGCCCCGCCTGGGCACCCTCACCCCCCGTCTCCATCGCGCTCGCACCGGCTCCCGAGGGGACGCCGAGGCTGGGAGCCGAAAGGGCTCCCACATCCTTGGGGGTGTCAGAGGAGGCAAGGTCCAGGAGGGGACTCACCACCACGGAGCAAAGCACCAGCACGACCCCCCCTCGGCCCCGCACGGGCGCTGGGTGCAGCCACGCACCCCTGGGCCCGGAGCCACGGGCAGCACAAGAAGGCGACACAGACACTCTGAGTGACGACTGCGAAAGCAAACCCGAGCCCGGCCCCCCGGCCCCCACCCCGGGCAGCCCCTCGGGAAGCCGGGGGGGCCGCAGGGCTGGTGCTGGCAGAAGCAGGGAGCCGAAGCTGGGCCTCTGGAAAGGAACATACAGGAAAACCATGCGACAAATCCGCTGCCGTTTATAGAAGGGCAGAAACACCAAGGGGCCGGCGCCGGCCTGCGGTGCAGGGCAGCACAGAGCGAATCCCCGGGGCAGGGCCCACCCACGCCCCCCCGGCACAGAGACACGAACACGGCACAGTCCTGGCAGCGCTGGGGCCGGGGGCAGGGGCCGCGGGCACCCCGTCACGACTGGGCGTGGGGGATCCACTGACTGTCCATGGGGCGCCGCAGCAGCTCCTCCACGTGCTGCGCCACGTCCATGGTGTCGTCCAGGTCGAAGTCCCCCTCGGGGTCCAGCACCGTGTCAGGGCTGCGGGAGGCAGGAGGAGGGTGAGGGGGGGCCCGAGCGCGCGGGGCTGGGGCTGGGGGATGCAGTACCTACTTCTGGGTGTACATATTGTAATGGGGCTGCGAGCAGACGGCGGGGGAGGGCACCTGGTCCATGTAGGTGGCCCCTCCAGGGGCAGAATCCCCTGAGGCGCTGACAAACCTGCGGGCAGGAGGGGGCATGAGTGCTGGCACGGGACAGGCTCTGCTGGCAGGAGACCCAAACCCCACCCACAAACGGTGACCATCTGTGGGTCCCCAGCCCCGTGGGTGGCAGCCTGGTGAGCAGGGAGCATGGCAAGAGGGACATTCACCTTCCTGGGTGCTGCACAGCCCCGCCTCAGCCCTGAGTCTGTGCTCCTCAGCACCCAGTGCCAGCTCAGCACCGATGCGGCCACTGGCAGTACCAGAGCCTGGCAGCAGAGGGGCCTGGGACCACTGGCTGCCACCAGCCAGCTCAGTGGGGACAATCCCATGGGACCACCCAGGATCTGCCTCCAGGGTCAGACTTACTCTGGCACCACTTGCTTGATCTGTGGCTTCACGTACCCATCCACGGCTTTAGCTGGAGGGAAGGAGGCAGTGCTAAGGCCCTGAGCTGCCAGTGTGTGCTGCGAGCCCACGGCACAGCGCAGCCAGCAGCCCACCCCCACGGGCTGGGCGCAGCCCCGGGGCAGCTGTGTGCCGTGAGCCCCAGCTCCACCGCGGCGGGAGGCAGGAAGGGGGTGAAGGGGCAGCGCTACCTGGCGTGGACTCACAGAGAACCGGTGTGTAGTACTTGGAGAAGACCTCATCCTTGGGCCGGTCAGGGAACACATAGATGAGGTAACTGAGGTCCCCCAGGCGGTCGGCCAGGGAGCGGATGGAGAAGTCCCTAGTGGTGAAAGGCATCAGGTTCCAGAACATCCTCTCGGCTGGAAGAGAACAGCGAGGAGCACAGTGACCCCCAGAGCCAGCAGCCACTGCAGACACAGCTGTGAGACCCCAGGGAGCAGCACCGGGCAGCTCCCGGGCTGCATCCCCGCCCCCGGGGATGAAGGCGCTGGGCGCAGAGGACAGGGTGAGGCAGGAGGTGTGGGGAGGCTGGGCAGCTCCAGCCTCCTCTGAGCCATGGGGGGAGCAGCAGGAAGCACCACGGAGCTGCTGCGCTTTCCACAGCCCCAGGCCTGTCCCCACGGCTGGGTCAGAAGGTCCAGCCCAGTCCCTCCTCCCCCCGGGTGCCAGGACTCGGTCTGGATGCAGCCCTGGCTGCAGCAAGCAGTGTGCCCAGCCGGGACAGGAGGTGCCAGCGCAGCAGCCCCAGCCCCAGGGGCACAAGCCAGTCAAGTCCCAGGCTGCTGCTGGGGACGGCGGTGCCAGGGTGGTGCCAGCCGCCGGCGCTCACTCACAGGAGTCGAACTTCCAGGCGATGGTGATGCCACCGATCTCGGAGTCGCTGAAGCGCAGCAGGAAGGTCCCATCCGGCTTGTTGATGAGCAGGTCGTGAGCCTGCTGCTTGTTGACAAAGCCCAGGATGGCCCTAGGCAGAGCAGGGCTGTCAGCGCCGGGCCCGGGGCCGGGCAGCGCGGGGCAGGACGGCTCTTACCCATCGTTCCAGTGCGGCTTCAGATGCTTCTTCAGCACCTCCATGACGCCATCAAACCACTGCCAGAAGGTGTAGTTCCTCCCGGGAAGGTTTTCCTGCGGAAAGCCCCCGGAAATCAGCGCTGCTGGCCCCTCACAGCCTCACAGCTGCGGTTACGCAGCACATGGTGACCCTGGCACCTGGGCTGCGCCTGCCAGCGCTGCCAAAGCAGGTGCGGGTCAGGCCAGCCCCGGGGCAGCACCAGCAATGCCTCCCTGAGGGCACAGAGCCTGTCTGTGGGTCCTGCAGCACCCTGGGTCCCTCCAGGTGAGGAAGGCTCCCACCCCACTGCAGTCAACGCTTTGCATCGCTCCAGCAAGAAACAGCTTCTCGGGAGGGAGCTGCCCCCTCCAGCCCCCTGGCACGGGTGCAGCAAAGCCCACCCCAGGAGCACGGTGGCAGCCCCAGCACAGAGCCCAGGCTGCTCACCCGGTTGAACTGGGACCAGGACACTGTGGTGCTGCTGTAGTCCTCCAGGTGGGAGCTGGTGCTGTTGAAGAGCTTCTGTGCCAGGAACACCAAATTCTCCTTGGTCAGCCCACGGCTGCTCTGCACCTCTGCCTTGAACTTCATGTTGAGCGCCTCGCAGAGCTGCGGCCACTGCACCTTGTCCGGCACCGCGAAGGGCACACGGCCCTGGGGGCACACAGCAGGCTCAGCACCCAGCCCTGCCTGCCCCCACCCGGACCTGTCCCTGCCAGGAGACAGAGCCCAACTCCCGCAGCCCCCTGTGCAGACAGGGCCTGGCCTGGCCCCCTTGGTGCTGCCACTCACAGGCTCGGCAAAGGCATTGTCCCAGAGCACCGTGGCTGTGGCGTTGTTGTCCTGGCTCCCATGCACGATCACCACCACGGGCAGGGACAGGGTCTGCCAGGAGAGAGGAGACCAGGAAGAGCTGCAGGGCACCATGGCAGCATCGCCCACGGGCACACCCCCAGCATACACCTATGAGCAGCCCCACATCCATGGGCAGGGTGCCCACAGCTTGCCCGAGCCCTGTGAGGGGCCATGGCTGCTGCCCCTGTGAGGGGCCATGGCTGCTGCCCCTGTGAGGGGCCATGGCTGCTGCCTTTACCTTCACCTGGAAGACCAACTCGTTGCCACCGACGCTGAACTGCGACTCGAAGAGGATGGTGAACTTCTCCTCCGTCACCGACTCCGCCCCGCGCCGGTCCGAGCGCTTGATCCGCTTCAGGGACTGCAGCAGCACCAGGGGCGAGCGAGGGAGGCGTGGGGACACCAGGGATTCCAGGAGGGAGAGGAGGGAGATGCAGCACAGATGGGGACAGGACAGGTGGGCTCAGGGGGTCAGGACAGGTGGGCTCAGGGGGTCAGGACAGGTGGGCTCAGGGGGTCAGGAGGGTGGGCTCAGGGGGTCAGGACAGGTGGGCTCAGGGGGTCAGGAGGGTGGGCTCAGGGGGTCAGGAGGGTGGGCTCAGGTTGTCAGGACAGGTGGGCTCAGGGGGTCAGGACAGGTGGGCTCAGGGGGTCAGGAGCGTGGGCTCAGGGGGTCAGGACAGGTGGGCTCAGGGGGTCAGGACAGGTGGGCTCAGGTTGTCAGGACAGGTGGGCTCAGGAGGTCAGGACAGGTGGGCTCAGGGGGTCAGGAGGGTGGGCTCAGGGGGTCAGGAGGGTGGGCTCAGGTTGTCAGGACAGGTGGGCTCAGGGGGTCAGGACAGGTGGGCTCAGGGGGTCAGGAGGGTGGGCTCAGGGGGTCAGGACAGGTGGGCTCAGGGGGTCAGGAGGGTGGGCTCAGGGGGTCAGGACAGGTGGGCTCAGGGGGTCAGGAGGGTGGGCTCAGGGGGTCAGGACAGGTGGGCTCAGGGGGTCAGGAGGGTGGGCTCAGGTTGTCAGGACAGGTGGGCTCAGGGGGTCAGGAGGGTGGGCTCAGGGGGTCAGGACAGGTGGGCTCAGGGGGTCAGGAGGGTGGGCTCAGGGGGTCAGGAGGGTGGGCTCAGGGGGTCAGGAGAGGTGGGCTCAGGGGGTCAGGAGGGTGGGCTCAGGGGGTCAGGACAGGTGGGCTCAGGGGGTCAGGAGGGTGGGCTCAGGGGGTCAGGACAGGTGGGCTCAGGGGGTCAGGAGGGTGGGCTCAGGGGGTCAGGACAGGTGGGCTCAGGGGGTCAGGAGGGGGGGCGAGCAGAGCCCTGGGCACTCACCATGTTGCGGAAGTGGGCGCTGAGCGTGCCGGTGGCCTGGTGGTACTCCATCACACAGCAGTTGTTGAGGATCTCCCCACTGCTCTCACTGCCAGGGGAATGCCCAGGGTCAGGGGACCACCAGGGACCACACCCCCTCCTCCAAGCCCTGCTCCCCACTGCCCTGGCCTGCCCTGGCCGCCCCCAGCGCTCCCACCCCTGGCATTACTTGCGGGTGCTCTCGTTCTTGAGCAGGGCCTTGGCCTGCTGCTCGCTGATGATGGTGGCCTTCACCTGGGGGGGGTTCATGTGCACGTTCAGCTTCCCCCCCACCAGGAGCCGGACGGTGGCTGCGAACTTGGTCTGGGTCTTCAGCACCTGGGGGGGCTGCTTCTCAATGATGAAGGTGCTGGGGGGGACACAGGTGTCAGGGCAGGCAGAGCAGCCCCAACCCAGAGCCCCCGTCCCCACTGGGCACCCAGCACCACCTGGTGACCAGGGCAGAGATGATGTCTGTGATGGTGCCGTTCAGCTCCGACAGCATCTCCTCC
Organism: Dryobates pubescens; assembly: GCF_014839835.1. NCBI lineage: Eukaryota > Metazoa > Chordata > Aves > Piciformes > Picidae > Dryobates > Dryobates pubescens. The sequence goes on along the minus strand of NC_071647.1, from coordinate 427,380 downwards.
ACCGGGCCCGGGATGGGCAGCTGCTGGCACAGGTGCTCTGCGCGCCGGATCTGCTGCCGGTTCTGCCAGATGATCTCCGCCAGCTTCTCGCACCTGGGGGCAGCCAAGCTCAGCACCGTGCCGGGGCTCAGCACCCCCTCCCAGCCCACCAGGCATGGCCAGCACCCACCAGGTCTGCAGCACATCCAGGGTGCCCTCGGGGGGGCCCCCGTTGCCTGCCAGCTGCTGGCGCCGCTTCCACTGGATCAGTTCATCGTCCAGGATGGTGGTTTGCTGCTTGCGCAGCAGCTGCAGCGTCTTCTGGTGCTTCTCAGCCAGGTCCTGCGGGGTGGGACGGTGGCATGAGGCACGGGGGTGGTGGCATGGGGCACGGGGGCGGTGGCACAGCTGGCACCGTGGCACTCACCACTCGGTACTGCTGTAGTGTCTGGGCCTCTCGGTGCAGCCAGGCCTCGAGCGATGCCTTCTTCTGCTGCAGAGTCGTCTCTCGTGACAGCCGCTCCTGGGGGCCCAGCTGGGAGAGCTGGGAGAACTGGGCTGGGGGACAGGATGTGGCATTAGGGTTGGCACCACCGGTGTCCCAGCCCCGGCACCCCCTGGCCCCCCCTACCTTGGAGGCGCATGTTCTCCTGGTACTGGATGATGAAGTACTCCTGCGTCTGCTGCAGCTTCTTGAGCTCGTTCTCCGAGTCCTGCGTGATGAGCCGCAGCTCCTCGAAGGTCTGATTGATCTGGAGGTGCTTCTGGGACATGGCATCCACCAGGGACCCGGCTGGGGAGGGGCTCTGCAGGGCACACCGGGCGCGCTCAGCACGGTGAGGGGACCTGCCCCGGCCCCTGGGTGCTGCTCCCTCCCCAGACCAGCTTCTGCCTCAGGGCTGCTCCCAGCCACTGCCAGCCTTGCAGGCCCTGCTCCCTGCGGCCCAGGCCCCACTCACGTTGTTGGCCTCCCGCACCAGGCGCTGCTCGTGGTACAGGATGTGCCGGATGCAGCGCACCAGCTCCATGGGGCACCGGTCGTAGGTGTTCTGCAGGGACAGCGCCGGCTGAGACGGGCACAGGGCAGGGCAGCCCCCGGCCCCACAGCCCTGCCCGCAGCCCCCCCTCACCTGCAGCTGCGTGGCATAGTGGCCCAGCTTGATCTTCAGCAGGAAGCCATCCTCGCCCACCTGGTGGTCTGCCTTCTTCTGCAGCTCCTGGATCAGCCCCTCCAGCAGCTGCGTCGCCTTCACGTTCTCCTGCGGGTTGTCGAGGTCGATGGAGTCCCTGCGCGTGGGGCAGAGCGGCATCAGCACCGGGCCGGCCCTGGCCTTGCCTCCCAGCAGAGGGGAGCACCCCCAGCACCCCAGGGATGGGCACCCTGCTGACCTACCAGGCCTGGCTCTCGATCCACTGTGACAGGTAGTGCCGCACCTCGATGGGGAAGTGCTGCCCATAGAGAGCCTGCATCTGCCGCAGGGCTTCGCCCTGGAGCTGCTGCGCCTGGATCCACACCGCCATGGCTCAGCACCTGCCGGGACACAGCTGCTCAGGGCACCGTGCCAGTGCTGTGCCACAGACGGGGGTCACGCCCAGGCAGCCCTATGCAGCAGCCTCCAGGCTGTCAAAGACCTTTGCAGGTTCCTTCAGGCCCTCTGGAACTACCACAGCAGCCTCTAGCTGCTGAAGGCAGGGGCGGGCAGGGGACCCCGGCTCTGAGCCCCCCTCTCTTTTCTAGGAAGAGCCCTGGGGCTGCCCCCGCGGATGGAACTCATCATCCCCCTGGCGGCGCCGCGGGATCGCAGCCATCGCCAGCCACGCAAATGAGGAACAGGGCCAGGGGCAGGGCCGGAGAGAAATCCAGGGTGACGCAGAGCAGAGCCCCCCCCGCACTCGCCCCGGCCCTGCCCACGGCCCGGCAGTGCCAACAGCTGCTGCAGACCCCAGCCGGTCCCCCGGTCCCACGGCCAAGCCACGTCCCAGCGCCACGAGGGAGACGCTGGCTGGAGCGTGGAACTTCCTGAAGCAAGTTTCGGGGTGGCTCTGGCTCCAGCACGCAGCCCCAGCACCCCCAGCCGGCGCAGGGCAGCAGGGAGAAGGGATGGGCAGGGCTGGAACCAGTCAAAAGTCAGGGTGTCCCCCACAGCAGGCATGGCAGCAGGCTGGTGGAGCTGGAACAAGCAGTTGGGGGTTGAGTCTTCGAGGGTGGCACAATTGTGAGCGGCGAGGGAGGGCCTGGGCAGCTGCTGCCCCCCCGAAGAGCACTCACACACACTGCCACCCACACCACCCTGACCTGGCATGGGGCAGAGGTGCTGGGCAGGGCCTCAGGCTGTCTCCCGAGGCTGGGTGACCAGGATGAGCTTTGGTGACTGCACCAAGCAGTGAAATGCTGAGGGAGGTTGGCAATACAGCAGCAGAGGCTTCGCTGCCCTCCCCAAAATGCTTTGTTTGGCCTCAGAAATGCCCAGCAGCCCCAGGGGCTCCAAGAGCAGCTGGTGCTGTCCCCAGGGCAGGGGCACACACGGGGGGCAGCAGCAGAGGGTCCCTGCAGAGCAGCCGCAGCCCCAGCCCCCCAGCCCGGAGCCCCAGAGCAGGAAGAGGAACAATAACCAAGAGTTGGCTAAAAATGGATTTTTCCCCTATAAAAAAGGAGGAACATTTCCAGTCACAGAAATCACCCAGCTGGCAGGGAAGGGCCTGGGCAGGCAGAACCACCCTGGCAAGGAGGGGAAGGGAGGGATGGGCACAGCAAGACGTGCTGGCAGCTGGGGACATTTGGTAACGGCGCACACCGGGCAGAGCGGAGCAGAGGGGCCGCAGCTGTGCCAGTGCCACCACACCGTGAAGGGCCCAGGGATGCCTGCGTGGGCACAGTGCCAGCCAGCACTGCCCTGCCCAGTGAGGGAACGGTGACAGCTCCCACCCCGCGGTGACAACTTCCCACTGCTCTCCAGCACTGTTGTTAAGCAACCAGGCTGCAGGGAGCCGGCAGGCACCGTGCTCGGCCGGCACCCGGCTGGCAGCAGGAGCATCACTGCCAGGGCACCTGCTGATGGCGAGCTGGCATCGCCTCAGCCTTCACAAAGGGACCCTGCAGCGGCTGGTGGTGGCATGGATCACCCAGCCTGTGCTCCTGATGAGGGTAGGGCTGTGCCCAGGGCCACACCACCCCAGCAAATCAGCACACCCCGAAAAACCACTGGGACACAACCTCCGTGGGCATCACCACAGCAACAAACAGAACCTCCCCAAGGGTCGTGGGGCACCCTGAGTGCCCCAGCACAAGCCACCAGTGCCACCTGTCAGGACCAAACCAGGTTTTTCCAACCACAAGACCCAGCAAGGCTGTGGGAACATCTCTGCTTCAGCAAGAGGGACAGTGCCACGGTGCCACCGTGCAGCTGGAGCCACAACAGAGCTGCCAGCCCTTCCAGGCTGCCCTGCACTCCTGCACCCAGCTGGCTGCTGGCAGCACTGCCATGGCTTGGTCCACATCCAGCACCACACTCCTTGATGGCATCACCAGCTGTCCTCAGCAAGTGCTCACAGGCCTTGGAGCCTGGCAACAATTTCAGCCCTGTGCCCAGGGACCAGCTCCCTTTACCTGGCTCAGGAAACCTCTCCAGGGCTGGGCCGTGCCCACTCTGAGGCTGGCACTATTTGCCCAGCCCTGCCAACCAGCCAGGGCACTCGCTGCCACAGACTCACACCTGGCCATGGGTCAGCCCCAGCAGCTGCAGCAGACATAATTGCAGTGTTTGAAGCTCCTTTGCATTTCCTTGCTGGCAGCAGAGCTCCAAGCCACCATTACTGCAGTTTGGTTAACCAGCAGCAGCTCAGCAAGCCACAGCCTCAGGCTCACCGCTGCCAGGCCGGCACAGCCGCAGCTGCCCAGAGCCAGGACAAGTGCCATGGGGAGGACCCCGGCCCCGCAGGGCAGCATGGGCAGGGCAGGCAGGGGGCAGGCACTGGCGGGCATGGCTTCTGCACCCAACAGCTCTGCTCCCTGCTGCCAGGGAGGCACCCGGGGAGACACCACCCAGCTGCCACGAAACAGACAAAAGCCACCCAGAAGGGCCCCTCAGAGCGCCAGGGGCAAGAGCAGGGCAGAGGACAGACAGGGGGAGGTTGGCAGCAGTGCTGGGGCCAAGGGTAGACAGAGGACCCAATGTGACCACCCTGGGGAAGGGTTAGAGCAGCAGCCCTGGGGGCAGGAATGGTGGCACTGCCATGCCCTGACAGTGCTGGGTCAGAACCCGCAGGGAAGCCTGAGCAAGGCAGGATGCCTCACGGGGTGAGACTGCCAGCGGCACTGCACTGTGTGCCACCTTACCATGCACCACGGGCAAAGCCCAAACACAGGCAGCTGCATGCACACTGCTGCAGGATGCTTGCAGGATGCTCCCCACACGCAGCCACCCTGGGGACCCCCTGCGGGCAGGACATCCCTGCCCTGGCACTGGCACCGCCCCCGACTGCAGCCCCTTGCCCAGTCCCATGCCACGCGAGGCTGAGAGCCTGGCAAAGCCTGGGGAGACCATGGGAAATGGCTCTGACCGTAGCCCCCCGCTCCCATACGCCTGTCCCATGCTGCCCCTCTGCTCGGTGCTCTCCTGGCCCGGGGGTCTCCGGAGCGCTGCCCCCCACTGCCGCCTCCCGCCGCCGTAAACAGCCCGGCACGTGGCGTCCCGGCACCTCCGGAGCCCGGGAGCGCTTCCAGGTCACGGCTGCGGGGCCGGACCCTGCGCACAGCCGGGGGGCTTCCGTCCAGCCCCCGCCGGCGCTGCCTCTGTAACCCCGCGGAAGGGGGGGGTCCTACGTCCCCTCACGAAGGGCAGCCCCGAGCGGGCTCCATTCGGGGCAGGACCCAGGCTCCGGGCGGCGCTAGCGGAGGGGCTCCGATTCCCCCGACAGATGCCCCCCAGCTCTGCCCGCACGGGCTCGCCCCGGGGACCTGCTGCAGTCCCGGCCAGCCCCGGTGGGCCCGCACCGCCGGACCCTCGCCAAGCGCTGCCCCAGCTCGACCCCCCTCGCGCTCGGGCCTGCCCATGCTGCCCTACAGCCGGGGGCACAGCGGGCTAGGCACCCATGCGAAGGGTCCCGCAGCCCCGGACCCCTTCCACCGGGTACTGCTCCAGGCGCGGCGGAGCCCCGGGGCTCGGCGCCGTTCCCAGCTCCTCAGTGCACAGGAGCCGCGGCCCCAGCTTGGCACAGGGTGCCCCGTTCCACGCCGCACTCACCGGGGTCGGGCACGGCTCTGCCCCACGCACTCCTCCGGTGTCCCGGTTCCGGGTCAGCCCGGCCGCGGCTCCGAACGGCGCTGCCGGTGCCAGCGGGCTCCGGGGCCCGCTCCGCGCTACAGGAAGAAGCGGAGAGAAGCTATTTCCTTCCAAAATGTCAGCTGCTGCGCAGGGCAGCCAGCCCCGGGCCGCCGCCAGCTTCCTCCAGCGCCGCTGCCAGGGCGTGAGGCTGGCAACCCCTCCGGCTCTGCCCCGCTGCCCTCCCCACTGCAGGAGCGGGGCACAGCCTCTGCCATCGAGGGAGTGGTGGAGCTGAGCCGCGCAAGCCCCTAGACAGGGATGGGACCCCAGGGACCGATGTGGGAGTTAACCACGGGGAGGTGGGGCAGGGTCACCTGCACCCCCCGGCTCCATTCACACTCCCCTGGCACACGCGGAACCTGCCCCCCAAGGGCAGAGGTGACAGCCCTGCAGCCAGCGGGCCCAGCCAGGACTGGCAGTGGCAGGACCAGTTGGGCATCCTGGCAACACAGGGAGCTAAAAGATGGAGAACTTGCCCTGATACAGGCACAAGGGAACAGCCTGGCACTGCCCGGGCAGAAGCCGGCCCCACATGCAGGCAGCGATGCCACAGCTGGGACCAATGCTGCCACCCAAGTGCCCAGCGGAGGCTCAGGGCCAGGGGCTGCCTGCAGCTCAGCTCCTGCCATGGCCTGGGGCTGTACCTGCCCGCTGGCATTTGCTGCCCACGGGAAGGGTTCAGATTTTCCCTTCCAACCACAGAGGCTCAGAAACCAGCATCAAGCCAGAGCCACAAAGCACCCAACCGGCAAAGTCCCTGGAGTCCAGGGGCTGGCACCCCCGGAGAAAACCACCCTGCTGCACCAGCACTGCCAGCTCCTTGTGGCAGAGCTGGGGCCATGGCCATGCTGCCACCCCCTCAGCTGAGATCACTGCAGGACACACAGGAGGACCAGCCCCAGCCCTCAGGATCAGCCTGGCGAGACTGCCCCACCACACCAGGTGCCCAGGACCACCTGCTGGGTGCCAGTACAATGATCCAGCTGTGCCAGAACTGCATGGGCTGGGCCTGGGAACAACGGGGCCCTGTCTGGGCATCAGGGGCCACACAGGGCAGGGCAGCACGGCACAGGCAGCCTGCCCACCCAGACAAACACAGGCAGCCAGGGCTCAGCAGGAGCCAGGCAGTAGGTAGGACCCACACCGCAGCCACATTGGCAGAGCTGAGTGCCCACCTGGCCCCCACTGACAGGAGACCACTGTGGATCCTGCAGGGAGCCCAGTGCCCACCGTAACCCACAGACAGGATTAGAGAGGCCTGGGTGGAGCTTTAATTAATCCTGGCTTCCTGGGACCAAGCAGCCAAATGAACCAGCTGTGGGGCTGGCACAGCAGGGAGCTGCCAGCTGCGACACCAAGGAGCTGCCCCTGGGCTCAGTGGGGGAGTTCCAGGGCAGGTGTGGAGCCGCTGCCCACCACAGCAGCCTGGCTCTGGGAAGGGCAGGGAGGTGACAGGATCCCAGTGACCCTCATGGGCCAGGCAGATCCAGGACAAGGGAGAAGCCCCCACACCCATTCCAGCTTATTCATCCTTCTAACAAACCAGTGAAGCAGCAGAGTCACTGCCCAGGATCCCACAGATGCCCTGGTGCAGCTGCAAGGTCCCTAGGCCCTCTACCAGTCCCTGGCATCGAGGTTGCCTCCAGTGCAGACCCCCTCTCACTGCTAATCCCTGCTCAGACCAGCCCCAGTCAGGAGGGAAGGGCTGGGCAGAGGGACCTGAGGATTAAGCTCTTTTCAGCATCGAATTAGTCCAGCCTGGGCCTGCAGACACAATTTCATCTCAGCTGGCACGCTCCACTGGGCACACAGCGGCACTAATCCAGTCCCTGGCCAAGCAGGATTTGCAGAGCAGGTCCTGGGTGGGCAGCACAGCAGCAGCTGCATCCAGCCTGCTCTGCCATGCTCCTGCTCTCTGCAGGAGAGACACAGCAGGAGCTTCCCCCACTGCTGCACAACCAGCCCAGCCCACAGGCACAGCATGGCAGCGCTGACCCCCACACCCCTGGTCTTGGGAGCAAACACCACACATGGACACCCAGGCAGTGGGGGATGCTCTGTGCCCACTGCCAGCAGCAGGAGGTGTGGATGGAGCCTGCGTGGTGCCTGGGAAAGGCTGGCACTGCTCTGCCTCGACAGCCTTGCAGACTTCCCGGCCCAGCAGCACACTGGCACCCCTGCCCAAGCAGTGCCACCGTGGCACGGTGCCAATAGCTTCTGCAATAAAATTGTCACTCAGGGCAGACAAAACCTGCCCACCAACCTATCCCGATGCCCACCAACCTATCCCGATGCCCACCAACCTATCCCGATGCCCACCAACCTATCCCGATGCCCACCAACCCGCCCGGGTGGGAGAGCTGCCTCGCGGCATTCCCCAGGACGGGAAATGCTCCACAGCCCTGGGTGCAGCAGCTGCTGGCAGCGCTAGGGCAGAGCTGAGCCCCAAGCAAGGGCCCTCCTCAGTGGTTCCAAAAGGCTGAGGTGAAGAACTAGATTAAAAAGGAAGTGTGCCAGGCTGGAGCAGCTGTGCCACCTGAGGCTGCAGCCTCAGAAGTGCCAGGGCTGCACATTACCACCACCAAACAGGGCAGAGATCATTTTACAGTGCAAGGGGCTCGGATACGCTGCCGGCAAAAGCTTCCTCTCCCTGCTGAGAGCTTTGCAGCCATGGAGCATGAGGGACAAAACCCCAGAGCCTGCATCCAGCACCCAGCCGCTCGGTGGCCAGGGCTGTGCCAACGCCATGCCAGCTCTTCAGGCTCTGCCCCAGCTCCAGTCTTTCCCCCAGTCCCCTCCCTGGCAGAGCTGAGCCACAACGCAGCATTTGCAGCCCCGAACAGGAAGACAGAGTTGCAGCAAAAATGGGGGATTGCAAAACTCACCAGCGACTGTTGGAGCCGGGAGTGAGTCGTGACCATGTCACGGTGTGGCTACAGCACCGCGGCTACCCGAGCCCGGCGAGAAGCCGCCCGGCAGCAGCGCCTGATGGCAAGCAGGAGCCGGCAGGAGGGGAAGAGCAGGACCCGAGGAGCCAGCCTGCGCTCCGCCAGCGCTGCCGGCCCCGCCGGGGCAGCCAGAGGGGTGGATTCTGCTTTATCAGCAAGTTGGCTCAGGCCTATCGGCCAGGAAGCTGCACTCGCCTGTCTGCCTCCCCTTCGCCGTTTCCCAGCGCGGCGGGAGCGGCGGCTCGCAGCCTCCTACCTTGCAGCAGCCAGCAGATGTTGCTAGAACCGCTGCTGCGAGCAGCACCCGGGCATGCCCAGCACCGCCTGGATCCCTGCGCCGGCCACGCGGTGCCAGGGTAAACACCCCCGCCCCCTTCCTCCCGGGATCAAAACACTTGGGGGTTGCAAAATAGACACCCCATGAAAGGAAAGGCACGCCACAAAAACATTACAGCTGTCGAGGCGACTTCTCTCGGCGCACGGCACAGCCCCAGCGACAGCAGCGCCCCAGCGGCAGCGGCCAGCGCAGCCTCCCGGGCCGGAGCTGCCCGTGCCACCGCGGGGCCGAGCCCTGACCCATCCCGGTGAGCCCCAGGCTCCGACCCCCAGCACACGCAGCCCTCTGCCAGCCTCCTCGCCCCCCCTCCACGGTGCCTTTGGTCTCAGAACATGGAGGCTGCTCTGAGGGCAGTGCCCATGGCCACGCAGTGGGAAGCTGGCAGCCACTGCAGCCCTGCCAGGCAGGGGGACACCAGCCCCCAGGATGCTGATGGAGGGGAGGTCCTGCTCGACCCAGACGTCATCCTGCCATGCCCGGGCTCCCCGGGGCAGCCACAAAGCCCGCCGAGCACAGCGCAGTTTACCGTAATTCCCTGCAACCCAGCAGTCATTTCCCAGCTGCCGGCGCCGCTTTCCTGTACTCGGCAGAGCACAGTCACCGCTCGCCGCCCCGCCACCCACGCCGTGCAGGAGCACGGGGAGCAGGGATTTTTCGCAAGCTGAGCATCTGGGGTTTGCTATCACTCGAGGGAGAGCTGGGAAACCCCACGGCGAAGCCCTCACAGGAGCTTTGGAGTCAGCACTTCCCCGGCAGCCAGAGGAAGGTCCCTCCTGAGGTTCCGTGCAACCCTGCACCAAGCTCCCCGTCCCCAGCGCCAGCATCCCTTGTCCTGCCCCCAAGCATCAGCCACCGGACAGGATGGGTACACCAAAGCCACTGAAGTGACTCTAGTGACAACTGCCGGGGGGCAAACACCTCCCGAGGGAGGGCACCGTCAGTGAGAGGAAAGCAGAGGGAGTGACAGGCGCCCATCTCGCCCCATTCCCAGCTGGGCTCCCCCGCCTCCCCGGGCACAGGCTGTTGGCACCTCTCAACCTGCACCCGAGCTCCTCCTCCATGTGGCTGCCCACACTGCACAGCATGGCACAGCCCTCATCAGCCCCGGGGATGGTCATAGCATTCAGGGATGTTGCCGTCCTCACGTCCAGCAACTTGAACACCTGGAAGCCACAGCAGGGATTGCTCTGGTCCCAGTGGCTTTGGAAGCACCGCGGCTTGCTGCAGCTGTCTGACCCAAATGCTCCCAAAGCCTCCCCTCACCAGAGCCATGCAGACAAGGCAGAGCCCAGCTCAGTGCCAGGCCCCAGGAAAACTCCCCTGCAGCACGGGATCGCTGTGCTGCTGCAAACAGCTTGGAGCATGATGGCAAACCGTGGCTTGAAACCGTCCCCAAGAGAGCATCACAGCAGCAGCGAGCCCCGAGGGGCGCCAGGCAGGGGTCCTGCCACAATGAGGTGGCCTGGGCTGCAGGGACCTCATGTGCTATGCCCTGCCATGGGTGAGCCACATGGTCCTGCCCCAGGTCACAGTCCCACCACAGCAGTGCCAAGCCCTGCACCACTCAGCACTGCACCCCAAACATCACCAATCAACCACTGCCTGTCCCCAGCACACTGCCATGGGGCTCCCCGAGCGGCCAGCTCCCCCCAGCCCACGTCCCAGCTCTGCTGCGATGATGCCAGAGGTGCCACCACCGTCAGCAGGTCAGGTGGCAGCAGAGTGGAGGAGCCCTCAGCAGTGCCAGGCCCACACCCCACTGTCAACACAAGCTGGGCACTGGTGCCCCGCAGCCACTCGGTGTCGTGGCAAGGAGCTGCCGGGAGCGTGGCCTGGCACAAGCACGGCAGGCAGCCGGGCACCGAGCCCTGACAGCTCCGTATCCCGCCGGACAGGTGGCCGCCGCTCCCGGGACTTGCAGTCACCCGGCCGGCAACGAGCTGGGTGAAAGGCCACCGGGCGCTGCTGTCCCCGCCGTGTCCCCGCTCCCGCCTCGCACGGGGAACGTTTCTCGGCTGCTCTCGGCTGCCCGGCACCGCGCAGCCCCTGTTCCCCGTCGGCGGGCAGGAGCCGCTTCTGCCGCCGAACCCCGGCCCGGTGGCTGCCCGCGGGGCCCGGGACTGGGCTTTGGGATCAACCCCGGCGCGGCGGCTGCCGCTCGGGCAGGGCCTGGCCCGGGACCCGGCCCCGCTGCGCCGGGGAACGAGCGCCCCCGTCTCGGGATGCGCGGGGGCCCCAGGACCGGGACCGGCCCGCGCAAAGTCCGCGCCCCCCGAGGGCGGCCCCGCTCCCGCGGCCCCTGCCCACGCCGACACGCCGAGGGGTTACGAACCACCGCAAACCTTTACCGGAGGCGGGAGAAGGCTCAGGCCGCGCCCCAAGCCCCGGCCCCGGTGCCGCAGGTGTCCCGGGCCCCACCGCCCCGCGCCGGCTGCGGCCGCGAAAGCGAAAGTGCGGCCCAGGCCCAGCCCAAGCCCCAGCACCGGCCCCGGTCCCGGTGTGGATCCCGATGCCGGTGCTGGTGCCGGTGCCGGTGCCGGTGACAGTCCCGATCCCGACGGCCATAGCGACCCCGCTCTCGGTCCTACCTGCGGCCGCGGCGGCGGCTCCGCTGTTCCGGCGGTCTCGGCGCTGGCTCCGCCGCCGCTCTGCCCCCTCCGGCCGCCGCCGCCCGGCACCGCCCCCTCGGCACCGCCCCCCGCCCGCCCCCGCCGCGCCACCGGCTCCGGGTAACGGCACCGGGCACCGGCAGTTGCAGGATTCGGCACCGGCTACGACGGGGCACAAACCATCACCGGAGTTTGCACCGAGTACCGGGGAAACTCAAAGCAGCACTGGACATTGCTGCTGCGTACGGGGCTGCCCAAACCGGTACCGGGAACTGCAGCTGCAGGCGGCACTGGCAGCAGTCACGGGCACGAAGTGGGGAGTCCTGCTCCAACACCAGCACTGTCCCCGGGGGCGGCACCGGCACCGGGATCAGGGCCCCAGGACCAGGTGTGGCCAGGAGCCTCCACAGGCACCGGGCCCCTCATCTGCACCTCTCGCTTGTGCCCCCCAGCTCTGTGAGCATCTCTCCCTCACCCACATCCCTGCCACAGGACAGGCTCTGCCCTGCAGCCCTGTGCCCCCCACAGCCACTCACACACCTGCTGCATGCCAGCAGCTGTGCTGCAGCACATCCCTGGCAGCTGCCAGGCTGCAGCCACGCTTTGGACTCTCCTCACTCCCCCAGTCCATATCCTTTACTGGTTTCTTTGTGCCATGCTGCCCACAGGCTTTGGCCACCTCCCGTGCGGGACTGGGGTTTGCAGTGGGAGCTGGGGGGGCCCGGTGGGGTTTGTGTGTGAGGAGAAAGGGAATGGTGGGATGAGCACTGCCCAGCTCCCTCCTGCTCCTCTGCTTCTCCCTTCTGGTAACTCAGCAACAGGCACACAAGTGGCAGCTGGCACAAAGACCACGGTGCCAGGGCTGCACCAGTGAAGGACTGAAACCAATGGGGATGAGTGTAAAGCCCTGGGTACAGCATCGGGCACTGGCACCGGCCCTGGCAGGAGCATGGCCCAGTCTGGGTGGTGCCACAGCTGAGGCTGGGCCGTTGCAGGATGAGGGCACTGAGCTGGTGCTGCAGGCTCCAGGGGTTGATCGGCTCTGGCCCAGCACCCCCTGTGCCAGACCTGGGCCCCCACCTGTGCTTGATTGACATCCCCTGGATTCCAGTTCCTCCACCGCGGTGGTGCCAGATGGGCACATATGTGGCTGCAGCTCTGCCTGGTGCTGACTGACCAGGGACCATGCTGGGGCCCCAGTTTGGGCCTGGATGCCCTCTCCCACCACAGGCCCTGGGCTGATGCCACGAGGGCACATGTGTGGCTGAGGTCCCCATCACTGCCACAGCCTCCTGCAGTGGTGGGCTGAGGATGCCTGGAGTGAGGGCAGGGCAGGGGGAATGGGCACCAAGCACATCTCCTGAGCTGCTATGTCCCCTGCAAGCTGTGAAGGGATCCAAGGCACTGCTTCCTCCTCCGGCATCCCCTAAACCAGGCAGGGTGGCAGCAGCCAGCAGAAAACCAGCCTGAGGAGCTCCTGTACAGCTGCCCACCCTCCTGGGCAGCACTGGCATCTCGGGGTGATGGGGCATGCTGGGTGCCAGGCACCGCAGGCGGCTGCGCAGTGGCAGGCAGGAAGCAATCCTGGGTGTGCTGCTTTCTGCCCCAGCGCCGCGTGGGAGCTCCTGGGCTTTCACTTTTGCTACCAGGCAGTGTTCTGAAGCCTGAACAGACTCTGGAGGGAATTCAGTGGGCTCTGGGCACCCTCCTGCTCCAGCCTGGGAGCAGCATGAGGAACCCTGCCCAGGACCAGTGACCACCCAGCGCCAGGAAGCTGGGAGGGACAGGCCTGTGCCTCCTTGCTCGAGTGCCGAGGCTGGGACAGGATCATTCTGGGGCTGGTTCACGTGCTGGCAGCTGCAGAGCGCTTGGCTCTGTGTACAAGCAGGGTCCCAAGCTCTCACAGCTCCATGTTTTGATCTGCTGTTTTCATACCGAAGTCCTTCTCTCCCCCTCGGCAGTGTGCAGCTGTGGGAGCTGCCTGTGAGGAGCGAGCCCAGGGGACAGCACAGTCCCAAAAGCTGGGGCCACAGCAGGAGCACGGCAGGATGCCCAGGGACCCTTGTCCAGTTGGCAAAGCCACAGGCTGCCCAGGGGGCTATGGCCGTTAGGGCTCTACTGCCCAGGCTGAAACCCAAACAGCTCCTGCTCCAGCCTCTGCTTATGCTCCAGCTCCTGCTGTAGCTCCTGCTCCTCACCCCTGAGCCCAGCCCCCTGTGTCCGTGGGCCAGGTGCCACCCCAGCACCTGCTCCCATGCAAATGTCAGCCACGAACTGGAGCTTTGCTACTCACCACCTCCCTGCCAGCACTCACTACGTGCTCTGAGCAGCCCAGCAGGACCGGGACAGCCCAGGAGGATGAGTGGCTGCAGCCCCAGCAGCTTCCAGCTCCCACCAGATGATTCGTTGGCTGCACTCCGGAGGCATCTCACACACACGGGTGACACATCGCCGCGGAGCTGCTGCCAGCAGAGTCCTGGCTGCCGTCGCCAGCGCTCCCCCTGCGCCCCAGACCTCGCGGGAGGTGAGCTGGGAGCCCAGCGAGCTGGGGATGAGCACCCAGCGTGGGGCCAGCATCTCTCACGCCGTCTTTTTCCACTAAGACAAAGGAAAGGAATGGGGAAATGGGCGCCAGGACTGCCCTGCCTGCCTTGCCTGCCCTCCCTGCCTTGGCTGGGGCCGCTCCCGCTCCAGCGAGTTGCATCACGGGCAGGAGGCTTTCACAATCCTGGCCCACATCAGCCAGCGGCGCAGCCATCCAGACTCTGGAAAATCAAGGTCACAACGCACCGGCTGCGGCTGCCGGCCCCGGGCCGGGCACCGCGGAGCCAGGCGGAGCCAGAGGGAGCTCCCGGGCACAGCCAGCGCTCCCCTCTCCGCCATCTCCCTGGCCCTGCTTCGTTGCAGAGCAGCCAGACCCTGCCATGGGGAGCAGGTGCTGGCGCTTCAGCGTCCAGAGCACACCACGGACAGCGCCGACCCCTCCGGCAGGGCGGGAGAGGTGGATCCTGCAGCGCAGCACCTGGGCCTGCTCGCAGCCCCAGCAAGCTCCAGGCGCCGCCGGGTCCCTGCTCACATCAGGATCCTCGGAAAGTCTCACAAAGCCTCTAGGAAGGTAAACAGTGTCCAGGCTGAGCTGTGGCCAAACACGGTGTCATCTGTGATGAGCTCAACAGGATGCTGAGTGACGCTGAGCATTCAGGGCAGAGAGGGAGCAGGGCCCTCGTAATTGATTTCCTAGAAAATTGCCTCTGTGTTTGGAGCTGCAGCCTGAGGAGCGCAGGCAGCGCAGCCTCCTGCTCTAAGTGGCATCTCGAAGGTCTTAATTATTTCTCAGGAGTGGAAGCATTTATTTAAGCAGCTTCTGGAGAGGTCCCAAGGCTTCTGCCCTCCCTCCCCCAAAGCCCTCCCAGCACATCCCATCCATGAGGCTCCTCTGCATCACTCCCTGCAGCTCCTGGGACATGCTGGGCACAGGGCAGGGGGCTTGGCCAAAGTGCCAACGTCACCTGAAGGCAGGGCACAGCCTCTGCTCCATCCCCTCGGGCCCCTCAGTGAGGTGACAAATCCTGCTGAGGACCCAGCCTCGACCTGTCCCTGTTGGGGTCCCACAAGGTCCCAGATCTGTGCTGAGGCCACAAAGCCCTCTTGTGATCACCCAGCCCAGCTAATGAGAACCAGATGAAGCCCCAAATTAGTCACAGCTTCATGTTTTTCCCACTCAGTTTCAAACACAGGGTGAAGCTTTGGCAGCCAGCACAGCACCATCCTGCCCCACCCCAGCCCCGAGCCCCTTCTGCTCCCAAGGCTTGGCCACACCATCACAGAAAGCTGCAGCCATCCCCCATGCCACCCCCAGGTCTCTGGCCAGCCTTGTTCCTGGCTTCTTGCCCCTGGCAGCCTTTGTTCCCTGTGCTCTCTGCAAAGAACCAAGGCCACTGCCCTGCAGTTCTGCTTCCCAGGGCAGCCATGGCACTGTCCCCATCCCAGCTGCCCCGGAGAAAGGTGCTGCCCTGCTGTCCAGCTGTCCTGGCACAGCAGGTCCCGACGTGGCATGGGCCATAAATCCACCCAGCGCAGCCAAAGCTGGGGCAGTTGCTGGGCACAGGGTCCAGCATGCCCTGTGCCACGGTGGTCCTGGCATCCAGGCGTGATGCAGAGGTCATCCCAGAGCTATTTCTGCTGCAGCTGAGGGATGTGGAGGGAGGTCCCATGGCAGAGCCAGCCCAGATGTGTCCCCCAGGGTCTGACCCTGCCAGGAAGGAGACGATACAAAACCCTGGGGACGGTGGGGCTGGACCTATGGGCTGCAGAGAGCAGGGCACAGGCAGCATGGACGTGCCAGGGGCAGCATGGACGTGCCAGGGCCCAGCCAGCCCATGGGCAGCATGTGGCTTGGAGCAGATGGGCAGGGCCCAGCTGGGGGCACCAGGGAAGCATCTTATCCGAGGGGGAACTTCCACAGGAAGCCTCAGCTGCCAGCCACTCAGACAGGGCTGGGAACAGCCCCAGCAAACGCTTGGTCTCCGCTGCCCACGGGCGTTGTTGCCTGGAAGAGGCTCTTTGTTCACCGGCGTCCTGCATCCAGCTCGGGAAAAACACCGAGCGCTGAGACGCGGACAGCGCCTGCCCGCCCGGGGCTGCGGCGGGGACCGGAGCCCCTCACCACCCCGGGGGGCATGGGGAGCCCAGACAGCACCCGCAGCCCAGATGGCACCGAGCATCGGGGGGACGGCTGGCTGGCAGCAGGCGCAGGGGCACCGGGCAGTGCCTGCCCCCCACCCTGCGCTGATGCAGCCGCGCAGCTCCGCGCTGCAGAGCCCAGGTTGCCACAGTAACCGCTCCGTCCCGGCCAGCGCTACCACAAACAAGCAGCTGCAGGGCAGACAGTTCAGTGCTGGTGGCACAGGGGCCAGCACCATGTGTCACTGCGGCCACCCCACCGGGACCGAAGCCCCACAGCACTTCCGCAGGTAGAGCAGGGGCTGTGCCCTCTGGTGTGGGATGCAGGCACAGTGCAGCATGGCACAGCCGAGGGTCGGCCCAGGCAGCAGGAACAGAAAGCAGCAGCCAAGAGGGAAGCAGAGGAAGAGCGAAAGCAGGAACCTGAAAGTGGGAACAGCCTTGAAGGTCCCGCGGCAGCAACTGGAACTAGAGAGGGTGGCAACTGAAGAGCTGCAATGGGCATGGTGACGATCCAGAGGCCTCCTGGCACGCTGATGGACACGGAGGAAGCTGCACCTCTGAAAGGAACACAGCAGAAAAAAGGCCACCCGAGGATCCCTCTGCAGCAGCTGGTGGCTCAGAGCATGCAGGGCTCAGTTTTGGTCTAACTCCAGAAGCCTCCTGAACAGCTGAGCCTGGAAGCAGCGTGGGTCCGTGGGGGCCCTCAGGAACTATGGCACTGCCAGCCTGGGGCCCTTTGTGCTGGGGTGAGGTGAGCCCTTGGCATTGTAGCTGGCACAGCCAAATGCTGTGCTCTGAGCCAAGAGAACAGGCATGTCCCTCTGTCATGGCAGCCACTGGCATGGCTGGCAGATGGTGGCACTTGGGGACCATGTTACACTGCTGCTCTGTGGCTGACCTCTGCCACACCTGGCAGCCAGCACCACCGCCAAGACCTTGCTTGGCTCAGCGATGCTGTGTATGAAAGTTTGAGAGTGAGGCAATGTTTGACTGTTGGTTTAGAGTGCTGGGAGGCAGGGACAGTGCCTGGCTGGAGCAGCAGCAGCCCCTGCTCCGCAGCTCAGCTCAGAGCCACCCTCGAGGTGGAGGCTCAGGTTGGCTTTTAGAGCAGGGCTCGGTGCCATGGGGTGTTCAGAACCACGTCCCTGTAAGAACCTTGGGAAGCACCTGGGAGAATGGAGAGGAGGCTCTGGCAGAGCCCCACGCAGCAGGAGGATCAGCCCCGCGGGTCTCTGCCTCTCCCCCCACCTCACAGCACTGCTGGCTGCCGCTGGGCCCACAGGGGCCGGGGCTGTAATCACAGCTGTGCCACAGCCTCACTAATCCCCAGCTGCAGGTTTATCCCCAAGGAATTGTCATTGCCCAGGCTGGATTTGCCTGGAGCCAGCAGGACCCCGGGGCTCAGCCCCACAGGAGCTGCTGGCTTGCCAGTGCCACCAGCTCTGGGCTCCCTGGGGCACAGGTCGCCCTGGCAGGTGGTTGCCTGTCCCTGTGGGGCCACCCCAGCCTCGTCACGCAACTGTCTGTGTCCCAAGCAGCTTAGCTGCATTTGGAAACCCCTAATCCCTTTGCACGTTTGGCTCAGACGTGAGCCCTGCTGTGCTGCTGGGAGGGGGTTGCCACGGCCCTGGGGAAGGAGCAAAGCCACCCCTGTGACCTCCTTTTGGAACCACAAACAACCCATCACAGGGAGAAAGTGAGGGGCACAGCCCCCACAGCAACTGCAGCCCCCCAGGGCTGGGCAGCAGCAGGGGAGCAGAGTGCAGTCCCCAGTGCCACAGGGGTCCGGCTGGCCCAGCCCAGGGCCCTTGCCCCTGCTGCAGATGAAGCTGCCCAGCAGTGCTGCCACAACGGCAGCCCCCAGGTCGGGACGGTGGCCAAGGAAGCCAGGGCTGGGCCCCCCGTCCAGAGCCGGGGAGCAGGGCCCGTGGGTGCAGGGAGATAAGGAGCCATTATCACAGGACAGAGCGTTCCTGACAGCAAACGGCTGCTGCAGCCCCGGGCTTTGCCCAGCGGCAGCAGAATTCCTTGCTCCAGGGTTTTTCAGCACAGCCTGCAGCTGACAGAAGAGAGCTGGGAAGGGTCTGGGGAGGAGGTGAGGGTCGCTGGAGGTAGTCCCAGTTCGCGGCTGGGCCTCCCCGCAGTGCAGCACCCCAGGCTGCGCTGCCAGGAGCAAGCAGCCACCTCCCTGCAGCTGTCCCGGGGGCAGGACTGAGTTTGCCAGTGCCACCCAGAGCCTGGTTTGGTTCAAGAGTGAAACGAAAGGTCCTGGTGGGGCTGGTTCCCAGAGCAGGGAGAGGCCTCCGGGGCCAGCTCCAGCACCTCGAAGCAGCCCAGGCAGCTCCACAGGGGCCGCGGGGATTTACTGAGCACGACCCGCATGAGAAATCCCCCTGCTAATCCTGCTCTGACAGAGCAATAACCTCTGCTGCTTGGCCTCATCTGAGCCCAAACCCTGCACCGAGGCCCCGGCTCCGTGGCTTTGCGGGGGGCTGCAGGCAATGTGCTGGGGGTGTGGGTCCCCCGGTGCCCCAAGGGGCAGCACGTCCCAGCCTGCTCCCACCCAGCCCAGCACGCACCCAGGAATCCACACCTCGTCCTGCAGAGCCTGGCACCGGCCACCCCCAGCTCCAGCGCAGAGCAGCAGAGAGGCAAGGCTGGGGGCAGCAGAACGCCCCCCTGGAAGGCAGAGCAGGGCCCTGCTGCAGCCCCCCGCCCCAGCCCAGGGCACGGCCAGGAGAGAGGGGCAGTGGGCAACCCCGCCCCCCCGCCCGCGGGGCAGAGGCTGCAGGGGGAGCAGGGCTGCAGGGGGAGCAGCCGGAGCAGGGCTGCAGGGGGAGCAGCCGGAGCAGGGCTGCAGGGGGAGCAGGGCTGCAGGGGGAGCAGCCGGAGCAGGGCTGCAGGGGGAGCAGGGCTGCAGGGGGAGCAGCCGGAGCAGGGCTGCAGCCGCCCACGCCGGCACCCGAAGTTTCCTTTACGCAAGCGGCGCAGCCTCGGCGGCGGAGGGAAGCAGCGCGGGGCGGCGGCAGCCCCGGGAAGGGCCCTGCCGCGCCCCGATAAGGCGAGCGGGGGGCGGGCGGCGGCGGGGGGCAGGGGCTGGCAGCGGCGGGGCTGGGCTGTGCCCAGCAAGCCGCAGCGCGGGCGAGGGGCCCCAGCCCCCGCGGGGGGTGAGGGGCGCCAGGCGGAGCTGACAGCACAGCGCAGGTCGCTTCAGAGCCTTTATTGTGCAGCAGGTTCAAGCTCGTAGGTACAGCACTAAAATATACAAAAGATAAAACTCTGTACAGAGCCTGGCACTGCCCGGGGGTGCAGGCAGCCACGCGGGCGGGGGGCACACGGCCCCCGGCCCCTCCGAGCACCTCCCGGCAGCAAAGGGCAACTCCTGTCCCCAGCGCCGGCCACAGCCACGGTCCTCTGCCCAGGCGCAGCCAAGGGCACGGCCGGGAGCCTGCTGCCCCTCTTCCTTCCCCTGGGGAGCCCACCCCTGGCCCTGCCCCCTGCCAGCAGGCTGTGATGGCACAGCCCACAGCTGGGGGGCTGGGGGAGACGCCCCAGTCTTTACTGGGCAGAAAAGCCAGCGCCACATGTGCCCAGCCTGTGCCAGGGCAGCGTCACTGGCACAGCTACCTGAGGGTTAACCTCCACCAGAAGCCAAACCAAGACATCAGAGACAGGGCCCCAGGCTGGTGCCCAGTCAGATGGCTCCGTGCTGATGGTACCCACAGCCTTAGGGCTGAGAGCTCCCACAACCCTGCCCTGGCACTGCCCCTGGCTGAGTACTGCCCCTCCTGCCCCCCTCCCCTCACCGGGCACAGAGCAGGCAGGGGGCTCCCCCCGCTTCGGTCAACACAGAACCACAACCGTTGCCCAGCAGAGCTGCCCCCCCTGCTGCCCCCACACAAGGAAACCTGCCCCTTGCAGTGCCCACAGCTGCCACCAGCCCCTTCCCCTCCCTGCCTGCATCCTGCTCCCCTCCTGCCCCAACAGCAGCTGCCAACGAAAGAGCCACACAAAGCCCCTCAGAAGCTGCAAAGCCCCTGCCTGGGGCACCAGCAGCCTCACCAGAGGAAGAAGGGCCAGGCCAGGCCACTGCAGGTCACACAGGACCCAGCAGCCTCCCGTGGGGTCCAAGGGGTCTAAAACCTGTGCAGAGATGGAGGCACAGCCCTGCTCCTGGCACAGGCCTGGCCCCAGGGCAAGACATGGCTGGGCAGCCTCTATGGCCATACCTAGGTCCCAGAACAGCCCCAAGGCACAGATGCTGGTGTGGGCACACGTCCCTGCCCTGGGGCTGCCGAGGACAGCCAGATCTGTGCCCACAGCAGGAGCAGGGAGCAAGAGCAGGCAGCACCAAAACCTCTGCTGCCAGCACAGCCCTGGCAGTGCCCAGGACCCCTCAGCACAGCTCTAAGCTGCCTACTCCTCCTGGCCCAAGGCAGAAGAGAGGCCTCAGCCCTCTTGCAAGGGTGCAGAGCCAGAAGCAGCCAAACCCCTCAAGCATCTGGAGGCAGCCCTGGGGCCCTGGCAGGCAGGGAGGCAGCAGTGGGCAGCAGCAGCGTTGGCAGCAAGCAGGGCTGCAGCCAGAGCCGGTAGGCACTTGGATGAGCAACACAAGAATAAAAAACCCTTATGGAAGGACATAGAAAAAGGTTCATCCCCCCTCCCCCAAGAGCCAAGTGGCAGCACCCTGGAGCAGGAGGGTTGGTTTGGGTCAAAGAACCGGAGCAGGGACCCCGGCCCAGCGCGGCTCAGGAGCCCAAGCCCTGGCAGAGCTCCTCACATGGGGGACGAGGCACACTCCGGGGTCTGCTCCATGTCGAAGGTCAGCGACTCTGTGGGGAGACACAGAGGAGGTTGCAGGGCCCAGGGCTAGCCACAGCCAGGCCCCCCCGGTGCTGCGCCCCCAGACTCACCAAACTGCCCTCCGGCCTTGGCCTCCGCGCCGTCGCCGCTGCCGAACTGCATGAGCGAGTCCAGGGTGCGTGGGGACATGGGCAGGTCGATGGTGCTGCTGAAGGTGGTGCTGTCCAGGGGGGAAGCACAGAGCCCTCCGGGGTCAGGACCTGGCCAGACACCCCCTGCTCCCCCCCGCCGGGCCCCATGCTGGGCACAGCCCCTCCCGAGAGCTCTCCGGAGGAAAGGGGCCCCAGGAAGGGGAGAGCTGCTGCAGCCAGGGCAGGAGCTGCAGCCTGGCTCAGCCCCATGGCTGCTCCATGCCCCGAGGCCAGGCAGTGGTGGGAAGGAATCCCCCCTTGACATGAGGCTGAGCACACAGATGCCTCCCCAGCACCCCCAGCCCAGGGACACTCACGGGGTGACACAGATGAACTTGGTCTTCAGATACGGAGCAGCACCTGCAGGGGAGGGAGCAGCCAGTCACCAGCTGCAGAGGGGGAGCCCCACAGACAGCAGCAATCCCTACTGCCTGAGCCCCATGGAACCCCACCACCAGCCCCACACTGCCTGTGCACTCCAGGACCGGCACAGGATCCTGCCTGGTGCCAGCTCTGCCCCACGGCACAGCTCTGCAGCAGCACAGAAAGCCAACAACTACCTGAGTCGGTGGCCTCGGAGTGCTCCTGGCTCTCGGAGCGGCAGTACTTCCCAAAGGCCTCCTCCTTGGGGATGTCTGGGTACAGGTACACCAGGGGGGACACCAGGATGTTGGTGGCATCCATGATCTTGTAGCCCATGATGATCTCAGCAAAGGACATGTTGTTCAGCTGCTGCTTGGTGTAGGGCTCCACCGACTGGATCTGGGTCTTCCCTGTACAAGGAGGCTTCAGACCCAGGGCAGGACAGCCACAGGCAAAGGCATTCCCCAAGCACCCCAGCAGCAAGGCCAGGACTGGCTGGGGGCTGTCCCTCAGCAGGCACCTGGCAGACCACGGGGCAGGACAGGAACCTGCCAGGTGGCTTCAGTGCCACATGGGCAGCCAATGGGCAAGGACCAGCAAAGGGCAGCCAGGCTCGGAGAGGCAGAGGGCTTGGCAGAACAAGGACCAAGTGCCCTAGCAGGGGGTTCCAAGCCCCTTTGGAGCCAGGGCAGCGGGCACAGGACGTACCACTGATGTCCTTCTCCACCCAGGTGAAGGTGATGCCACCCTCCTTGCTGCTCTCGCTGAAGCGCAGCAGGAAGGTGCCCGGCGGCTTGGTGCTGAGGATGGCACGCTCCCGCTCCTTGCTGATGAAGCCCATGATGTACCTGGGGGCAGGGCAGAGAGCCCACCGTGGGCACCTGCAGCAGGGCCTGGCCTGGCTGCCAGCAGAGCCTCTGCCAGTTTAGTTTCCCAACACCCAACAGGACCTGGGCAGCAAAAGCATCCCAGGCACCACCTGCCCCGGGCCCGGGCACCACCTGCCCCATCAGGACAGGCCTCAGGGGGTCCCTGTGAGGCCCAGCCCAAGCAGGAGCCCCTGGAGCGCCGCGGGCCGAGGCTCACCCTTCGTTCCACAGCGCCAGGATGTACTTCTTCACCAGGTCAATGATGTTGTCCAGCCAGACCCAGAAGGAGAAGCCTTTGCCAGCCATGTTCTCCTGAGGGAGAGGGGGGAACATGCTGAGAGCATGTCTTGGAGGAAGGCAGGAGCCAAGGGGAGTGCTGGGGCAAGAGTGGGAGTCTGACCTTGCAGAACTTGGCCCAGGTGATCTGGCAGCCGGAGTAATTCACGCCTGGCCCTGGCAGGGGACATCAACATTTGGAGCTCTTCTTCCAGAGATGCCACTCCCAGGGGCAGCCCAAGGTTTGTGTTGCTTGGGGCACCACCAAGAGACTGCAGACTTCAGCTCCCCTCCCAGACCACAGGATCCTGCTCAGGGCACAGCAGGGACAGGCAGGACACTGGCACCAGCTTACCCAGGAGCTTCTCTGCCAGGGTTGTCAGCTGCTCGATGCTGAGGCCACGCTTGGTGGTGGAGGAGAACTGCCAGCTCAGCACCTCTGCCACCTGGTCCCAGGTCCCGATGGGAGGCTTAGTGAAGAAGTTCACATTCTGCACAAGGGAGAACAAACACAGCCCTGAGCAGCACGTGGGGCAGAAGCAGGGCCAGCCCCTGCCCCAGCCCTGCTCCCTTCTGCCCACCTGGCCCCAGAGCCCAAGCCCCACAGCCAGGCCCTACCTTGGGGTTGTTGGTCAGCATGTTGTACCACAGGATGGACGCCCAGGCGTTGGGCATCTGGCAGATGTTGGAGATGACCACCACAGGCAGAGAGTGGGTCTGCAAAGACAGGGTGTGACCAAAGGCTGGGACATCTCCCAGGGCCCTCCACTCCCAGGCCTGCAGCAGTGACTAAGCCACAGCTCACCTCCAGGTCGATCTTCAGCCCCTGGTGGTACACCTCGGTCTCGAAGGTGATGAGGTGCAGCTCCTCGGTGACAATCAGTGAGGCCTGGGGCAGCACAGACCCTGGTGAGCAGGCAGCAGGCACAAGGCCACCAGCCCCAGCACTGCTGCTCAGCTCTGCATGGCCAGCACCGCTCTGGCAGCTGCCAGCAATGCCAGGGGTGCTCCTTGGCCAGCCCCCTCGTGGCTCAACAGGGGCAGAGCTGCCAAAGGGCTCTGCCAGCCCCGGCCCCAGCACTCACATCGCAGTTGGCTCTGCCGCCGTTGCCGCAGCGCTGCTCCCGCAGGGTCTGCAGGGACAAGGAAGGAGCTGAAGCCACACCACGAGGGTCAGAGCCCCAACAGCAGCAGCCCAAGAGCTCAGGGAACCTACCAGGTGCTTGAACTCTGCCGAGAGGCTGCCATTGTTTGACTCCTCCATGTTCATCACCTTGGTGTTTGTCCCCAGGATGTTAAACTTCCGGGACCTTGGCAGAGCAGAGAGATGAGGCTGACAGGACCCTCCCAGAGCCAGCAAGCAGTGGGATGTTTGCCAGGGCTGAAAGCAGAACCCTCCAGAAGGCTGCACTTACCCCCGAAGTGCTGCAACATCCCCAGAGTCCCTAAGGAAGAGGGGAGACAGGGTCATGGCTGCACCACAACATCAAGTCCCACAGGCTCCTGAGGCTGTCCCCACCGTGGGAACGAACCCTTGGGAGCCAGCATCACCCTTGCACCCTCCCCTTGGACTGGGGGTCAGGCTGGCCCCAGGGATGGGGCCTGGGCCAAGAGCTGAGGAACAAGTCCCACTGCAGTGCCCCTCAGCAGTGCCCCTCAGCAGTGCCCCCCAGCACGCTGGCACAGCGCAGCACTCACTTGTCAATGCAGACTTTGATTTTCAGCTGGTAGTTGAGCTCTGGAAACTTGACCAACAGCCTGCAGAGGGTCAGCAAATGCAGAGCATGAAGGTCCTGCACTCACCAGCACCCCCAGCTCAGCAGCTGGCACAGAGCACAGCTGGAGAGACAGCAGTGCTGCCCACATGCCCCACACCATGGAGCCCAAGGGGATGTCGCCTCACCCAGCTCCTCCAGCTGGACTGCACCAGGACTCCCTAGGCAAGCTGGGGGCTGGATCCATACCAGCACCCCTCAGGATCAGGACCCCACTGTGCCACCCTGTGCTGCAGGACCAGGGGGCAGTGACCCACCTGACTTTGGTGGTGAACTGGACGCCGGTTTTGATGACCAGGGGCCGGTCGGGGTGCATGGGCATGCAGGGCTGCCTCTCCACCACGAAAGCGCTGCAGGGAAGGGCACAAGAACCAAAGTCAAGCCCGAGGCCTGGCCCAGCACGCTCCCTGCCCACCCTGCTGCCCAGGGAAGTGCCATGGCTCCCTCCCAGCCCTCAGCACCTTTTCATCAGGTTGCGGAACAGCTCCACGATCCTCTCCTCCAGCATGGGTCGGTGCTGCACGATGGGGTCGCCCTTGTAGGACACCTTCTGCTGCAGCTCCTCCAGCTTCTTGATCTGCTGCCGGGTCTGCAGCTGAGATTCAGCCAGGGAGGTTATCCTAGGGGAGCAGAAGAGGCAGGGTCAGCTCTGCCTGCTGAGCTCAGCATGGCTGCAGCCTGCAGAGCCCTCTTCTGCCCTGGTGGGTGTGAGAGGAGGCTGCTTGATGCCAAACAGGCAGAGCACAGAAGAGGTCTGTGGTGCCTGGCCCAGGGCATTTTCCTAGGCCACATTCTAGAAACCTGCAGGTTCTGCAGAGGGACAGCAGGAACAAGAACTTCTCACAACAGCCTGGGGCAAACCATTCCAGTGCCAGCAGCCCAGCTCGCGGGGTCTGCTCACGCTTGCCGGCACCAGAAGCCCTTCTGCAAGGAGGCTCCCAGAGGCAAAGAGCTCGTCCCCAGTGCAGGTGCCCAGCTGCCTCCTCTCCAGGGACTGCTGTGACCCCCAGCCAGCCCCTACCAGTTCTCCAGGCGGTCCAGGCAGATGTTGGGAGGGCCACCGATGCAGGCGATCTGCTGCCGCCTCTTCCAGTCCGCCAGCTCCTCGTCTGCCAGCATCTTCTGCACGTACTCCATGGCGGAGAGCAGCCCTGCCAGCTCGCTGACGATGCCCTGCCGCAGCCACAGCGCAGCCGTCACCCTCGGGCAGCTGCACCCCACCTTCACGAGGGAGGCAGCCCAGGGCTGTCACCCCAGCACTGCTCCGGGTTCTGGCCGTGCAGGAGCCGCAGACCCGCGCCCAGGGGGCACCCAGGGGTGTGGGGTGGCCGCCACACACCCTCCGCATCTGGTCCAGCGCGGTCAGCATCTGCTCCAGCTGCTGCATCTTCTGCCGGGTCACAGACTGGTTGTTCCCATTCAGGTCCTGCATGTCTGCACAGAGGGCAGAGCTTCAGCCACGCACTGGGACCCCCTGCGCCCCTCCCACCCTCCCCAGCACCGTGCAGACAAAACTCTGCCAAGCAGCAGCCCCCTTGGAAAGCCACTGCCTCCCGTGGCCCCCTAGGCCCCTGCCTGGCTCTGCCCTGTACCCAGCACTGCCACCCCCGTCCTGTCCCAGGCAGAGCTCTGCTTCAGCTCCCCTGGAGGCAGCAGCAGTGGCAGAAACCTGCTGGAGGTTTCTCCACGTGCCAGGCAATGCCCTCAGCCTGAGCCACCTTGCTGGTGGGGAGGAGGCAGCAGGGCAGGAACATGCCCTGAGGGCACAGACTATTTGCCAGGTGCTAACGAGCTGCCATTACCTCCCTGGCTCTTCAAAGTCTTGTAGTTAAAATCAAAGTCATCCTGGAGGTTCTCCACCACTTTCATCTTCTGCTCCAGATCCTGCAAGGCAAGAGATATGGATCTACCCCAGCACCAAATCAGCATGGAGGAGAGTGGCAGAGGAGCCCAGCAGACACCTACCTGCACCCTCTTCCTCACATCCTGCAGGTGCTGCTCCAGCATCTGTTGCTTCTCTGTCAC
Source organism: Dryobates pubescens (assembly GCF_014839835.1). Lineage (NCBI taxonomy): Eukaryota > Metazoa > Chordata > Aves > Piciformes > Picidae > Dryobates > Dryobates pubescens. The sequence goes on along the minus strand of NC_071647.1, from coordinate 401,195 downwards.
CACAGCTGCTGTGGGGTGCGTGGCCTGTCCCCCTTGCTGCAGAGGGGGCAAGGAGGGCATCAGAGCAGGGTCACAACCCAGCCTGAGGGGATTTGGTAGGAAGGGTCTTCATCCCCTCAGTAAGAAACACCCACGCAGCCAGCTGCTGGCAGCACCAGTGCAGGGGTAAGAGGGACAGATGCTCCAAGCTAATGCCACCCTGAGCAAGGGGCACCCAGGCCACATTGCAGCAGGAAGCAGCTGCTGCCCAGAGTAGCCTGCAGGTGGACCGCAGCAAAAGCAGCTGGCCCCACGTGAGGGGCTTGGGACTGCAGCTGCCCTACAGCCCCAGCAGGCTGCTGGGCAGGGGAGCCACGGCCCCAGGGCACCCAAAGTACTGACCTGGGCTGCAGTGGCAGCCGTCTGCAGCAGCCGGGACTCCTCCCACAGGCAGCGAGCCACGATCCTGGCGATCTCCATCGGCTTCTCCAGGTACCTGCTCTGTTGGGGGTGCAGAGCCCCGCGGTCAGCGGGCACTGGGCGGCTCCGGGGGTCGCCCGCCCCACAGGGCTGTGGGTCCTAAGCTGTGCCCAGGAGCTGCTGGACCCCCACAGGCTCCCCCCCCGCCAGCGCCTCCCAGCCTCACCTGCAGGAACTGCTTGATGCGGCGCAGGTTGTGCTGGTAGAGGACGTTGGACTCCTGCAGGAAGCGGCTGTACTGCTGGTCGATCTCCCCCAGCAGGTTGTGGAACACCAGCGTGGCGTGGGACTCCTTGCTGGCAGCGTACGCCCTGCGCCAAGGGGCACAGGCCTGGGTGCGGGCACGGGGCAGGGTGCCTCGTGCCCACTGCCCCCCTGTGCAGCCCAACGTGGCAGCCACCTTCCTACCCTGCACCAGAGCAGGCCTGACCTGCTTCATGCCTCTGGATGAGTTCCTGGACTGCACCCACAGGAGCAGGGCACAGAGGGGTTTGGGACTCGGGCACAAAGCCTGGCACTCAGGCAGGCAGCGCACACCAGCACCTCATCAGCCCCACGTGCTCTCTGGACAGGATCCAGGAACTGGGGCTCTGTGCCAGCCTCCCCTACAACAGAGGCAGGCGTGGGGCAGCCCTGGATGGGAACTCCTCTGGGAACCCCTCTGCTTCGCAGCAGTCCATTCCCTGCTCCCCTTTGTGACACAGGAGCTCCAGGGGCAGACCAGCCCACAGCACCAAGATCCCAGGGAAACAGCAGAGCTCCTCCAGACCTGCTGCCCCCCAGGGTGTCCCAAGCAAAGCCCCCACACTGGCATCTCACAAGGTCTTACCAGTCCTGGCTCTCGATCCAGGGGGCCAGGAACTGCCGGAGCTCCATGGGGAAGCTGTCGCTGTAGAGCTGGTGGAGCTGCTCCAGGTACCTCGTGTCGAGCTGCTGCAGCTGGTTCCACTGCGCCATCCTGGCCAGCTCCAGAGACCTGGCACACGGGCAAGGGGCTGCTCAGGGCTGGCACCCTGCAGTCTCCAGGCTCCCTCCTGCCTGCTCAGCAGGACCCGGCCATGACCTCTGGTGCCGACGTCTTCCAGGCCCCCTCGGGCCAGGCAGCCCCAGCCCACCTCTGCCGCGGGAGGCAGGGGAGCAGCGCGGAGCTTACTGGAAGCGGAAGGCGGAGACTGCCAGGAAGCGGCAGAAAGGAGGAAGGAGCAGGTCTGGGCTCAGGCCTGGCCTGCCGATGGGAATCGACCCGACGCTGAGGAGGGGGCGGCGGCGAGGCCCAGAGCGCTGCCCCGGCAGAATCAGTCCCTGCAGGGAGCTTTGCTTCTCCCGCAGGTCACTGCAGGGAGCGACGCACTGGTGCCAGCTGGGATGTGGGGACAGGCGGGCAGCCAGGGTGCCAGTGTCTGGCACAGACAATGCCTCTGGAGCAGGCAAGGGGGCTGACAGCAGCCCCCAGCCAGGTCCTGGGCTCCATCCCACAGAGCACCAGTACCAGAGCCAGTGGGGAGCAAACCATCACTGGGGCAGCCCCAAGGAGCCAGCACCAGAAGCTGCTCCACCGTGGCCCCACGCAGCAGAGCTCTGCCCCCCGAGGCTTTCAGACCCCTCTGTGCTGTGCTCTTCTGAGCTCTGCTGCACCTCAGCCTCCACCACGTTTCTGGGTGCTCTTTGTAAGAGGGAAAAGGGCAACAGCCTGCAGCGGGCTGGGACACAGGCACTGGCACCTGAGGTGGAGTTAAGGAGGTTTTTAGACCTTCACAGCACTGAATAGTCCCAGAGACAGCAGCAACATCCCCAGGCCTGAACCTTGAACACCAGCCCCGGGGTGCACCCCTCCGACACCACGTGAGCCCAGCCTATCAGCAGGGCAGGGAGGAGGCAGACACAGCCCAGCCAAGAGCCTGTAAACAACAGACACTGCCCCAGCCTGGCAGTGAGACCCAGCTGGCTGCGACAAGGGCACTGCCCCCTCAGAGCTTTTGCTGCAGCTGCAGGCCAGGCCAGGCTGTTAGCCACAGCTCAGAGTATTGCATCACAGCCCCCACTTCACAGCAGCCTCAGCTCTTCGCTAGCCACGGGTTGGGCTGCAGTGGCCCAGGGGTCCCTCCCTCCACACAGGCAGCTGCAAGGGTGCCCACAGCCTGGTCCTGGAGGCTGCTGCTGCATCCTGACCCGTGTGGAGCTGCTGCTTCTGGGGGGAAAATCCCAACAAACACACAGGCCAGGCAAGAAGCTGAGAAGCTCCAGGCCACCAGAGTCCTCTGCCTGCGGTGAGCTCAGCCACCTCATTTCCTCTTGCACCACCGTAAAGGCAGCCCCAGGGTGGTGCTTCGCCAGCCCCTCCGGAAACAGCAGCGGCTGCCCCGGCCCCTGCCAGCGCAGCGTCCCCAGCCCCGAGCGGGCGGCCAGGGACTGGTGCTGGAAGGTCGCTGCTTCGGTGTCACCGGAGCCGGCGCCCGGGCAGCGCCTGCGGCACCAGCGCGGCGTGGCTCAGGAACAGGCGTTCCCCACCGGGCTGCAGCAGCTGAGCCAGACGCCCCTTCCCTGGCCCCTGATCCGAGCCACAGGGAAGCCGCAGTCCGGGCACGCCGGGGCAGCGCTGGGGCCAAGCCCGCAGCGGAAGGCGAAGCTCCCAGGCTGCCGTGCGACGGCACTTGGCCGGGGACCGGCCGCAGCCTCCAACAGCTGCGGGACAGCCACGGTGGCAGCCCAGACTCTCCCCGGCGCGGCGCATGCTCCACGGCCGCAGGAAGCCAGCGCCCCGCGGGGCCCCTGCACCGCACGCCGCTGACCGGACCTGCAATGCCTGTCCCGGAGGGAAGGGTTCCTCCAACACCCTGCGCTGTCACAGTCACCGTATTAGGGACGCTCTGATCTCACCAGCCCCAAAGCCCCACACAGGAGGCTCCTCACCCCCGGCCGGCCCCGCCGCCAAGGTCCTCCTCCAGCTGGGTTTAAAGATCTCAGGGCTGAACCTTTCCGGCGGCGCGGGGCTCGCCCGTCGCTGCGGTTCGCCCCTCCTGCCGCCGCTGGAAGGCAGCCAGGGAGCAAGTGAAGCAGCCAGGGCCAGGCACTGCATGATGCAAGCCCAGGGGTAAACACGCTAGGAGCAGAGCTGCTAAAAGTAGCTGGAGCGCTAAAGTTCATCTTTCTTTAGCTCCCCTGCAAGGGCAGAGCACGAGAACCGGGCGAGCTCTGCAGCGGGGCTGGCAGCTCGGCAGAGCCCCTGGACTCACGGGAACGGCTGCTGCCCTGCAGCAACCCCGCAGCTGCCTCCTGGCTGCTTCCCGTTTCTGGGATGCACCTGGGAACAGCTCTGACAACAAGCAGCAGTGACCCCCGAGAGCCCCGGACGGCCTGTGGCTCTCCCGTGCCTGCGAGGCCACAGCAGGAGGCTCCCGTACCGGCAGTGTCGCACAGGTCACGACGTTCAGGGAGCTGTCACCAGCAGGAGTACCACAGCAGATGCCACCAGCAAGTCACAGGAGCTGCTGCCCTGCTTCCACACAACCATCAGCAGGCTGGTGGAAACCTGCTCCACAGCAACAGAGCAGCTTCAGCGCTGCAGGCAGAGTGAGTTGTGAAAAGGCTCTGGGGAGGGCTTGGCTGGGCCCCTGGCAGCGTTTCCACAGCCAGGCCTGTGGCTGGGAGCAGCACTGCAGGACCTGCAGGGCTCGCAGAGGCAGCAGGGACAGCGTGGGGCAGGCTCTGGGTGACCTCACGGCCACAGTGCCAGGTCCCCGATCAGCCTGCATCCCACAGCTGGCTGCTTTGCATCGCCGCTCCGCCACTCTCCAAGGGCCATCCAACACCTGGCACTGGCACCACCACCCTGGGCACCCGTGCCCAGCTCATGCTCCTCCTGACCTGAGCCAGAGCCATGCCTGTGGCTGCCACAGGTGCACAGCAGAAGTGGCCATGCTGGGCAGGGACGGTGTGCACTGTGCTGCAGGGGGGCAGCTGATGGGCAGCACGGCAGGAACAGGGCAGTGCTGCCCGACCCCACAGGGCATCCTTGCTCAGGCAGCCCCACGTCTGTGGCCCAGGGGGCACCCTGCAGTCACCCCCCCGAGCAGCCTGTGTGGGGCCTCGCTGAGGCTGGGCCGGGCGTCAGCTCCTCTGGCCCTGCCGTTCCGGCCACTCGCTGCCCAAGGAGCACATCCAGGCTCCCGCTGCGTTCCGGTGCTTCTTGAACCTGCCTCAGCCCCACGCCGGTGCCTGGGGGTCCCGGGGAGCCCTACCAGCCCCTGGGAGCTGCCCCTGCCCCGCAGGGATTTGCTCTGTGCCTGCTGGGAGCAGTGGGAAGCAAAGAAATCCTTCCTGCAGCCAACCCCCGGGATTAGGTCAATCAGCGGCTCCCTAATTAGGGCTCTCCGGGAGCACGGGGTGCGGCCCTCACCTGCTGCCGGGCTCACGGTGGCACCGGGCTCGGCCCCGCCGCCGGGACAGGCCACAGCGGGGTTGAGCTGCCGAAAGTGAAACCATCGGCGCCCCGCTGCTCCGGCCCGGCGACAGGGACGGTCCCGCCCCGCGGGGCGGCTGCCGGAAAGGCCCCCGCGAGCGGCCGGAGCACAGCACGGGGCAGAGGCGCTGCGGGAGCGGCCCCGCCGCGGCAGCGGCCGTACCCACCCTGCCCCCGGCCGCTCGGCCGCCCTCCCCTGGCTGAGCTCCACCGAGGTGAGCAGCGCCGGCCCCCCGGGGACACCGGCGCCCTGCCACCGCGCCCCGAGCCCTGTCACCCACCGCCCCGGTGCCAACCATCTCCCGTGGCCCGGCACTAACGGGCCCCAGCCGCGGCCGAGCCTCTCGGTGTCCCCCCCGCTCTCACCGACGATCCGGGGCGGGGCGGCGGCTCCCGGTGCCGGCGACGCTGGCGTCCGGACCCTGCCCGAGTGCCGGGAACCCTGCAGCGCGCGACCCCGCCCCCGCGTCACGCGCGGCGCAGCCAATGGCGGCGCGGCCCCGCGAGGCACCGGTTCCGGCGGCCAATCGCCGGCGCGGGGGGGGCCTGCCCCCTGCCGGCTGTTCCCGGACGGCGCCGCCTCCCGCCGCGAGCGCTGCGGGGCCGGGGGCGGGCGCGGGGGGGCGGGGGCTGCCGGGAAGCGCCGCGCGGGAAGCGCTCCGAGTTCCGGGCAGCGCCTGACGTCAGCGGCTGACGTCAGCGCCCGCCGCCGCCGCCTCTTAAAGGGGCAGCGCCCGCGCCGCACCGCGCCCCGCAGCGCCCCCGCGTGGACAGGGACCCGCTCCTGCGCCAGGGACACGGCGAACCGGGAGCGCTGCGGGAGCGGCAGAGGGGCTGGGAAGGACCCGGCGGAACAGAACTGCGCGGGCGGGGGTGGTCAGCACCGGCTGGAAGTGACCCGAGCGGGTATGAAGGGCAGCAGCATCCCGGGTTGGATCAGCAATGGTGTGGCCAGCGGGACCGGGGCAGCGATCGTCCCTCGGGACTGGGCACTGGAGAGGGCACACCGCGCACCCTGGGGTCAGTTTTGGGACGGACATTGGGAGGCTGGAGCGTGTCAGAGAAGGGCAACGAAGCTGGGAGCAGCTGAGGGAACTGGGGTTAAGTCTTGAGGAGGCTGAGGGAGACCTCATCGCTCTCTACAGCTCCCTGGAGGGAGGGAGGAGACAGGCTGGGGTTGGTCTTTTCTCCCTCGAAACAAGCAATAGGTCAAGAGCAAACAGCCTCAAGTTGCTCCACGGGACACGAGGACCCGGACACGCCACGCAGGAGCCGCACGCTGGTGGTTTACAAAAGAGATTTTATTTGCTGTGCTGCTCTCCGGGACGCAGCCGCGGAGCGGCCCCGGGGCCCACGCCCTCGGCACCGGCTGCCCCGACCTACGTGGAACAATCACGGGAGAACCGGCCGCGGGTCGGAGGCTCCGTGGGGAGGTGACCCACGGGCTGGGGCTGATGTTGGGCTGGGACCCACCAGCCCGCCGGCAGGAGGCCTGGCAGGACCTGTGGGCAGCCGAGAGCCGGTGCCTCCTGTCCCGGAGCAGGAGCCTCAGGGTCATTGGTGTCTCAGGGCTGCCTGCAGCTGCCCCCAGCCTGCCATTGCCTGGCACAGGGGACCGGCGTGGGTGCTCCTTCTCCGGGGGTGTCCCAGGTGCCAACGCAGGCCCCAGCGGCGTGGGCACCAGGATGCGGCCCCGGGCCGGGGCCAGGCTGGGTGCACTGGACAATAAAAAGGAAAATAATTCTGCGAGGAAAAGCAAATTTATGTGTTCAGTTAGGTTGGCAAGAGCAGCCCTGGGGGGCACGGGATGGGGAGGAAAGTGGCTGCGCAGCAGGCAAGGGCTGAGCCTGGCACGCAGGTGGGGTGAGCACACGGGCTCCATCCCTTCCCTGCCTCCAGGATCAGCCCCCTGGGCGCAGCCACAGCCCCCCAGGGAAGCGGCCGAGGCAGCTCCTGCCTCACTGCCGGCTCCCTCACAGTGTGGCCACCCCGAGCAGTGCCAGGGCAGTGCCCTGAAGCTGCAGTGTGCTACCCTGGTGCTGCCTGGCTGCAGGGGACGGCTGCAGAACGTGAGAAATGGGGAGGAAAGCGCAGGACATGGGCATGAGCCTGAGCTGTGCTGGGGCCTTGGGAGGAAGCAGATGCTCAGAAGTACTCAAGGTTGGCGCTGACCTGGTGTCAAGGCTGCTCTGACAGTGAAGAGCCTCACATGGCCTCGGCACATCCCACACCCCACTGGGAGCCCAGCCACAGCTGGTGGTGGCTGCTGTGGCGCTGCTGATGGCTCAGCTTCACCCACCCTCTGTCCACCAGCAGGACTCGTTGGGCTCTTCCCTCGTGCACCAGGGGCACGGCAGCTCCTCTGCCCTCTGCAAGTGCTGCCAGGCCAGCCAGGTGCCTGCAGCGGTGGGCACGTTGCCTGGCACAGGAAGCAGGGTGGGGTGCAGAGCACAGAGCTGTCTTGACACCAGGGCTTTGCACATGGAGGACGCTGGAGCTCTGCAGGTGTGCAGCCCTCCTCTTGCCTTCAGCACGCTGCAGCTGGGCAGGGTGCCCGCGGGCAGGCGCCGGGCGGCTCTCAGGCAGGAATGGTCTCCGAGGGTGATTCAACAGTGTGAGGAAGAGTCCTGTGTGCCCTGTGTGTGCTAAAGCGAAGATACAAAACCACCGCGGCCAAGCGGGCGGGGGGCGGCTCCGGGGGCAGGAGGGAGGCATCGTGCGCAGTGCCCCGGGGCAGCAGGGCAGAGGGCACTGCAGACGCCGCCCGGCCCCGCCTCTACTCGCTGTCGCTCTTGTCCACCAGCACCGCGTCCGACTCCTCGGTGATCTCCAGCAGGGTGTGCACCTCGGGGCTCTCCCCGCGCAGCAGATCCGAGTTTTCTCCCTCCTCTCCGCCGACCTCCACCAGCTCCGTGGCCTTCACTTCCACCTCGCCCTCTCGTATTTTCTTGACGTGGAAAGTGAAGGGTGGCACTTTGTAGACAGCTGTCTTGGACCTGGCGTAGATGGTGTGGTCAGGAGTGAAAGACTTCCTCAGCTTGTCCCGAGAGGTCTTCATCTTCTCTCTCCTCTCATTAGTCACAATCTTGGTGCCCAGCTTGTTCATCCTCTTCTCCAGGTTATGGCGAGTCTTCTCCAGGTTGTGCCGGGTCTTCTCCAGGTTTTCCTTGGTCTTTAGCTTAGTCTTCTCCATCTTCTCCTTTGAGAAAGCCTTCTTAAAGTCATCCACTCTTTTCATGCCGCTCCTCTTGATGCGCTCCGCCCGGGACTCCTCAATAATCTCTTCAATCTCCACCTCTTCATCCGAGGAGAGCTGGATGTGGTCCTCCTCGGCATGGTCCTCACCCACCTGCACCTCCTCGCCCTCACCCTCCTTCTCCAGCTTCTCACCCTCCTTCAGAGACTTGCTGATGCTCAGCTTGGACGGCAGCTTCACTTCATCCTGCAAGACACAGAGCGGAGCCCGTGAGACACAAACGCCTGGCCCGGGAGCCACCCCCGAGCCCGGCACAGCCGCGCACCGAGCCCGGGCGGCACAGCCTCGGGCGGCGCCGGGCCCGGCTCAGCCCCCTCAGCTCACCCTCCCGGAGGGCACCCAAAAAGTGTCTGCGGGGAGGCTCTGCTCTGCCCGGGGCTCTGCGGTGTCTGCGCTCAGCTCCAGCAGCTCTGCTCACTCTGGGCTGGCTCCAAAGCCGCCCCTGGCTCCAGCGGTGCCGACAGAGCGGCCCTGAAGCTGGAGGCTTCCCTCCCTCCCCTGCCCGGGTCACACTCCTGTTCCCTCCGGGTCCATCTCCATCCCAGGATCTGGCCACCACACACCCCCAGCTCCCAGGACAGCCGCCCCCATGCCGTGACGAGGCACAGGGACCCCACAGAGCGGCGTGGCCCCAGCGCCCTCCGGTGCCAGCGGGGGCCCCCCGCCTCCAGCCCACAGCTTTCCTCCCGCTCTGCTTTTCTCTGTAAGCCCACCGGCCACCCGCAGGTCTCCAGCCTGGCCAGGGCCCTGCCCACCGTGCCCGAGGCTCAGCAGGGTGCAGATGGCAGCACAGGCTGGCACCGGCTGGCGTGGCCACCCTGCTCTGCGCCTGCAGGATGCAGGTGTGGGGCTGGGCACTCCCTGGGGTGCAGCAGCTGCCCCGTCTGTGCCACTTCTCCGCTGGGCAATACGGCAGGGGATGTGTCCCGGCTGTATCTGAGCGCGGGGGGTACAGCGGCCGCAGGGCTGCGCCGGCCGGGCTCAGGGTGAGTTCATTCAGCTTCTCCCCGGTCAGGCGAGTCTCCGATGCCAGGGGCAGAGGACAAGCATGTGCCCAGCGAGAGGCACGGCTCTGCGGCAGGATTGGTTTTCACGCCGGCAGCACAGGGCGTGCGTCCCCGCTGCCAGGAGTCACCTCCCTGTCCCCAGGACAGGCTGGAAATAGCTCAGCACTGCACCAGCCACAGCTGCCGCCCACGCCTCGGAAATTCGCTGCTCGGGTGGGCTAACCCACGGAGCTGCTGGGCTGAGGTGTAGAGGCAGCCTGGGCAGCAGGAGCCAGCCCTGAGCCATGCAGGAGCAGGGGGATCCCAGCGCAGCACTGGCAGCGGCACAGCCCAGTGGAATCAGGGACAGAGCCTGGGGCACCCTCAGTGCTCCGAGCGTGGCAAACACCAGCAGCGACTCCGCTTCCCCGGGCCCGGGGGTGCCAGGCGCAGAGCCGCCCCGGGCCCCGCAGGGTGTCTCCGGCAGGGCTGCAGGCTCCACCTTCCGCAGCTCCTCACCCTGGGCTCGCAGCTCCGGTCCCCAGCGGCCGGCAGATGTTTTCTTCATTCCGTCGGCCACTGCAGGCCAGAACAATGCACAGCGCTCAGAGGCCAGCTCGGAGCACACCCACGCGGGGCCGGGCTCCCGCTCTCCACAACAACACCTGCTGGAGCAATCCCAGAGGCTCGGGGGACCCTGCCCCGCCAGCCAGAACATCAGGAACTCCGTCCACTTCCTTCCCTGGAGTCAACACAATGAGCCAGAACAAAGGCATCCCCTGCCTGGCACGGCTGCCGCTGGACGGGGGCCACATTCTGCACACCCAGATACCGATCAGCCCTCGCCCCAGAACATGTCTGCAGAGACACCACCCCGGGAGCTCCACGGCTGCTGCATGGAGTCCCCCTGCATGTGGGGACTGTCCCTGCCCCGGCTGGCGCAGGGCACCGCCGCTGGGAGCACTCCAGCAGCCCTGGCAGGTCTCGCTGGGGACGAGTGTGCTCAGTACCCCTGTGCCTGGCCCCGCACCCAGGCCTGGCCCAAATGCCACCAAGGGTTTCACCCATGGAGAAGGGAAGCTGCCCAGGGTGGGCAGAACGTGCCTGCAGACACAGCAGGTCTGCCTGTGGGACATCAGGACCTGGCTGGCACAATCGGGACCCATCCCAGGCCCAGGGGCGGCTGCCACCCAAACCCTTGCCCGGGGCCAGGTCCCATGGGCTCTGCACTCTCCTCCCCTGGTGACTCACCAGGCCAGGCACTCCACCAGCTGTGCTGGGAAAACACTGACCCTGGCAGTGGGCGAGTCCAGAGCTCTGGCTCTCGGCATTCCTGCCCACGGGGTGTCCAAACCCTGCCCCAGGCAGTGATGCAAACCCCTTCTGTTCCCCAGGGCAGCTCAGATCCAGCTGGCACAGACAGGGGAACACAGGATTGCTCTGGAGGTTTTTGTTCCTGCTCTGTGCCCAAAGCAGAGCTGTGCCCAGCAGCAGGGCAGGCAGTGTGGGTGTGCTGGGGCTGTGCTTGCTGCCCTCCCATGTGCCCCAAGGCCCAGCTCCAGTCCAGGGTCTGTTTCTCTATCACTCATTTGCCCCCCCCCCGCCCCGGGGCTGGCACAGCCCTGCCACCCCTCTTGGCACAAACTCATGACTCTGGGGAGCTGCCCTGAGCTGGCAGAGCCAATGGGACTGGGTCAGTCCATCTGAAGTCCCTGTGGGTGCCCGCAGGGGCCCCGGTGCCTGTACCCAGCTGGCTACCAGCTGCCAGGTGCTGGCTGCTCTGTGCTGCTGCTTCAAACAGCTCTGGGCTGTGAGATCTGTGGGCAGAGGCCTCCATGAAGGGCTCTTTCTCTGCCAGGGTTTTGCAGCCGCAGCTCCCTGGCACTGAGTGCCCAGGCAGCCCCAGGGGCAGGTCGGTTGCTACAACAGAAGTAAACATTCCCCTGCCCTATAAAAGGCCAAGGAGGCACCAAGCTGAGCGGCATTCCCAGCCCAGCAGAGCTCCTCTGGAGCTGCAGAACCAGCAGCACCTGGGGAGCGCTCCTGAAGCTCGGGAAGGGTCCCTGGGCTGCTGCCAGGGCTCCTGCCGTGAGCCTGTGGGAGCCCAGAGCCCCAGGACTGCCAGCCACAGCCACCTCCAGCCTGAAGGTTTAATGGAAGGTTTCACACACAGGAGCCAGCCACAGCTGCAGCTCATCTCCTTCAGCTGCTGCAACACAATCCCAGCAGCAGAGCTGAGCCTGGCTCACATGCAGCTCTGACATGCAGGACACCAGCAGCTCACATCCCCAGGCTCTGCTCTGGCCCAGAAGGGCTGATCCTAGCTGCTGCCAGGCAAGCTGGAGCTGGAAGCATGCCCGGTGCCATGCCAGCCCTGGGCAGGGCAGACAAGCTCTGGCCTAGGGGAGACTGAGGGAGGATTAGAAGCACCTGGGCAGCAAGCAGCCTCCCAGGTGAGGCTGAGCCCTGCCAGGAGAGCAAAGGCTCTGCTCTGTTGCCATGCTGTGCTTTTCTGTGCTGCCTCCTCCCCAGCGCTCTGAGAGGGAGCATTCAGCTATTCCTGGGCAGCAGCACCCCTGGCAAGCACCAGCAGAGCCCTGGGGTACAGGGGTCTGTGGCTTGTGGGAGCAGATTTTGCTGTGGACAATGCCACTGCTGTCACCCAAACCTGCCTCTGTTAGTGTCCCCTCACTCCCTCCCCTTGGGGCAGCTTCCCACAGAGCCTCCAGTTCCTGGGCTAAGGAATAACTGGATGACCTCTGCCCAGCTCCCAGGCCAGGCCATTCCCACTGCCTGGCCCAGCTGACATTTCTGCAGTAGCCACATGGTGACCTGGCACCCTGCTGCCACAGGGCTCTGGTGGCATGAGGCAAGTGTCAGATGAAGTCTGCTCCAGCTGCAGCCTGTGCAGGAGCCCAGCCCCCCATGACCAGCACTGGGGCTGAGCAGGGCTGGGGGCTGAGGTGCTCCCCTCAGACAGCTGCAGGTTTGGGCACAGGCTCTGCTCTCTGCCTCTCTTTTGTCTATTTTAACTCTTTTAAACAGCAGCTCCAAACCATTTCACAAGCACAAGCTCAACCCTACAAGAAGCCCAACAAGGGAGGTGCTACCAGGCCCTGTTGAAGAGGAAGAAACTGAGGCTCAGAGGACAGGGAGGATTTGCCCAGCCACAGCTGGCACCAGCAGAGCCACCTGCCCCTGCCTGCCATCCCTTCACACAAGCCACAGAGCAACTCCTGCCTGCCAGGGCACAGAGGCAGCACATGGCAAGTCCAGTAACACCCAAGACAAAACCACAGCTCTGCACCATGCACCGCAGCAGGCAGCAGCAGAAGCACTGCAGAGCTGTGGGCTGGCAGCAGCCACAAGCAGGCAGAGACAAAGGCTCCAGAATCAGCTCTCAGAGCTCCAGAAGAGGATCCAAATGATCTTCATGGGGACTCCTGCTGAGCCCTGCACTGCTGCCTCCTCGCTGTCTTCTGCTGGTCTGGGCCATGGCAGCTCCCCAGCTGCTCACAGGGCAGTCCCCGGCGAGGCCTCCAAGCGCACCCCTGGCATCTTCTGTGGCTAGGGCGAGGAAAAGGGCGTTGGGATGGCCCTGGGAGGAGGCACCAGGGGAGAACCCACCTGGTCCCACCAGGAATCTGAGCAGCAATAGCACCCAGAGTCATCTGGATTAGCGTGGGAGCAGGCAGAGAGAAGAGGCACAGGAAGCAGTTAGTGAGGGGAGAAGCCAGGTAGGAAAACTGGAGAGAAAAGAGAGTCAGTGAAGGTTCATCAGAAGGAAGAATCCTTCCCTAAAGGAGGTGCAGAATCCTTTCTGTGGTTACATCAAACACCCCCACAGGGCCAGATCCTGCTTCCAGCCATGCTGCTGCTCACAGAGTGCCCTGCACCTGTGTCTGTGTGCAGCCCAAAGCAGCCCTTGCTGGTCCCTGTGGGCTTGTGAGCAGAGACTCAACCCCTCCCTTCATGTCTCCTGCCACACCAACTGGAGAGATGGAGGCAGCCACCACCCAGCAGCTTGCAGAGGCTGCACCAGGGGCACAGCAAAGCTCAGCGCAGAACTGGGCACGGCCTCGGCTCCGACATTCCAAAGCTGGACAGATCTGAGCTGCAGCAGTGCCAGGAGGTCCACACAGAGACACCTCCAGTCCTAGAGAGAAGACTGCAGCAAGAAATCACCAAAGAATGCTGCTGAGACAATGGAAAAGCTCTAAAGTATGAGGGGGGAAAGCAATAGCTGGGGATTAGGTAACGGGGAAGGATAAAGTTGCTCCCTCGCAGGCAGCACCCCCCGGCCAGCCCTGCCCTCCGCAGCTTTCAGTATTGTGCAACCTTCTTGGCACAGCCTCCTGGGCACGTTCCTGCTCCAGGCGTGTCCCCTTACCCTGTGTCCTGGGAGCTATGTCCCGAGAGGCTGCAGCCCCTCCACAGCCAGCCGGGACCAGCAGCCTGGCACCGCGCTGGAGCTGGCCCAAACCCGGCAGGGAAGAGCAGGGGAGGGCAGGGCTGCGTCTGGCACAGGGCTTTCGCCTGGGAGTGAGTCAGAGAAAGGCAGAGGTGCAGGAAACAACGGAACAGACTGCAGAGGGCAGGGGGGGGTTGCCTCCCCTGACAGCCCTGTTCCCAGCTGGCTTCGCTCTCGGGGCTGCTCCTCCCGGCTGAAGCTGTCCCAGCCCTGAGCCAGCTCCGAGCAGCTCTCCAGGGAGCGTGGAGTTTGCTTCAGACAGACCTGTGCTGGTCCTGACCTCGGCATCCTTACCTAAAGCTAAACATCCTGAGACTTCTCATCCTAAATATTTGGTTTTCCCTCCCTGACACAGAGCATCTCCGGCTCTGGGCTTTGTCTCCGTCTCACCTTGCAGCTGGCAAGGCTCAGACTGCTGTGAAGAGTCCAAGGAGAGCGCAGGGAGGCTGCTCTCACCGCGGGGTGCTAATGCTGTGCCCCTGCCAGTGGATGGAGAACAGCTGAGTGCAGCAGGGCAGCCCAGAGGAACTGAGCTGGGCACTGTTCCTCTCCCTCCCCCGGGGACATTCCTCCAGTGTGGGCTTGGCTGCCTCCGGGGCAGCTGGTGCTGCCTCGGGGAAGTGGAGAGCGGCTGGGTGGGTGCAGGGCTGGGGCTGCCTTGCATGCCCTGTGCTCCCTGCCCATCACAGCTCCTGGGCTTTGCCAGGCTCTCTTCTGAGGGGCACAGGTCTAAAAATGAGGCAGTGCAAGGCCCAGCCTCCCAGGCTGCGGCGTTCCCGAGTGGGTCTGAGCCCCCCCGGGCTCAGCACCCTGTGGCTCTGTCCCTATAAGGCACAGAGTGGCACAGCAGCCAAGCTGTGCTATTTATGGGCTACTGCTGTCCCAGCCCTGCCCACTCTCACCCTGAGCTCAGGCTCTGTGCTGCTCTCACCCTGGCCAGAGAGCTCCCACAGCTCCTTGGGCTTCAGCAGCCACCTGAGGAGCAGAGGAGCCCCCCAGGACCCCCATGGCTGGAGTGTGGGCAGCAGCCTGGCCGCAGGCTGCCGACAAAGAGCCCTCTCTTGGTACCAGACAAAGCTGGGCACCACCAGCCAGACCTCCCTGAGCCCAGTGCCCACAGCAGCCTCCAGGACAGGCCCAGAGCACCACAGGGACTCCACCCTCAGCGCGGGGCTGCAGGTGCTTGCCTGGCAGTGCCTGCCAGGCTGTGCCAGGCCCCCAGCACGGGCAGGGAGCAGCTCAGCCTGGGGGCAGCAGCACCGTGGGGACGTGAGCACTGCCACGCGCCCAGCCCCGAGCCTGGCACTGCCCCGGCTGGCAGCAGCTCCTGCGGGGCACATCCGCTGGTTAATCCTGAGCCCTGGGAACCAGCCCCAGATTCCTGCCCCCGAGCCCAGGAGCTCTGGGATGAAGTCACCTGGCTGGGGTTTTGTCAGGCTGCAGACAGATTTGTTGGTGTCCTAATTTCTCTGAAAGAGCAGAGCTGGGACAGCAGCACAAAGGACACTGTGGAGCTCTGTTCCCCAGGGCTGCTGAGGGGGGCAGGGAGCCACTCGGCATCAGGCTTTCCAGGCAGGCAAATCCCGGAGCCGGTGCTGCCAGGCCTGCAGCCTTTGCTTTGGCTTCACAACCAAGAGCTGTGGGAATCTGGGGCTGCTTTGCCAGGTCTTACCCTTAAGCTCCAATTCCCTTGTTGAGGTGAAAAAACCTCTGCCCCGGGCAGGACCCAGAGCAGCTCCTGGCAGCTCCCAGAGTGTGTGAGAGGGAGCAAGAGGCTCACATGGAAACTGGGCACTGCGAGGAACGGCCACAGACATTCCAGGCTCGCCCCAGAGGACATTTTCAGCCCTGTCCTTCCTGCCCCAAGGCCTGAAGCTGTTTGGGCAGCAGCTTCAACACTGGCACAGAGAGATGTTAGCAGAGGGGTGATGCAGGGGCACCCAGGGGACTGTTTGGTCGTCCGCTGTGCACAGCCTGAGGAAGCTCCACTCCTGTCACCAACTCCAAAATCCTGCCCCTGCCAGGAAAACACAAAGGGAGTAGAACCCCCAAAGCCAAAAGCAAAACTCCTGAGTTCCTCCAGAGCCTTGAGAGGCTTCAGACCAAAAGGTCTGCAACAAGTCTGAGAGACTCCTGCACTCCGTGGGTTATTTTCCCTACACCAAGCCACAGGATTCAGGTTTCTGTTGGCCTCTCCGCAGGGCAACCCACAGACCAAAGCAGCCACTGAGCAGCCTCATCTGCCAGCCCAGGGAGAGCCCAGGGAGCTCAGAGACACAGCTGGGACCACTGGAGACGTCTGTGGCCCAAAATTCTCCACTGCCATGGCAGGCAGGAGGGCAGCTGCAGAGGACTGCAGGGACATCCCAGCTCCTCCAGGGCATTCCCTGTGATCCAGACCTGGATGCTGAATTCCCACCGTGCAGGTCA
Source organism: Dryobates pubescens (assembly GCF_014839835.1). Taxonomy (NCBI): domain Eukaryota; kingdom Metazoa; phylum Chordata; class Aves; order Piciformes; family Picidae; genus Dryobates; species Dryobates pubescens. The sequence continues at coordinate 385,134 of NC_071647.1, read as the reverse complement.
GGACTGACAGCCCCTGCTGAGCACTCCTCACTCAGCCCCTTTAATGTCATTCCTGACAAACTCAAACACCCAAAGCTTGCCATGGGTTTGGGGGTTCAGCTTAAGCACCGATTGAGAGACGAGCGAGAGCCCTTTGCTTGCCTCTGCGGTGTCCCTCACAAGCTCCCTGCCTGCTGCTGCCCACCCTGGGGCCGAGGCTGTGCAGGTCCTGCAGCAGCAGCAGGGCTGTCCTGAGGGCACAGAAGCCTCTGTTTCACACGGAGCAAACCCAGAGAGCTCTCAGCTGTGCTCTGTGGCCTCGCAGTCAGACCACGCCGGGCTCCACGCTGGGACACTTCCAAGTTACAGATCACTTCTTTTCCCCTAACATCTCCGTGACTCACAGCTCCCTGCCGTGCTCCCCTGCCAGCTGCTGCTCCCAGGGGCTGCTCTGTCCTCACAGCAGGGAGAGCAGTGCCCCTGGCTGGCTTTGTCACAGGCTCTGCTCCCCATTCACAGGCAGCAGCAAAGCAAAAGGGGCAGTTCACAGCATGCACACTGCCCCTGGTCAGGATGCTTCCAGAGCACCCAGAGGCTGCCACTGCTGCAGCCCACAGAGCATTGTGCTGACCACTGCCCTTCACTCTGCTCATCCTGCAGTGCTCACTGCCCCAGCAGCACAGTCAGAGTGATTCTGTTTTCCCAAGGACAGAGTCAGCCTCCCTGCAAAGAGCTTGCAATAAACGGAGAGCAGTGGTCAGGTCGCCCCCGTGCTGCGGGTGGGCTGCAGGGTGTCAGCCTCAGGCACAAATGCCTCAGCTGTGAATCAGTTCCACGGGCTCTGTGCTCACTGCATTCCTGAGCCTGTTAGGATCATCTCTCCCCTCAGAGCTCCTATGAAGAGGAATTGTCCCTTTTTTTTCTGTCTTTCTTCTCTCTCCCCCGTGATCAGCACTGGATGTCTCTGGCTGTCCCTGAGGCTGTCTATTATTAACCCAGAGGCTTCTCTCCCAGTCAGTCACTGAGTTGCTTTTCTCTCACGGCACAGCTTGCTCTGGTAAGGGCAATGGCAGAAGCTTAGTCCTCTCTCTCTCTTCTTTAACATTAGAGGAAAAATCCACCTCAGCAGAGGGGCACCAGGCAAAGCAAAGCTGTTACTGACACCAGGCAGCTGGGAGATCCCAGCCCCACGGGCTGCAGCAGGCAGAGGTGGGATCTGCCCCAGCAGCCCCAGGCCTGAGGAGCTGGGGGAGCGGCGCCTGCCCTGCCACCCGCCTGCCCTGGGCAATGAGGCTCACCCCAGCTGGGGTGACAGCTCTCAGATGCACCTCACAGCCCTGAAGATCGTCCCTCTGCACGCAGCAAGGCTCAGGCTGCCCATCAACAGGAGGTGCTGGCAGGCAGACCTTCAGCTCCCCTTCCAGAGCCCCCTGTCCCTGTTGCCTCTGCAGCCCAGCGTCACAGTCAGGCTACTGTAGCCTGGTGCCAGGCTGCTGTGACACTGCTGCTCCACGCAGCAAGGGCCCCAGGCCACCCTCACCACCTCCATCAGAATTCCTGCTCCATGCAGCAGCTCTCAGCCCTCATCTTCGGGGGTCACAGAGCCACTTCAGACCACCCCGGCTTGGGCTGCCACAGCCAGGGGAGCTCAGGTGAGCAGCGGAACCACCACGCAGCGCGACAAAGCCCTCAGCAACGAGTGCACCCCCAGGCGGGCCACAGCCAAGCCAGGCAGCAGCTCCTTACCTGGTAGATCATGACTTTGAAGTTCCTGCGCTTCAGGAGCTCTGCTTCGTTGGCCTCCAGCTTCTTGATCTGCCCTGCCTGCTTCTCCAGGTTCTGCCGCACGCTCTTCACGTTGACGCTCACCTTGCGAACCTTCTCCAGCATCTTGTTGACAGTGTTGCTGGTGGTGGTGTGAGCCTTGGTCAGCTTGGTCAGCTCCCCCTGGATGCTGGTCACTGCGCTGTCCATCTCCTGCTGCCTCTCCTCCAGCTGTGTCTGGGTCAGCTGGATCTGATCCACCGCTCCGATGATCTTGTCCAGCAGGGTCAGCACCATCACGCCGTTGATCTGATCGGGCTTGATCGGCTCCTCGGGAGCCTGCTCCTCGGAGGCCTCCGAAGCAGTCGGCGGTTCGATGATCTGCAGAGTGGTATCCTCCATGGTGGCCCCGGAGTCCTGGCCAGCGGAGCCCGCAGACGCCGTCAGGCAGGGAGAGCGCAGGGAAAGCTGAGCCCCAGGCTCGGCTCAGCTCTGCGCTGGGAGCGGCGCCAGGAGCGGAGCGCGGCGGTGCCTGCGCCGCAGTTCAAATGGCAGAGCCCTGCGGGGCCGGCCACCAAAAGTGCCCCGCGGAGCGTCGTAGGCTCAGGCCATTGGCTGACTCCACCTCGGCTGCAGCACCGCTGCCAAGCCCCTGCTGACCCAACCCTCCGCCAGATGATCCCAAGGGCTGCTGGGGAGGCGAACGCTGCCCCGGCAAGCCCGGGGATCGCCGCCTGCTCCAGCCCGGTCCAGAGGCGGGGAGAGGATGGGAGGAAAACACAAAAACCCTGCGCAGGAGCCGGGGAAGCGCTGGGCGAGACCCCGGGGCACGGCTGCGAGCTGAAGGAGCTGCTCCCACCAGCCACACGCCTCGGTGTAGCTGCAAAGTTCAGATCCTCTGCCAGCAGTTAAGAGTTTGTGCTTTTTTTCAGGCCTCTCAGAGTCTCATTTTCAACACCTCACAGACATTTGGATTTGGTGGTTAGGGCACAACACTTCTGGATCACAAAGATGCTCCCTGCCCCTGTGTGGATGCACACAGGAGGTGGGCACCGGCCCCGCAGTGAGCACCACGGCCCCAGGCAGTCTGAGCACAGAAAGAACAAACTGAACCCCTCTGGACTCTGCAGTCCCCCATCCATCACTGAGTCACTGAGTGTGGGACAAGCACAGGCCCTGCAGGGCTGAGCCTGCCCAAAGGCTCCATCAGGAAAGCAGATCCTGCTTGTCTCAGGACAGCAAAGCATGGGCAAGAAATTGTCCTTCTGCTAACTTCTAACCTCAGCATCAACACGAAGCAGTTCAGAGTCCTGCCCAGCTGGCAGAAGCCTATGGCTTGTGGAGCCACCGACAGCTCACTGCCTCAGGGCATCTGGAGGTGCTACCAAGGACTGCAACAAGCCAGCAGGGCCAGGACCAAGAATGTGGAGAAGGAAAGTTCAGAACTTGAGAGTGACCCTGGGTGAGATCCATTTCATGTCAGTGGTGTTGGCTCAGCCCAAGGGAGCCAGACTCCTGGAGGGAGCCCTGCAGAGCAGCTCCACCGGCCCAGCTGCAGGGCTGTGGGCAGACTGGGGAGGCTGCAGCCTGGACAAGAGGTGGTTCAGGCTCTGCACATCCTGCCCCTGCAGTTTGCCACAGGCTGGTACATCGAAGGGACACTTGGCAGCACTGGGCTCCCCCTGCTCACAGCCTCCCTCAGGCCCTGCTGGGGGAAACGCTGGATCCCCAGCACGGAGCTGGGAAGCCCAGGGGGCACAAAGAGCTGTGCAGGACATTGTTGCACGCTGAATGCCCACCAGAGTCAGCACTTTCCTGCCTGTGGCCTCCAGCATGTGACAGCTCTCCCCTGGTGCTGCACCCCCCCAGCACCACGAGCTGGGCTCTATGCACCCCTGCAACGCTCTGCACTTCCACAATGGCCATGAGCTCACGAGTTTTAAATAGGCTGCTTTTCTGTGCCCTGTTTTTCCCTGGAGGGACCTCTTTCCTGAGGATTTATTTCCAGTGTTTGCTGCTGATGAGTCAGTTCCATGGCAAACCCTCCCCGCAGGCAGCTCCAGGGCTCTGCTGTTGTTTCTCACCAGGGAGATCTGCTCAGAGTGGATTCCCACAGATCTCTGTGGAGTTTTCTAGGCAGGACAGGACACAAGCAGAGCTCTCTACCTATTCAATGTGTGCCCTCAGAGCAGTCTCTGCAGCTCTGCTTCCCCATTTGGGAACAATTGAAATGCATCAGGCTAAGCAGCTCGCTCCGGATCAAAGCAGATCAAACACCAGGACAGGATCCGGCCGCCCGGCAGAGCTGAAGCGCCTCACTCGCTGCTCGCTGAGCACGCAGCAGCCGCACCCCAGGCCGCCCTGCCGTGAGTCATTCTCTGTCAGTTTCCACCGCGGAGCTGTTCCCGGGAAAGCCAAGAGGCAGCCAGCGGCAGCTCCCCGGATCGCCCCCGCCTGGCCAGCAGCCCGCGGAGGCCTGACCCACTCTCCTCTGCAGCAAACAGGTTCCTGCTGCCCTTGTTGCGGCAGACAGAACTCGATGTTTGGCTCTCCCAACACAAGCCAGAGCTACCCAGGGTCAGTCACGTCCCAGAGATTCCCCAGCACCGCTGCGGAGCTCTTTGTAGGGACGTGGAGCAGGCAGTCAAAACAGGAACCAGTGAGAGTCAGCTTCAAAGCAAATCTGTCTGACACAGGCAGGACAACAAAGGATGACAATAGGCAGCATCTGCTTCCACATCAGGCCCTGGGAGTTCCTGTGACGATCGGAAACGGCTCAGCTCAGCTCAGCCACTTCTTAAACGGCAAAGCACAGCTGCGGAGAGCCTGTCCGAAGTGAGGACTGCCCTGGGCTCGCCGCGCAGATTCCCAGCCACATTTCACCACCAGCAGTGCAGTTTGTCCCTTCACCCAGAGCGCAGAGGATGCGGACTGGCCAAAGGCAGAGACTTGTGCCGTTTCCCGGGGCTTGGGGGTCTGCACGGGGGCAGAAATGTGCAGCGCAGCAGCGGCGTTCTGCACCGTTAGACCCATCCCGCTGCGGGGAGATCGGCTGTGCAGGCCACGGGCAGGGCCCTTTGCAGGCACCGACCCTGGCAGCAGCGCGGCCGGAGGCAGCTGGGGCAGGGGGGAGCCGCAGCGCCCCTCGGGACCCTGTCTCTGGCCGCCGCCGCTCCGCGCCGCCTTCGCGTCACCGGTGACGTCAGACACGGGCGAGTGACGTCACCGCCCCGGCGGAGCGCAGGACGGGCCCCGCCCCCCCGCGGCACTTCCGGTGCGGGCCGGGCGGCGGCGCGCGGTCGCTAGGAGACTGCCCACGTGACGCGGCGCTGCGGCGCGGTGACGTCACACCGGGAGCCGCCGCTCAGCCGAGGGTGGCCGCGGCGGGTCGGGCTCGGCGGCAGCGGCGGCAGCGGCAGGTAACGCGGCAGGGACAGCGCCCGCAGGGACAGCTGCCTCCCGCCCGCAGCGGGGCACGGCTCGGGACGGGAAGGGGCGGCGGGGTTGGGGTCGAGGATGGGAAGGCCTCATCCGCCAGGCAGGCCCCGGCTGCGTGCCGGTGCTCCGTGCCGGTGCTCCGTGCCGGTGCTCCGTGCCGGTGCGCCGTTCTTACGGCCCGTCTCCTCAGAGGCCGCGGCGGGGCCGGCGCAGCCATGGGGGAGCTGTTCCGCAGCGAGGAGATGACCCTGGCCCAGCTGTTCCTGCAGTCCGAGGCTGCCTACTGCTGTGTCAGCGAGCTGGGCGAGCTGGGCAAGGTCCAGTTCCGCGACGTGAGTACCCCCGGCCCCCCGGCATCCCCGCGGCGGCTGTCGCCGGAGCAAGGCCGAGAGAGGCCGGGCGACCCCCGGCCCTCGCTCCAAGGCTCCGCGGGCCCCGCTGCCCCCGGGGGTCGCTGAGGAGGCCTCTCTGTGTCTGCAGCTGAACCCCGACGTGAACGTGTTCCAGCGCAAGTTCGTGAATGAAGTGCGGAGGTGCGAGGAGATGGACAGGAAGCTCCGTACGTACCCCGGGCTTGAGCTGACTCGGCAGCTTCCACAGGGCTTGGAACCTGACTGCTGGGTGGGGGAGTGACCACTGCTGGCCTCTGTCTGGGGCTGTCCCTGCCCCAGGGACCCTTCCTGCTCGAGAGAACCTTCACGAAATGTAGATCTTGGGACGGTTCCTAGCTGCTGGTGGGGCAGGGTTGGGGCTACAGGAAGAGCTCCCCCTGGAGCAGCTCACACTGACGATGGTGTCTCTGCAGGGTTTGTGGAGAAGGAGATCAAGAAAGCAAATATTCCAATCATGGACACGGGAGAAAACCCCGAGGTGCCCTTCCCTCGTGACATGATTGACCTGGAGGTAAGGAGAAGGTGCTGGGACCTGGGGCTTGACTCTAGAGGGGAGGAAGTTAGTGCTGGTTTTGGTGGCAGAGCTCACACCTGGCTGATGTGGAGTCACCAGCATCACCTCAGCCCAAATGCAGTTGGAAAGGAAAGGACCTGAATGAAATTCCCCCAGATCCATGGACCCAAACCTGCTGGAGCTGCGTGGAGGGGGGAGCCTGTGGTAGCTGTGGGAGGGGGGTGAGGGACTTGAAGAAGGCTGAGTAAATCCAGCTGGTAAGAGGTGGCTGAGCAGGAAGGGTTTTGACTTGCCTGAGGAGAATGTCCCCAAGCTGGCTCTGTGGGTGACACATCTGCAGCGGTGTGCAATCACATGGGCACACGAAGCACCTTTCATGCTTGCTCCTGCCACCAGCAGCAGGGGCTCAGGGCACTGCTTTAACTCCCTCCTCCTTTTCACATCTTTCTAGGCAAACTTTGAGAAAATTGAAAATGAGCTTAAGGAAATCAACACAAACCAGGAAGCCCTGAAGAGAAACTTCTTGGAGCTGACAGAGCTGAAGTTCATACTGCGTAAAACCCAGCAGTTCTTCGATGAGGTCAGAGCCCCGCGGCGGGGAGCAGCTGGGGAGCAGCTGGGGCCTGTCCTCTCCAATCTGCTTTCAGCTGCTGCTTTGGGGCAGCAGGGTCATTCTTATGCTTTGTTTAAGAAAGCTTCTCCGATGATTTTCCATCTTCCATGCACAGCTACCCACGGTTTGCCTCTTGGGATGCTGGTCTGGGGTTGCCTGAGTTAAGCAAAGGTTTGCTCCAGTTGCCTGCAGGGGTGAAGGTGCTGGTGGTGTTCAGAGCACCTCAGGAGGCCCAGCCCCTGGTGCTGCAGGAGCAGCTCGCTGACAGGGCAGCTGCAGGCCAGCTGCATGCTAGGTGGAGACCACTTAGGGTCACAGTGCAAAGTCCAATGAAGCAATAGATTAATTATGTAATTATCAGAGCCTTTGGTCAAATCCTGAAGTTTTCAGCAGTACCTTCTGGGGCAGAGCTGAGCCAGAGCCGGGCAGCTCTTTCCCCAGCCCCGGGGGGGGGCCTCTGATGCCACTGCTGCTGCAGACATGGAGCCTGTGTGGAGAAGACAGAATCCTTGCAAAGCTCTCTGAGGGCTCCTGAACGTTTTCCAGAGCAGGCAGGAGGTGGTTTGGCTGAGGACAGGTCCTCAGGATTTGATCAAAGAGTTTGTAAGGGTCACAGCCTCTGAGGCTGGCACTGGATGTGCCCAGGCAGAGCTGTGCCCCAGGCCTTTTATCTGACAGCTTGGGGTTGGTTCTCTGGCACTGGACGCTGCCTGTTGAGGCACTGAGGTTGTTCCTGTGCCAGCACAAGTCCTGGTGACACAGATCTGCTGCTGGTGCAGGCAGCTGGTTGATCATGGGGTTGTTTCAGCACAAAACCCTTCCCCTTGGTGTGCTGAATGCTCAGGGGCAGTGTCATCTTGGGCACAGAGTCAACCTGGCAGCCTGGTACAGCTGCTCTGAGGTGCCACTGCCTGCCTCCGAGCGAGCCCAAGCACAGCTACTGCTGTGCTCTGCTGGGACAGGCACTGTCCCCTTGTGAGAACTGCCCACAGCTCCCAGTACAGCCCCACAGGGTCAAAAGCAGTTCTCTGAGCAGTCTGTGTCAGACCACCCTCCAAAGGAGTCCTGCTGCTGTTTGGTGCTGGTTTCTGTGGCAGTAACCCACAATGCAGCAGGCAAAGCCGGGCAGGGCAGAGGTGCTGCAGGTGGGAGGCTGTCCCAGCACAGAGCAGCTGTGCTGCTGAGCCTTCTGCAGGCACTTGCCCTGCGGGGCTGAAGGATCCATTGCTGTCACTTGCACAGAGCCTTCAGCTCCTGGGGACCTCAGAGACTTGTAATGAGGATGATGATGCTCACAGTAATGAGGTGCACAAGAAATGGCTCCAGAGCAGCTTGGGCTTGGCGTCCTCTGCAGCGGGGGGGAGGGGGGCAGAAGTCAGCAGCTCTTCATGTGAGCCTTGCAGACAAAGCAGTCACTTCTTGTTTCAACACCATGGTGATGACTCTGCTCCTTTTCTCAGTCTTCTTGGCCTTGCTTGTGAAGAGCAGTGAGAGCTGGAGAGCTTTCTCTGAGAGCTTTGCCTAGAGTGAGAGTAAAAGAAGACTGGAAAAGTAATGGTTAATGGCATGCAGTTCCCTGCCCCCCCTTCCCCCTTCTCAACATCTGCTTCCTCCTGTTCCTTCTGCATCTGTCATTTCTGTTGGGCTCTGGGTCAGTAATTAGGTGGTGAAATTAATCCTTTCTGGTCCTTGTGAAAATGGATTTCTGTCCTGTTTGTGAGCTGGAAGGGGCTTGGTTTGTGTGGTGTGGGTAGTGCTGCAGGGCAGGGAAAAGCCTTTCCTGCAGGCCTTGAGATTCCAGTTGCTGCTCTGGGGGAGCAGCAAGCAATTCAAAATGGCTGGCAGTGAGGGCTCTGACTCCTGGCATGCAGCTACTTGGCCTCTCCCAATCCTGAGTGCCCTGCTGCAGGGAAGATCCTCCCTGCTGACTGTGGGATTTCACACACTGCTGGTGAAAGCTCTCCTCCTCCAGCCCTGTTCCCCTGCACTGCAGCTGGCTCCCTCTTTCCTTCCCACACTCTCTGGTTTTTGTTGTATGGACTCCTGCAGCACTGCTTTGGTTCCCCCTCCAGAAGCAGAGCAGGAGCTGCTGAGCCACTTCTGTTCTGAAGGCTGTGCTCAGCAGAGCAGTGAGGAGGTGAAGCTGGGGAGCACCAGGGACTGTTCTGCAAATAATCCTTAGGCAAGGAAGCTCTTTGCAGCACTGCTCTAATCCCAGTTTATCCTGAGCTGCTTTGTTTGTGTAAGCCCAGCCTGAGCAGGGCTGCTCTGTGCTTTATCAGTGTCCTGCCCCAAGGACACAGCCCCCAGGGGCAGGGATGATGTCCAGGGGAGGCAGATCCAAAGTTTTCACCTGAGCTCTCCTGATTTCGTGCCCCACATGCTCAGCGTGGGGCAGCTCCCAGCAGGCATCCAGAGAGCCTCTTTTGGCTGCTGGCAAATGCAACACAAGCCTCTGGCCCTGGCCCCTGGCTGCCTGTCAGCACCCTGAGCTGTAGGCACCACTGTCCTGCTGCTTGCTCTCCTCATGCTGGGGCACTGCCTGCCTTCTTTTGATCCTGATTCCCTTGGTAGCAAAACTTCCATTCAGTTTCTGATGTTGCAAGAAGCTGCCTGGAGGTCCAAGGGAGCAGGAATTCTCCTCCCTGGCTTTTCCAGGCCCTCACTTCTGCAACATCTGAGAGCTGGAGCAGCTGAGCTGCCTGAGGTCAGCCTTGCAAAAGCTGCCCCTGTGGGTGGGCAGAGCTTTATCTGACTCCCAAGTGGAGCCCTGTGGAGTTTCTCTCTGCAGTTCCTGCACAGAGAGGCTCTGGGTGAGCTGCTGAGCTGGCCCTGGGCTTTGGCAAGGCTGTGCTGTGTGCTTGCAGCTTCTGCAGGGCCAAACTCTACCTTCAGGGCAGCTTTAGCCTCTCCCCTGAGCGCTCTGGGGGAAAGGCTCCAGTGCACCCCAGAGAACAGAGCTTGTTCAGGAGCTGTCATTGCTCTCAGCTCATTCTGTGAGCTGCAGAGGTAGAACTGGGGGAGGGAGGCTGAGGCAGGAGGGAGGCTGAGCCAGGCTGATGGAGTTTGATGTGAGCTTCCCTCCCAACTCTGACACTTCCAAGCCATATTCCCAAGAACTTTGCCCTGCAAATTAGCTGCATTGGGGCCAGAATAAAAGTGCCATGGGTGGGCAGGGGAGGAGGCAGGCTGCCCTGGGCAGGGCATCTGCTGTGTCTGGCAGCAGCACAGATGGTGGCTAAGGCTGAATCTCTTGAGAGGCTCAGTCAGGGCTATAAGCTGCAGCAGTGTGCATCTCCCCTGGAGAATGAGCTCTGTAAAGCCAGCCAAGGAAATCACCATGAGCCCTGCCAGGATCTGTACTGCTCCTGTCCCTCTCCCTGCACTGTTGTGGCAGCAACATGGAATTGGTCAGGCTGGCACAGAGTCCCAAAGTGGCCAAGCTGTTGCCTTGGCTTCAGAGCCTGGCAGAGGGCTGGCACCTGTGGGGAGTGGAGATCTCAGTGGCTGCCCTGTGAAGCTGTAGGCTGCCCAAGGTCAGTGAAACCATCTGTGGAAGGCTTTCCTGAGAGTCCTCCTGCTGGGCAGAGCGAGGCCCCCAGGCTGCTCCACTGCAGGCACTTTCCAGGCATCTCCTGGAGATGCATTTTGCCTTTGGTCAGGTGCAGGAAATGCACAAGCAGAGGGAGAGCAACTCAGCAGCTGCCTGCAGGGTCTTCTGCCCTGAAGAGCCAAGGGAATGGCACTCTGCCTGTGCCCTCAGCACTGCTCTCAGGAGCACAGTGAGGTGGAGTCTGCCTCTCCTCACACTTGTCTGTGCCACAGCCCCTGGGCTGTGCAGCAGCCCTCAGACCTGTCTTGTGTGGCAGCTGTGCTGAGCCATTCCACCTGCCCTCTTGTTTCTCTCCTCCCCTGTGTGGTCCTTGCTGTCCTGTCTGTCGCCTCCTTCCTCCTCCTGCTCTCTTCTCTTTCTTTCTCTTCCTCTCCCATTGTCTCTTTCTCTGTCTTCCCGAGCTGCCTCCTGGTTCCCTGCATGCCACTAACCAGTTTCATTAGCTGTTAATTGATTTGTGAATTCAGGCTGAATTGCATCATCAGCAGATGGCGGATCCAGACCTGCTGGAGGAGTCCTCTTCGCTGCTGGAGCCGAGCGAGATGGGCAGGGGAGCGCCGCTGCGCCTGGGGTAAGGGCCAGGGCTCAGCTCTGCCCTGCCCAGGCTGCCAGCTGCCAGTCCCTCTGCTCCCCCTTCATGTCCATGATGCACAAACCCCTGCCCCAGTCTGTGCCCTGGACACCCCTGCGGGGCTTTTGCAGGACAAAGCTCTGTGTGCTCCGCTGCCTCTGCCCTGCTGTGCCCGTGGGGCTTTGCCTGGGTGCAGGGCTGCAGGGCTGCAGTGGCTGCAGGCCTTGCTGTGCCAGGAGGCAGCAGCCTGCTGTGGAGCTGAGCAGGCACAGAGACTGTGTCCAGAGGTGTTTGTGCCCCCTCTGCCCAGGGCCTTGTTGGGTTGTGACGGGCAGTTCCTCTCTGTCCCGTGCCCAGCCCGTGCCAGGTGCTGTGGGTTGATCTCCCTGTGCCCAGGGAACCTTCCCTCTGCTTGCAGAGCTCACAGACAGAGGCTGTTGGAGCTCTCGGCCTGCAATGAGCTGCTGGGTGGCGCTGGGTGGCACCGCCGCGGGCTGCCAGCCCGGGTGTCTGGGTGGCACCGCGGCTGCAGCCCCAGGGGTGCTGTGCCCCCGCAGGTTCGTGGCCGGAGTCATCTCTCGGGAGCGGATCCCCACCTTCGAGCGCATGCTGTGGCGAGTCTGCCGCGGCAACGTCTTCCTGCGGCAGGCCGACATCGAGAGCCCCCTGGAGGACCCTGTCACGGTGAGCAGCGGCGCAGCCGCAGCCCCGGGCCTGCGTCCCGCGGGGAGCTGTCCTGGGCCCCTGGCCGCAGCTCCCTGCAGCTCTGTCTGCTGAGGCAGAGCCGGCGGGGGGGGGAGGAGGGAAACGGCTCCGGGTTTGGAGTGCCGCAGGGCAGAGCTGCTCCTGGGGCACAACCTGGGGGCAGCTCTGGACCAGCAGCAGTATCTGCAGCTCTTTGGCTCTGAACTTGGACCTTTGGTTTTCCCTGAGTGCCCTCAGGATTTAAACCCCACCTGAGGGCTGCTCTGTTACCATAAGTAGTCAATGTTCTGAGCCTGGGTTTATGTTCAGAGGCCAGTGCCCAGAAGTGGGGAGCTCTTGCTCTGGGCAGTGAGGAGAGGCTGCAGTGGCACAGCTGCAGAGCTGCAGCTCAGTCACTGCCCCTTGGTCTCTGACTTGCTGCTGCTGGCTGCCTGCCCAGGGGCTGCCTTCTAGGAGAGGCTTTGTCCTTGTGCAGCACTTCCTCAGGCCAAGGTTACACCTAGAGTGGTCGTTCTTGGGGCATGATGTTAGAGTTTCCTAAGGGAGGTGGAACAATAACAGCTCAACAAATGCAGGAAGGGAGCCCTGGCTGCCAGGGGGAAAGCAGCTGGACAGGGAATGTGGCCCTGGGCTCCCTGGAGAGTCAGAGCCCTCAGGCTGCCCTGCTCTTGTTTCCACTCCAGCTCCTGCAGGGGTCTGTGGGTGAGCTGGCTGCAGGATGTGCTGATAGCTTCACCACATCCCTGTTCTTTTGGAGGCTTTCCCAGGTTCCCCTCTGCATTGTGTTGCACAGAACAGCAACAGATAACTCAGAACATTTTGCTTCCATAAACATGGAGCTGCTCTCTGCTGGGGCTGGGGGAGCTGCCTCCCCTCTGCCTGCTTCAGTGCTGCTGAGTGCAGCCCTGCCTCCCTGTGCAGCTTCAGGGCAGAGGCAGAATGCTGCTGCAGTTTGCTCTGCCCCTGGCTGCCCCTCACACTGCTCTCCCCCTTCCCTTCCAGGGGGACTATGTGCACAAATCAGTGTTCATCATCTTCTTCCAAGGGGACCAGCTGAAGAACAGAGTCAAGAAGATCTGTGAAGGGTATGGAAGCTGCAGCTGGGCAGCTCTCCCCAGTGCTTCAAACAGAGGGACAGGGCTTGGCCTTGGTCTTCAGCTCCTTATTCCTCAGTGGCTGTGGAGGGGCATGCAGCACAGCAGAGCAGCAGCAGCTGAAGCATGGCACAGCCAGGCTGGGCACTGCCCGAGGCTGTGGCTCTCACACTGGCTGCAGCTTTGCTGGAGGGGGCTGGGAGCAAGGGGGTCCAAGCCCAGGGGTGCCAGTGGGTGATATCCTCCCAGGGGACACCAACTGTCACTGCTTGCAGCAGCAGCTGCATTGGCCTGATAGCAGCCTGCTCTGGGCTGGTGCCAGCTTTGTGACAGTGCCCCTGAGCCCCAGGCAGTGCAGGAACAGAGGCTTTCCTCCCTTTTCCCTCTTGAGCTTCTGGCTTGGCCTAAAGCAAACTCCTGTGCCTTGATTTGGAGCCTGAGGCTCTGCTTGGCAGTCTTGGCTGTAGTTCTGTCAGGCTCAGCCACTCACCCCCCTGCCAGGTTTGCCTTTCTCACTGAGGTGCTCTCCATGCCTTCCAGGTTCAGAGCCTCCCTCTACCCCTGCCCAGAAACACCACAGGAGCGGAAGGAGATGGCCTCTGGTGTCAACACCAGGATTGATGATCTTCAGATGGTAAACCAGCTGGGCTCAGAGCCCTTCTTGCTCTAGTGAGACCCTTGAAGATGCTGCACCCTGGAGACCCACAGCCAGCAGAGCCTTTGCCCCAGCCAGGGGACTGCTTTCAGCTCCAGGCAGCAGGAGAGCAGCAGCTCAGCAGTGCAGGAGGGATGCTTGGAGATGTCTGCTGGGCTGTTCTCTCTGTCAGGGTCCAGGCTGGTGGAGGGCTGATCCCTGGGGGGCTGAGCAGTTCATCACAGGCAGGAAGGGCAGCAGCAGCAGGGCCCTGCGTACCAGGGGGCAGAGGGGAAGGTGCAGGCAGGCCTCAGCTTGCCTGATGACCTCTCTCATCTGCAGGGACTCTGGCCTCAGCCTGCCTGTGCTTTTTTCTGCCTGTCTTCACATTTTCACACTGTGCTGTGCTGGAGAGCTGCTGCTCTGCACCTAAGCTCTTGTGCAGCAGCCTGAGCCCTGCACTCAGCTCTGCTGGGGGCCAGCTCTGAAATCTTTGGTGCTTGCTTCAGGGCAGAAGGGCAGAAAAAAGTAATCTGAGGCAAAAGAAAGAAAGGTTCAGAAGCAAAAGGAAACTGAATTGAGTCTGGGCTGCTGGGGGCTGTGTGGTGCAGCTGCTGAGCACGTTTCAAGTAGCCCAGAAGCAGTTAACCCAGCAGGGTTCAGAGCTGCTTGTGCCCTGTGCCCTCACTTTCCCTCCTGTCTAAGAGTTTCCAGCCTGGAAATCTTGGCGTGGGTTGGGTGAGTTCCTGGAAGCAGCCTCAGCAGCAAACACTTTCTCCTCGTCCCTTCAGCAGAAGGCCTGGCTGTGGTCTCTGCCTGTCCCAGGGCAGGGCTCAGCCCACTTGGGGAACTCCTCTCTGCTCTCTTAACCTGGGTGGAGGCAAAAACGTTCAGTGTGATCTCTAAGCAGTTCATTGAGCACCCCCTGCCCTTGGAGCTGGGGGAGGGAAGCCTCAGGAGGTGTCCCTGGGAAGCCCTGAGGCCTCCCCGTGGGCAGGAGGCTGCGGGGGCACTGCCGCCGGGCCCGGGTGAGGCTGGAGCCGCTCGGCCCGGGGTGACTGCGCCCCCTGCGGCTGGCAGGTGCTGAACCAGACGGAGGACCACCGGCAGCGAGTGCTGCAGGCAGCCGCCAAGAGCCTGCGGGTGTGGTTCATCAAAGTGCGCAAGATGAAGGCCATTTACCACACCCTGAACCTCTGCAACATCGACGTCACCCAGAAGTGCCTCATTGCCGAGGTCTGGTGCCCCGTGGCTGACCTGGACTCCATCCAGTTTGCTCTCAGGAGAGGCACTGTGAGTGACCCCCTGCTGCCCCCCGCTGCTGCTCCGGGCTTGGCTGTCCCAGGGGCAGTCTCTGGGAGCTCAGCCCCGCAGGGCACAGTCAGTGCCGGGGGCGGGGGGGGCACAGCCTTTAGAGTCAGCTGCAGATAACAAACTGCAGTGTGAGACATGCTCCTGACCAGGGGTCCTGGGGCCACTCCCCTGGCTGTGCTGGAGACAGAGGGGAGGTGGACAGGAGCCCCCCAGGACAGGAGCAAGGTCCCCTCAGGGGTCAGCTCTGGGCATCTCGGCGTCCTCGGCCGCTCAGGAACATTCCTGAGCGCTCCCGGGCAGGGCTGCTTTGTGCCGTCCCCTGGGGCTCAGAGGAAGGGTCTCTAACCCCCCTCCCCTCTCTGTGAGCAGGAGCACAGTGGATCCACAGTGCCATCCATCCTGAACAGGATGCAGACCAGTCAGACCCCCCCCACATACAACAAAACCAACAAGTTCACCTCCGGCTTCCAGAACATCGTCGACGCTTATGGCATCGGCACCTACCGGGAGATCAACCCAGGTGAGCCCTGCCCCTGGCCCTGCCTGCTGGCCCTGCCTGCTGGCCCTGCCCCTGGCCCTGCCTGCTGGCCCTGCCCCTGGTGCCCCTGCATTGCCTCTCCTGGGACACCTTCAGCACCTGCCACCCTCCAGAGGCAGGGCAGGGGGCTGGGAATTCTGCTGCTAAACTGTAGCCTGGTCCCTCTGGCCTCACCCTGGTACAGCACTCACGGTGTCCCCTTGCCCCTGCAGCACCCTACACCATCATCACCTTCCCCTTCCTCTTTGCTGTCATGTTTGGGGACTTTGGCCACGGTGTGCTGATGACTCTGATTGCTCTCTGGATGGTGCTGAGGGAGAGCCGCATCCTCTCGCAGAAGAGCGACAACGAGGTCAGTGCAGCTCACATCCCTCCCCCCGAGCTGGCAGTGCCCCCTGCCCCTTCCCTGGGCTCACACAGTCTGTCAGTGTAGCACAGAAACTGCTGGGTGCAAATCACCCTGGGCTTGGCTTCTTCCTAAAGGGGCTCTGACATCTCCCCTGTACCTCCTGGGTCCCTCCTGTTGGCTGCTCTGGGGGGTGCTGCTGCTCAGGGCTTCAGTGAGCAAGGGCCAGGCCAGGCTCATAGTCAGAGCGTGGTGGAAGCTGAGCAGGGTCTGTGCTGTCTAGCCCTGCACCACCACTGCCAGCCTGTGGAGCTGGCCTGTGCTGCCAGAGCCTCAGGACACATCCCCTGCGTGCAGACCCTGCTGGGCAGTGCCTCCTCCTGCTGCCTGGCTCCTGCCCGGGGGAGCAGAGCCCTTGGGCTTCCAGTCCCCAGGCTGTCTCTCAGGGCTGCCTCTGCTGCCCCAGATGTTCAACATGGTGTTCAGTGGGCGCTACATCATCCTGCTGATGGGGCTCTTCTCCACCTACACCGGCCTCATCTACAACGACTGCTTCTCCAAGGCCCTCAACATGTTCGGCTCCTCCTGGAGCGTGCGGCCCATGTTCACCCGGGGCAACTGGTCGTGAGTAGAGCTGGGGGGCAGGGGCCGAGCTGGGGGGCAGGGGCCGGCCTGGGGGGCAGGGGCCGAGCTGGGGGGGCAGGGGCCGGCCTGGGGGGGCAGGGGCCGGGCTGGGGGGCAGGGGCCGAGCTGGGGGGCAGGGGCCAGCTGGACACTTTCCCCACTGCCCTCCCAGCTCACAGGGCAGACAGCAGAGGGCTGGCAGCGGGGTGTCCAAACCAGCCTGTGGGGTGCAGCTTAGCACCTTCTCCTCACAGACAGCAGAGTCCTGTGCCCTGCATCTCCCTGCCTGTGGCACTGGGCTGGGCAGGAGGCAGGATTGTCACTAATCTGGGGACACCTCTAGGACCACCCCCTGCACCTGAGGTGCTCCTTGCTGCCACAAGGGAGGGCCTGCTGCTAGCTCTGACAGGACAGCTGCTGGAGTTAATGTTTGTGTAACCCTCTTATGCCAACAGAGATGCCCTGCTGGAGACCACTCCTCTGCTGCAGCTGAACCCTGCCATCCCAGGGGTGTTTGGGGGACCCTACCCCTTTGGCATTGACCCGGTACGAGCTCCTCCTTTGGCCCTGGGGGACACCCAAGTGCCTCTGAGAGGTTTCCACAGCACAGCCACTCCCTTGGCCATCTCCTCAGCTATGCTGGAGATGCTCCTCAGTGACAGAAGTGATTCAGTTGCTGCTGAGCCTCTGGCTCCAGGACACAGGGAATTGCTTGATTCCTCTGTCCAGGCTGCAGCCTCTCTTTCCTGCAGCTGTTGCCTGCCATAAGCACAGGCAAGGTTTGATGCCTGCTGCAGCAGTGGGGTTAGCTCCTGGCTCAGGGGATGGGTTGCAGGAGGGGTTCTGAGCTCATTTCCCCTTGTGGCAGACACAAGGTCCTGCTCCCTGGCTGGTTGATGCTGCTCAGCTTGAAGGGAAGGCTTTTGTTGTCCTCTGGTTCTGCTCCCCTCGGTGCTTGTCTGACTCTCTTCTCTTGCACAGATCTGGAACATTGCCAGCAACAAGCTGGCCTTCCTCAACTCCTTCAAGATGAAGATGTCTGTGATCCTTGGCATCATCCACATGCTCTTTGGAGTCACCCTGAGCCTCCTCAACCACATGTGAGAGCTCTGCTCTGTTTTTCTTCTGGTGGGGGGCAACTTCTTGGGGTGTAAGGTGTGTAAGAGGCAGGAGCCAGCCAGGCCTCAGGCCTCTGATGGGAGGAGCAGGGCAGCTGCTCCTGCAAGAAGTGCCTCTGGCAGGGCAGCTCTGGCTGCAGCCCAGCTCTGGCTGCCATGCTGAGCCCCAGCAGCTCTGTCCCAGAGGTGTTCTTCATGTTCCTGTCACTGGTTTTTGCCTGATGTCTTCCTGATGCCAGCCACATGTAGCCCTGGGTCCTCTTTCTCCTGCAGCTACTTTAGGAAGCCACTGAACATCTACCTTGGATTTATCCCAGAGATGATTTTCATGTCCTCCCTCTTTGGCTACCTGGTTATCCTCATTTTCTACAAGTGGACAGCCTATGATGCTCACACCTCAAAGGATGCCCCCAGCCTGCTGATCCACTTCATCAACATGTTCCTCTTCTCCTACAGTGACCGCAGCATCAAGATGCTGTACAGCGGGCAGGTGGGTGCTGGGTGCTGCTGCTGGGCTGAGCCCAGAGCCTCCAGGGTGCCAGAGCCTGTCCTTGGCCTTCTCAGAGCTGGGAAACCGAGCAGGAAGCATTTCCCGCTGTGAGGGAGGAAATGTGGCACCATTGCCAAGGCCTGAGGCTGGGTCATGTGGAAGGGAACAATCCCCTGAGCTGGAGTTTGGGTCACTCTGAGCTGGAGCCAGCTCTGGCTCCAGGACATTTGGCTCCAGCAGAAAGTGATCAGCAGTGCTGTCCTGCACCTGCAGTGTGGTGCCTCTGAGCTTAGCTGAGACCCTAACACCACTTCCTCCCAGCACCATCACAGCTGCCAAATCCCCATCCCCTGCAGACCCCTTCGGCTTTCCGCCAGCACGGCCCTGGGTACAGCTCACCCTGCCGGCCCTGGCAGAGATGGGAATCCAGCCCCTTGGGGGTGCAGGAGAGGGTTGTGTGGTGTGTTTGAGTCTGGGCTGCCAGGAATCACCTGAGGCTTGTTTCTTTGACAGAAAGGGCTGCAGTGTTTCCTCGTGGTGGTGGCATTGCTGTGTGTGCCCTGGATGCTGGTAGCCAAGCCCCTGGTCCTTCGCCGTCAGTACCTGTGGAGGAAGCACTTGGTGGGTGACTACCTCTGAGCTGCTCAGTCTCAAAGCTGTTGATGGTTGCAGAGCTGTGTTCTCCATCCTGGGCTTGGATGTGGGCCCTTGCTGCGCTGTGAGCTGCAAAATGGTTTTGCACAGCCCCAGGCACAGAGGCAGGTTGGGTTTCCTGGAGACAAAGCACTGCCTGCTGCCCAGACCTGCATCCAACACCAGACTGCTTTTCAAGCCCCTTTGTGCTGGCAGAGGTCCAAGCAGGTATCTGGTGGGGCTTTGACAGCTGGTTTGAGACCTCCACCTCACTGCCTGCTGGCTGCAGGTCTGTGCCTGTGCCAGCCTGGCAGCCTGAGAGCAGAGATGGAAGCCTGACTGGCTGGCAGAGCTGCCAGCTGCCTGCTAAGTCTGGATGTTAAAAGACAACAATTCAGAGGAAAGAAATCAGACCATAGCAGTCCTGATGGGAGAGGTGGTCTTCTGGGCTGCTCTCTAGGCTTGCAGCTGCAGTGTGAGAGGCAGGAGCCTGGCACAGGAGCTCTGAGGAGACTCTGCCCCTGCATGTATGGCAGAGAGCTTGCAGGATGCTACCAGAGTCGAAGACCTGCCAGTTACAGACACTCCCTCTCCCTTCTCTGACCACCTTTCATCCTCCCATGCCCCCTCCATCCGTCTCCCTTTCTCTTTTTGTTTCTTCCTCCCTTTCTTTTCTCCAAGCACCCTCAGGAGGGGCAGCCCGTGGAGGCCCAGGGCAGCACAGTGCCGAGCGAGGCTCTGGAGGCAGCAGCGGCTGCGCCAGTGAGTGGAGAGACCTGATGGAGCTGCAGAGGGGAGCTGCTGCCTGGCTCTTGTGGAGGGAGCATGGAATGTATCTGATTGCAGCAGGGAATGGCAACTGCACCTTTAGGGTGGAAACCACTTTGTGGAAAGAGCAAAGTTGAGCAAATTGATACATTCTGGAGCAGGCTGGGGGTGCCCAGAGCCTCTGCCCAGCGCTGCTGGCAGCCCGGCCCCGGGGCAGGGCAGCGCTGCCCACCGCAGCCCCGGGGCTCACTGCCCCTTTTTGCCCCTCTCCTGGCACCTTTGTTGAAGGCAGCTGAGGCTTCCCCTGAGGGAAACATTTCCACCTGCATTGTGTGCTCCCAGGCCCAGGTTTCTGAGATGGCCTCCAGCAGCCCCAGAGTGGAGATCCCTGGGGCTTTGCCACTGGGTTGAAGCTCTTACAGACTGGTGGTGAGAAAGGAGCCTCTCAGAGCCCCTGCTCCTGCTTTGTGTCTGAGCCCCTACTGCCAAAGCTCTCTGGCAGGGGGCAGGCTGCAGCAGCTCCCAGGGCTGAGTGTTCCAGGTGCTTTGAGCTCTGAGTGCTGCCTGGGGTAGAAACCTCAGCAGCTGTGGGAAGCAGGAAGAGAGGAGCCCCAGGGCCCTCCTGAGCTGCTGGCCAATGTTTCTGTCCTGGCATTTGAAATGCCCTCACAGCAATGTCAGAAGTGGAGTGGCTCTCAAGCCTGAGCCATCAGCACAGTAGGCAGCTCAGCTGACAGGAGGAAGGTCTTTGTGTGAGGTGTGGTCAGAGGCATCAGGTCAGTGGCAGAGCTTTGGAGCTGTGTTCAGCTTGGGTTCACAGAGCAGGCACAAGTCAGAGCAAGGGCAGAGCTGCAGACCCAGAGGGGCTGGAAACAGCAGAGTGAGGCAGGCTGGCAGTGGTTTGTTCCAGAGGTGCTGAGGCCCCTGGCAGCAGCCTGGTCCTAGGAAGGGATTCTGTGTTCCATGTTGTTTAATTTCAAAGCACAAATATCCACCTCATCTGTCCTGAGAAACTGCAGAGTCTACTTCACATCTGGCACCTGGGGAGTCACAGTTCAGCCTAGAAGGAAGGAGGCTAAGAGCAGGGCAGGCAGCAGAGCATGGAGCAGCCTCAGAGCCAGGGCTGTGAGTGTGGGCAGGGGACCCCAGCCCTGCTGGGTTTGTGCTGTCACTCCTCAGCTCCTGTGGCAGACAGCAGTCCCCGAGGCAGAGCAGCCTGCACAGTGCTCAGGCTGGCAGCAGGGCTCTTCCCATCCGAGGTGTTGCAGTTTGCCCCTCTGGGGGTCTGCAGCCCCTCGGGTCCCTCAGGAGCATTTCCTGTGGCTGGAGGCAGATGGGAACCCAGGACACAGACGCAGCTCAGGGTCCTTTGCTCTGTGGCAGTTCTGCCTGAGGGCTCCTCGGGTGCCCCACTGTCTGTGTGTCCTTCCTCGGAGGCAGGCTGGGCTGGAGGAGGAGGCTGCATGCACCAAGCGCTGGTGCTGCAGAGATCCCAGCTGCTGCTGCTGCTCCCCTGGGCTGCTCTGCTCTGCCTGCAGCACAGCTGAGGTCAGGACAAATGGCCAAAAAAGGAACTGTTTGCACCACGCAGAGCTGCCAAGTAAGGCAAGGTCTGCAAGTCTGAGTGCCCTGTGGTGTCAGGGGGCCTGAGGCTGGCAGGGAGCTCCTGGGTGTCCCCCCCAGCCCCAGGCTGCTGCTGTCTGACTGCTCCAGGGAGCACAGCAGGAGGCTCCAGCGCTGGTCCGGCAGCTCCGGGCCAAGCACCGCTCTGCTGCGCCTCGGTGCCAGCAGTGTCCTGCTGAGGGCTGTGCCTTCTCCTCAGGGTGGCAGCTGCTCTGTAGAGATGTCTCCAGTGTTCACTCAGCCTTTCCTTCCCCAGCCCCAGCAGGAGCCAGCACCCTGCCCAGCTGCCTTGCCGGGGCGGCGCAGGCAGCGCCGGCAGCCGCAAACACTTTGCTCTTTCTCTCTCTGCATGTGTCAGGGCACCCAAAACTTTGGTGGGATCCGGGTGGGCAATGGCCCTACGGAGGAGGATGCTGAGATCATCCAACATGACCAGTTGTCCACCCATTCCGAGGAGGGGGAAGAGGTAAGCGCCGACCCTTCCTCCCTGCCGGGGCAGCGCCGGTGCCCAGGACGTGCCAGCGCTGCGGCTGCGCTTCCCAGCTGCCGCCTGCCGCGCGGCCGGCGCAGAGCCTCCGCCGCAGCCCTCACCAGGCTCTCTCTTGGTCGTTCCCAGGACTCAGAAAGGCAACAGCAGTTGCAGGGCAGCGTGGCTCCGGGGGGCAGTGCGGTTTGCAGGCTGGCCGAGGGGCACCTGGGCTCCCCCCGCCTCGGCCCGGGCCCCGGGGCCGTTCCTCTGGCGTTGGCCGGCCCCCGGGGCGGCGCAGATTGGCCTCACCTCTGGTAGAGAGGAAGGAGGCCTGGGTCTCATGTGGCCTGGGAGCACTGCGGTGCCCCTGGGCCCCGCTCTGTGGTGCATGGCACAGGTGGCTGCTTCTGCGGGGGGGTGCTGCTGCCTGGCTGCTGGGGGGTGCTGCAGCCAGGCCCTGCACTAATGTCCCTTTGTGTTTCCAAGCGTACAGAGGAGGAGGTGGTAAGGCTGCAGCTTCGTGTCTGTGTCTCTGGAGCGGGTCCCACCTCTGTCACCACATCTTGCTTGCCAAAGCCCCAGCAGCTGGCCTGCCCCCGGCCCTCTGTGACCCCATCCCCATGTGATCACTCCACCTGCACAGCCTCTGTGTCCTTCCCCTGTCTGCAGAGCTCCCCCAGGCAGCTCCCGGGCTGAGCTGCAAAGTTGTTGCTGTTGCACTTTGAAGAAGTCTCTCTGCCTGCTGCGCCTGGGGCAGCCCTGCACTGCCACAGGCTCTTTGCAGCTGTTTGCCCTCTGCCATCCTGAGGGCAGTGCAGGTTGTTGCCACTCAGCCAAACCAGTCCAGCTCTGTGCAGCTGCACTTTCCTCACCAGCCTCATGCTGTAGAAGAGAGGCTCCTGAGAAACTGCTCCTTGGGCCACAGTGGTGCCAAGTGTGGGTGCCAGAGGAAGGGCTTAGGGAGCCTCCTGCAGGGGTGATTGGAGGCTTTAGTGCCACCAAGCAAGCAGGAGAAGTGCCAGGGGATCAGAGCAGCTCCCAGTGTGGTGCTGTGCTGGGTGGGGGCTTTGCTCAGCTCCCTGCAGTGTCAGGGCTGGACGCTGTCTGCTGGCCATGAGCAGAACCTGGCAGCTCTGTCACCAAACCCAGCAGCTCCCCCGCTCCCTAGCCTGCTGGGAGCTCTCTCCAGCAGCTGCAGCTGGCTCTGAGCTGTCCTTGTCTCAGCGTTTCCCACATTCCATGCCCTGCTCCCTGGCTGGCTCTGTGCTGGGGGGGTCACCAGGGCAGCTCTGGGGGAGAACTTTGCAGCTCACATTCTGTGGGGAAGGAGGCTTTGACAGCTCATTGAACTGAAGTGCTTCAAATGTTTGCTGCCCTGGATCTGCTGGGGGAGAAATGGACTATAAATAGCTGTGTGTGCATGCCTGGAGCCTGACTCACTTGATGCATTTCAAACCTGGTGTTTACTGAGCTCAGATGGGAGCAGTTTCTGAGGCATGGAGCAGCTCCACCGTGGGGGCAACGCTTTCCCAAGCTGCAAAACAAGGAACTGTTCCCCATGGCAGAGCCCTGCTGAGCTCTGGCTCTAGTTCAGGGGCTGAGCAGGACACAGGGATGACCAAGCAGAGAGGCAGGATGGGACTTCTTCAAGGCTGCTTTGTGCATCATCGTTTTGGCTTGCAAAAGGGGTGGGGTTGTGCCTTGCCAAAGGCTCTTGGTGGTGCTGTGGCACAGGCACACGCCAGTGCCAGCACCTGATGAGTTCCCATGACCATGAGTTCCATATCTCATCTCACTGCCTACCTGTGCTCTCCTGGCTCAGCTCACAGCTGCAGCTGGAAGCTGCCTCTGGTGTGCCAGGCCGGCTGTGGGCAGCACCCAGAGCCATCCATGGGAGCTCACCTCCGGGCTGGTGCCGTGGGGGTGGCAGCAGTGGCCCTGTCACGCCCTGTGCTCTCTCTGCAGTTTGACTTTGGGGACACTGTGGTGTACCAGGCCATCCACACCATCGAGTACTGCCTGGGCTGCATCTCCAACACCGCGTCCTACCTGCGGCTCTGGGCGCTCAGCTTGGCGCACGCGCGTGAGTGACCCCTGGGGCCGAGGGCTTCCCTGCAGGGGGAAGGATAAGCTGCGTGGGGCAGCTGGCAGCCACAGCCTGAGCTGCAGGAGGAGGCTGTGCTGTGGGGAGGGAGGGGGCACAGGGCTGTGGGACGAGGGCTCTGCCCCACGCCGTGGGAGGCGAGGGCCTGGCGGCTGCCTGCCAGAGCTGTCTCTGCCCTGGCACTGGTCTGAGCCTCCTGCTGCCTCTCTCCTGGCAGAGCTCTCGGAGGTGCTCTGGACCATGGTGATCCACATCGGCCTCAGCGTGAGGAGCCTGGGGGGAGGCCTTGGCCTCTTCTTCATCTTCGCTGCCTTCGCCACGCTGACCGTGGCCATCCTGCTGGTGATGGAAGGGCTCTCGGCCTTCCTGCACGCCCTGCGCCTGCACTGGTGAGCCCTGGCAGCCCCTGCCCCTGCCCCTGGCAGTGCTGAGGCACCACAGGCTCCTGCAGTGCTGCGCCCTGGCTGCAGGCAGACTGCGGTGCCGGAGGCTCCAGGCTGTCTCTGGCCACCGCTCTGCTGCTGCCCTGCCAGAGGCTGTGGAGAGTGCCTGCCCCAGGCGGCTCACAGAGGCAAATCAGCCTTCTGCTGCCCCCTGCTCCTTTGTCCCTCTGCCCTGGGGCTGCAGGCAGGACTGGGAGCTGTGGCCATCTTGTGCCCAGGGAGCCTGGCCGGGGGGGGCCCTGCTGAAATGGCTGCTGGGTGGTGCCACTCTGCCCTGGCACCCAGCCTGGAAAGCTTCCCAGCAGCCACTCGAGAGCTGCCTGCTGGCTGCCTGCTCTTTCCTCACCCTCTGCTGTCACTGCATGGTGAGGGCAGGAGCCCTGCCAGCCTGGTTGCTGCCAGCAGGGCTCTGACTCCCTGTGGATTTCCAGAGCCTCCTGCCCTGGCTGCAGTGCTGCATGGCACAGCTCTGAGCAGCCCCTGGGCAGGCCTCAGGTGTCCTGCCTTACCCGAGGGCATGGGCTGAGAGAAGAGGCCTCTGAGGGTCTCTGACCTGGGGTGGTGCCCACAGGCTGCACCCACACAGCTCCTGGGAGGCTGCAGTTCAGCCAGGAGCTGGCTTTGCCCAGCTGTGCCAAAGGGAGATTAAAGTACTGGCTGGAAACGTGCCAGGGATGGTGGGAGGCACTGACAGGGCAGAGAGGGAAACCATCTGGGCAGCAGCAGCTGGCGTGGGGGGCATGGTGGCCGTGCACTGAGCTCTCAGTGCTCAGCTCTTCCCTAACCACACTTCTCAGCCCTGGGCAAGCTGGGAGCCTGGGCAGCTGCCTCAGGCCGTGGGGGCCGGCTGGAGCGATTCTGGGGCTGTGCATTTCCCTTCCCGGGGTGGGGAGGGAGGCTCCTGCAGGGGCTCAGAACAAGCTGTGAGCATTCCTCCTCCTCCTGAATGAAACCAGGATGTTTCCAGGGGCTGTTCCAGGAGGAGGTGTGGGGGGTCAAACCCAGCTGTCCTGGGAGGAGCTGGCCAGCTTTGGTGGCTGTGGGAGCAGAGTCACCTACCAGGAATCCCGAAGGTGTGGGTGGTGGCTCAGCCTTCCTGGCAGGGAGGAGGAATCCAGGCTGTGTCTCTGGGGGGAGCACAGGTTGTTCCCTGAGCCCTGCCTGCCAGGCCCACAGGAGGAGGATTTGTTTTGTGCTATTTCAGAGAGCTGCATTCCTTCAGCAGGGAGGGTTCTGGGGTGCTGTGGGGGGAGAGGAGCACTGGAGTGCTGCCAGGGCTGCAGGCCTGCGTGGGAGCTATACCCAGGGCCTGCTGTTAACTCCTGGTGCTGCTTTCAGTAGTTCCTAACCTCACAGCAGCCTCTGCTCCAGCTTCAGGCACCCAGTTGTGGCCAGCTGAGACTGAGGGAGTCCAGCAGGAGCTGTGGGGGCCAGCTGGAGCAGCTCAGGGTTTGAGGTCTGTGTGACTCACCCAGCCTTCCCTGCTTCCCTCTGCTCACACAGCAGTCACAGCCTCAGGATGCTTGTGGAGCTGATCAGAGCTCCTGGGGCACTGGAGCAGGCTGGCCAGGAGCCCTCCCTCCCACTTGGAGCGTCCTGCTCATCCCAGGGCCTGCTGCAGGGACAGGGCAGGAGGCTCTCTGGAGCCCTGCTGGGAAGCCACTTCTGTGCCAGCTGCAGTGCCAGCAGCTCTGCAGTCTGCCAGCATTCCTGACATGGAAAAACCATTCTCAGACCTGCTGAGTCCTTCAGAGGCTGTGTGGGTTCAGTGGAAAGGGCTTCTGATGAGGCTCAGGGGCTCTGCTCTGGTTTGTGCTGGGGGTCAGGGGACTCTGCCCTTCCCTCCCTGTTGCTGACCATTGGGCAAAGCTCTGGGATGAGTCTTTCTGTAAGCTGAGTTGCTCAGGGGCAGCAGGGACCCAAGGCCCAGGGAGTGTGCAGCTGAAGCCCACAGGCACAGCTCCAGCTCTGCAGAGCCATCACGTGGGGATGAGCCAAATGTGCTTAGGGGAATAAGAGAAGGAGCTGCTGGAGGGAGGAAGCCTGAGCACAGCATCAGGAAGCTGAGGTTTGTTCTAGCAGGACCTTGTGACCCCCAAGGAGAAGCTCTGTGCTCCATGGGGCTCTGAGGGGACACCAGGGCTGGGGACCTCATCCTGTGCTTGGGGCCCTTTGACTTGGGGTGGGCTCAAAGGCCCTGGAGAGTTCTGGCTGCTCTGCCACAAAGCCATCAGCTGGGAAGGGTTTGTGCCACGGGGTGCCCAGCCTGGCTTTGTGCAGCCAGTGGTGGTGCTCCCAGCAGAGTCCTTGCTGGGGCTGGCTCCTGCCCAGCTCTGAGCAGTCTCCCTTTGCCCTTTCTCGCAGGATCGAGTTCCAGAACAAGTTCTACACCGGCACTGGGTTCAAGTTCCTCCCATTCTCCTTCGACACCATCCGTGAGGGGAGGTTCGACGACTAAGGACCCTCCTCAGCAGTGTTCCCCTGGTGTTGTGGCTGACCCCTCCCCTGTGTCTGATTGCATGCAGCCCCCCCGCGGTGACCCTAACTTATTGCAGCACCCCCGAGCTGCCCCTGGTGGTTCAAGCCAAGAGCTCAGGTGCTGGGTGACACTGGATCAAAGAAACTTCTCCTTCCTCCGGCCTGCCCCTGGAGCTCCCAAGTGCTGTGCTGGCTGTGGTGTGTGTTGGGGCACAGCTCCCGAGTCCCTCAGGGGCTGAGCACTGCCACGGGCAGGCTTGGGCCCTGAGGCTGCAAAGCACTCCCGGTCCCACCAGGCACTGGTGGAGGTTTTGCAGAGGGGGAGGTCCTGGTGACTTGTCCTGCGTGGTCGGGGTCTGTGCAGCCCCTTCAGGGAGAGCAGAGGCTGTCTTGCTCGTGGTGTAGCCCTCTGGTAGCTGCTGCTTTGTCTCCTGTGCAAGCTGTGAATCCTTCCTTGTCCTCCTCCCTCGGCTGTAGCTGTAGGAGCCGTGAGGTGCCTGTGGTCGTGCCGTGCCGTGCCGTGCCGTGCCGTGCCGTGCCCACCTCCCCTCTCGTGTGTGACAGCCCAGAGCAGCGCCCGGGGCGATGGTACGCGAGCACCGTGCCCGGGCAGGGCCCCCGGCGGGGTCCCGGGCAGGGCTCCCCGCGCTGCTCTACAACCCGAGTGTGCTGCTGTATAAATTAAACGAACGTGAGAAGCGGCTGTGGCCTCTCTTCTGCTCCCCAAAGGGGTCCTGGGCAGAGCCTCAGAAGCTGGGGGGGGAAACTGGGACCTGCAGCTCTGCTGCCCTGGAATCCCAGCTGCTGGCTTGGGGGGGCAGCACGGGGGGGTGGGCAGAGCTGGGCTGAGAGGTCTGCACTGACCGAGTCCAGGCTCATCTTGAGCAGGGACCCTTCTGTCCAGGACCTTCCTGCTCCTCCCCCGCCCCGCTCCCCCCCCGCCCCGCTCCCCCCCGCTTGCCCTTCTTACCCTGATGCGGGAGAAAGGCTCCGGCTCCAACAAACCTTGGATGGGGAGGGGGTAACTGCACTCGACCCCAGCCCTGCTCCCGGCCCCGGAGGGCTGCGTTTCCTCAGGCCCTTTCCTGAGGGGCTGAGGCTGCGGGGGGGATTTTCCACGGGTGGGAGGATCGGAAGGGAGGCTGCTGCAGGGCCTGGTGATTGCCCATCCTGTTTCCATCTCCTGATTCCTCCTCTGTGAGGGTGACGAGAGGGTCAGCGTTGCCCTCGTCCTCCTGCAGTCCTTGTCCTCTGCACCCCTCGGGTGAGCCAGGTCCCTGCGGCTGCCAGCTGTGCCCAGGGGCTGCTGTGCCCTTTCCCCCGCTGCCTGCTCTTTTGCACCACTCCCATCTGCAGCCGCCGCCTTCCTGCCTCTCTCCATGGCTCCGCTTGGCCGGCGGCAGGAGCCCGCGGCCCTCTCCGTGGGCTGTGGGGGGAGCCCCGGGGTCCTAAATTTAATTCTGTCCCACGGGAGGAGCCCAGGCTGCCCCCGGCTGTGCCCCTGGGCTGTCCGGGAGCCGAGAGAGCCCCTGCCCATCCTGGGCAAGCCCCTGCTCCCGGGAAGGGTTCACGTTCGTGCTCCCACCCCGGTCCCTGAGCTCCTCCGGACACTGCTGGGGGCGGCCGGGCGGCTCCCACCGCCCCAGGGCACCGGCAGGGCTCCGGTGCTCGGTCTCGCAGCGCTCCCTTCAGGCTGGAGCAGCCCCGGCGGAGCAGCTTTGGAATTATCCCGGTCCCGGGCTCCTGGGATGAGCGAGAACGGCGCCGCCAGTTCTCGGAGCTGGGGATGCTCCGGGGCCGCCGCGGCCCGGGTCGCTCCGCGGGTGCGGAGCCGCCGCAGATAAAGTGAGGCTTAAGTGAGGCTTTATTTACTAAACCAGCTTGGAGCCGTCGTCCCCAGCGGACAAGCCCGGCGGCTCCCGCTCCCCGCGGCGAGTCCCGGGGCTCACGCACGACCCTAACCAGACACCGAGAGCTGTTGGGGACGGGAGGGGAGGAGGATTCGGTGCTCCCGGGACAGGAGCATTTCCGTGTCCGCTCAGCTCCGAGCGCTGGGCCCCGGCCCCGGAAGCAGCCGAGCCTCCGCCCCGCTCCCGGTACCGGTTTGGTCCCGCCCCAGCCCCGCCCACCGCCGGTTCCTGATTGGCGGCGGCGCTGCGGCTGGGAGCGGCGATGGCGGCGCGGCGGGGGCTGGTGCCGGCGCTCCCGGTGCTGCTGCTGGCGCTCCCGGTGCTGCTGCTGGCGGCGGCGCGGGAGGAGGACCCGCGGCAGGAGGCGGCGGTGCGCGCGCTCGCACGGAGGCTGCTGGGACCGCGCGCCGCCGCCGTGTCGCTGTCGGTCGAGGCGGCGCTGGCGGCGGGCGGCCCCGACGCGTACCGACTGCGCTCGCCGCCCGACGCCTCCGTGGCCGTGGCCGTGACGGGCTCTAGCGGCGTGGCGGCGGCCGCCGGCCTCTACCGATACCTGCGCGACTTCTGCGGCTGCCACCTCTCGTGGTCTGGGGCGCAGCTCCGCCTGCCCGATCCGCTGCCGCGGCTGCCGGCCGAGATCCGCGCCTCCGCCCCCGGCAGGTAACGGGGGTCCTGGCGGGGCCGGCCCTACCCGTCCCGCGGCGGCGAACTGGCGCTCGGGCCGCCGGGCCGGGCGCTGCTCACGCCTCGTTAGCCCGGGACAGGCGCCTTACGTAACGGGAGCGGGGCCGGGAGCGGGGCCGGGAGCGGGGCCGGGAGCGGGGGTGCCCATCCCGCAGCCTCCCGAACCTGCCCGCAGGTTCCGCTACTACCAGAACGTCTGCACCCAGAGCTACTCCTTCGCCTGGTGGGACTGGGAGCGCTGGGAGCGAGAGATCGACTGGATGGCACTGAGCGGCATCAACCTGGCACCGGCCTTCACGGGGCAGGAGGCCGTCTGGCAGCGGGTTGAGTACCGGGGCCGGGGAGCGGGCAGGCGGCGGGGGGGCCGTGGGGCCGCTGACGCTCTGCCCCGCGCAGGTTTACCGCAGCCTGGGGCTGAACCAGTCCGAGATCGATGCCTACTTCACTGGGCCAGCCTTCCTGGCCTGGAACCGCATGGGCAACCTGCGAGGCTGGGCAGGGCCTCTGCCACCATCCTGGCACCTCAAACAGCTCTACCTGCAGGTACCAGGGCTGCTGGGACAGACCCACACCACCCCCTGCCCCAATCCTTCATGCCAAGGCCGCACTCGTGGCGGCCTGGGGGCACCTGCTCCCTTCCCCAAGCTCCTGCAGTGCCCAGGGGTCCCTTATGCGGCGCTGGGGGCTCTTCCCCCCCCGCTGCTTCCCTTCTCTCCCTCAGTACCGGATCGTGGAGAGGATGCGCTCGCTCGGGATGGCCACGGTGCTGCCGGCCTTCGCGGGCCACGTGCCCCAGGGGCTTCTCCGGTGGGTGCACAGCGGCCCTGGCTGTAGCCCCTTCCCCATCTCTCAGCCCTGGGCCCCTCCCGAGGTCCCTCCTCTGGCCTGTGCCAGCTCCATGGGACACTCCTGGGGCCAGCACAGCTCCTGGCTCTCCTGTGCCCCTGACAGCTTCACCAGAGGCTGCCCTTCCCTGCAGGGCACACGGTCCTGTCCCACCCCTCACCCCTGCCCCCTGCTCTGCCCTTTGCAGGGTCTTCCCACATGTCAATGCCACTCGCCTTGGGGGCTGGAGCCACTTTGACTGTACCTACTCCTGTACCTACCTGCTGGACCCCGAGGACCCCATGTTCCAGGTGATTGGGACCCTGTTCCTGAAGGAGCTGGTCAAGGAGTTCGGCACAGACCACATCTACAGCGCCGACACCTTCAACGAGATGACTCCGCTCTCCTCGGACCCTGCCTACCTCGCCAGGGTCAGCAGCGCTGTCTTCAAGTCAATGACAGGAGGTGGGTCAGTGTTGTGCCAGGCATGGGGCTCTAGGTGGGCACAGCCAGGCTCCAGGGGTGGGTGGTTATGGGAGGTGGTTGTACTCTGCAGACCCTGTTGGTGCCAGACTCTCAAAGCCCCCTCCCAAGAGGATCGCTCGGTGGCCCTCGGGCCTGGCAGGATGCCAGCTGAGCCTGTGGGCCCTGCTTGGAGGGGCCCTGACTCTGTGCCCTTCTGTCCCCAGCTGACCCCGAGGCAGTGTGGCTGATGCAGGGGTGGCTCTTCCAGCACCAGCCTGACTTCTGGCAGCCAGCACAGGTGCAAGCCCTGCTGCGCGCTGTGCCCCTGGGCAGGATGATCGTCCTGGACCTCTTTGCCGAGTCCAAGCCTGTCTACCTGTGGACAGAATCCTTCTACGGGCAGCCCTTCATCTGGTGCATGCTGCACAACTTTGGGGGCAACCATGGCCTCTTTGGCACTGTGGAGGCCATCAACCGCGGCCCTTTTGCAGCCAGGAGCTTCCCCAACTCCACCATGGTGGGCACTGGGGTGGTGCCCGAGGGCATCGACCAGAACGACATGGTGTACGAGCTGATGAATGAGCTGGGCTGGCGCCAGGAGCACCTCGACCTGCCCAGCTGGGTCACTCGCTACGCCGAGCGCCGCTACGGAGTGCCGAACGCTGCCGCGGCAGCGGCCTGGCGGCTGCTGCTCCGCAGCGTTTACAACTGCAGCGGAGTCTGCGTCAACCACAACCGCAGCCCCCTGGTGCGCCGCCCCTCCCTGCGCATGGACACCGAGCTCTGGTACAACGCCAGCGACGTCTACGAGGCCTGGCGCCTGCTGCTGAGCGCCAGTGCCCAGCTGGGCTCCAGCCCCACCTTCCGCTACGACCTGGTGGACGTCACCCGGCAGGCGGCGCAGCAGCTGGTGAGTGACCACTACCAGAGCATCCGCAGCGCCTTCCGGCGCCGGGCGCTGCCCGACCTGCTGACGGCCGGCGGGCTGCTGGTCTACGACCTGCTGCCGGAGCTGGACAGCCTCCTCTCCAGCCACAGCCTCTTCCTGCTGGGCCGCTGGCTGGAGAGCGCCCGTGCCATGGCCACCAGCGACCGGGAGGCTGAGCAGTATGAGCTGAATGCCCGGAACCAGGTGACGCTCTGGGGGCCCAGCGGCAACATCCTGGACTATGCCAACAAGCAGCTGGGGGGGCTGGTGCTGGACTACTACGCCGTGCGCTGGAGCCTCTTCGTCTCTGTCCTGGTGGAGAGCCTCAATTCGGGCATCCCCTTCCACCAGGACCAGTTCAACCAGGCTGTGTTCCAGGTAGAGAGAGGCTTTGTCTATAACAGGAAGCGCTACCCGGCCGTGCCAGCTGGGGACACGCTGCAGATCTCCCGGAGGCTGTTCCTCAAGTACTATCCCAGGGCCCTGCGGCACAGCCAGGCTGCGCCCGCGTGACTTTAGGCTGTGCCTCCAGAGCCTCTGCCAGGAGGGAGGGCAGGCAGAGACCCCATGTCCTCTTGTGTCCAGGACCCCGCAGCTCCTGGCCTGATGGCTGTGTCCTGGTCACGCTGGAACGAAGGCGCAGACCCTGTCGGCCCCCAGCCTGGCTGGGGGTCTGCGATGGCAGAGAGGCAGCCAAGGAAGAGCTGCCCCTGCGCCAGGGGAAGTGGGGAACTGGCCTGACCCTGGTGTGCTCCTGGGCCTCTGTGTGCCAGGTGCTGCCAGTTCCATGGACCTCAGTGCCTGCCGGAACCTGGCCACACTTTGTGCCTTTTGCATCAAAGGAGACTCTGCAGAGTTTTCTGTGGTGTTTCTGGGGCCACACTCCCTGGGATGGGGTCTCCGAGGCCTTTCCCCCAGCCACGATGCTGCCAGACTGCAGAACAATTAAAGGCCTGGCCCCAGAGTGCTCTCTTCTCCCACCTGTGTGCATCCCCACCCCGGCGTGGGACTTGTGTGAGTCAGGGCAGAGGAGCAGCATTGGGCCTGCAGCCTGCATAGCTGGGGAAACGTGCTGCCAGATGTGTGCCAGCAGCTGGCACCGTGCCCGGTGTTGGCGCTGGCTGGTGCAGCCCCTGGGGCTGCAGCTCCCTTTGTGCACCAGAGCCTCCTGCGTGGGGGAGCCCTGGCTCTGCAGGGTCTTTATCGTCGCAGCTGCGCAAGCATCAAGGCACGGGGGCGGGGGAGGGAAGAGCCTTGAGATAAGGCAGCAGACACAACACCCGCGGGGGAGGGGCGGGGGTCTCCCTCCCAGCCCTCTTAAAGAGCAGAGCCCCCTCGGCCGGCAGCGCTCCCATGGAGGTAACCACGGTGCTGATCACAGGCTGCTCCTCGGGCATCGGCCTGGGGCTGGCCGCGCGGCTGGCAGCCGACAGTGCTCGCAGGTTCAAAGGTAAAGAGGGCATCCTCCGGGGGGCATGAAGGCACCCCCGGGGTGGGCTGGGCCGGGCAGCGCCCTGCAAAGACAGCAGCTCCCTGGGCTGGGGCTGGCAGCAGTGGAGCAGCTGGGTGGCACCGCTGCCCGCGGCTGCGCTCTCTCCGCAGTGTTTGCCACCATGCGCGACTTGGCCAAGGCCCAGCAGCTGCTGCAGCGCTTCGGGGGCTGCTGCCCTGGCACCCTGGAGCTGCTGCAGCTCGATGTCACCGACTCAAGCTCGCTGGCAGCTGCGGTGCAGCGGCTGCAGGGGCAGCAGCTGGACGTGCTGGGTATGGCTCTTGGGGCCCCCACTGGTTGGGGGGGGGGCACTTTCCTGGGTGACAGACGCGCCCTGGAGCACTGGGAGCAGATGGCACATCACAGGAGGTGGTGGCAGTCCTGGGGCTAGAATGGGACAGGGGGCAGGGGTTCCAGAGCTGGGTTTGGGGGTGCCAAGAGCCACTGGCTCATCAACAGGAAAGTGCCCCCCAGGTTCCTGTCTTCTAGCACCCCTATGGTGCCAGGACGTGTGAGGGGGCTGCAGTGCCCCTCTCAGTGCCACTGTGCCCAGCAGTCTGTAACGCGGGGGTGGGACTGATGGGTCCCCTGGAGACCTGCTCTGACCAGGCCATGAAGAACATCTTTGACGTGAACCTCTTCGGGGCCATCCGCACCATCCGCGCGTTCCTGCCCGCCATGAAGCGCCGCAGGGCTGGGCGGATCATCGTCTCCAGCAGCATTGGGGGGCTGCAAGGTGGGGGCCCTGCCAGCCTGGGGCACGGGAGACTGGGGCAGAGCCCCGATGCTCACTGTACAACTCTGCTCCAGGGCTGCCCTTCAACGCCGTGTACTGCGCCAGCAAGTTTGCCCTGGAGGGGCTGTGTGAGAGCCTGGCCATCGTCCTGCGCCCCTTCAACATCCAGTGAGTGCCAGCGGGGCCGCAGGGGCTGCGCTCCTGCCCCGCGGGGCACAGGGGTGGCGGTGACAGGACGAGACGATGGTGGCTGAGCTGCCTCCCGGCTCCTTCCCGCAGCCTGACGCTGGTGGAGTGCGGACCTGTCAAGAGCAGCTTCATGGCCAACCTGCAGTGCCCGCACCCCGAGGGCAGCGAGCTGCGGGACCTGGACGCCGGCACACGGAGCCTCTACCGCCGATTCCTGCAGCACTGCCAAGGGCTCTTCCGCGACGCGGCCCAGGAGGTGGACGAAGTGTTGCAGGTGAGTCCCCGCGGGATGGGGCAGGGGGTCGGCGGGTGCCCGTGGGATGGGTCTGACCCCCCCTGCGGTGCCAGGTGTACCTGGAGGCTATCGGCAGCCCCTGCCCGCCCCTGCGCTGTGGCACCACGCAGCTGCTGGCTCCGCTGCGGCGCCTGAGGCTGGGCAGCCCAGACGGCTCCGCGTACGTGCGAGCCATGCACGACTTCGTGTTCGGACACGGCGAGGAGCAGCCCTGAGCGGAGCCCCTGGGGGCCCCCGGCCCCGCCGTGCCGGGGTGTCCCGGGGCCACCGTGTCACCAATAAAGGCCTTTACAGCCGCGCGGCTCCCGGCTCCTCCCTCTCGCCGCGGCCCCCGCGCCGAGCAGTCCCGGCTGGGGGCTGCCCCGCGGGTTCGGTCCGGTCTCCGGAAGCGGAGGTCGCGGGGACCGCGATGCGACCGTGCCCGGGGATACCCCAGTGATGCGGGCTGGGGACCGGGTCTCTCCGCCTCCTCCCTCGTCGGGCGGGGCCTGGGTCCGACGCACCGAGGCGCCCGATGACCTCCCCTCCCCGGGGCCGGGCTCCCTCCGAAAGGCGGTCCCGGTGCCGGGGCGGGCCTCGAGGCGCGTTCCGGGGCGGCGGCTTCCGGCGGGGCCATGCCGCCGTTCGGCGCGGGGCTGCTGGTGCTGACGGCGCCGTTGGCGGCGCTGCCCCGGCGGGCGGCGGCGGCGGTGGCGGCGGCGGCGGGGCTGGTGGCGGGGCCGCTGTACGTGCACCTGCAGCCGGGGCTGCGCCTGGCGGCCCCCGCGCCGCGCCCCGCCGCCCCCCCCGCCGGCCCCGCGCTGCTCCGGGCCCTGGACGCGCTGTACGCGGCGGCGGCGCGGCGGGGCCTGGACCTACGTGTCCTGCTCGCCCCCGGTCGCCGCCTCGCCCGCCCGCCCCGCGTCCTGCTGCTCCCTGCCGCCGAGGCTCCCGGGCCGCCGGGGCCGGTGCAGCTCGGCCTGCAGCACCTGGCCACCGCCGCCTACGGCTGCCCGCCGCAGCTGCCCGCGCTGCTGCTGGATGGCGCCGGGGATGACCCCGGGGAGACCCCCGAGGAGGACCCCGGGGAGGACCTCGGCGCGGCGCTTCCCAACTTCTCCGACGTGGCGGTCGGGGGCACCTTCGACCGCCTGCACGGCGCCCACCGGTTCCTGCTCAGCGCCTGCGCCCTCCTGGCCCAGCACCGGCTCCTGGCCGGGGTGGCCGACGGCGACCTGCTTCGCCGTGAGTCCCGGGGCGGCCGCCGGCAGCGTTCTGGAACGGGGGGACAGCCCGGGGCAACCGGCCCAGCTGCCGGTGTGGGGCCGAGGGGTCCGCCCAGTTCTGCCCGGGACAGGGCGGTGAGAGGGGTGACAGTCACAGGGCGTACCGGTAGCCCTGTACCCAACGCGGTGCTGCCTGGGCAAGGTGACATGTGGGGACCTGCCGCATGCAGAGGGTGCCGTGGGGGCGAAGGGAGGTGCAGGAGGCAGCCTGCCCAAGCCACGGGTGGGTTTTGTCCCCATCTTGCCTTGCCCCCCGTGCTGCCGCCGCTCCACCGACGCCCTGCCCTCTGGTGCCCGCAGACAAGGTGCTGGCGGAGCTGATCGAGCCCTACGAGCTGCGGGCGGCCCAGCTGCTCGAGTTCCTGCAGGACGTGCAGCCCTCGCTGCGCTACGACATCGTGCGGCTGGCTGACCCCTACGGCCCCGCGGTCACCGACCCCAACCTGCAGTGCTTGGTGGTCAGCGAGGAGACCCGCAGGGGGGGCGAGGCCGTCAACAGGAAGAGGCTTGAAAACGTAATGCCCATGCCAGGGCTGCCCCTTCCTGCCCCTTCCCCCTGCCCGCCGCAGCCTGTGGGCAGGCCGGGTCTGGGGGAGCAGCCACAGCTGCTTGGTGCCCCAGCAGGGGCTGGAGGGCAGCATGGCAGCCTTCAGGGCTCCCTTCTCTCGCAGGGGCTCCCCGAGCTGGCTCTCTACGAGATCCTGTTGATGAAGGACCCTGACCACAGTCAGAACGAGGAGGAGAAGATCAGCTCCTCCAGCCTGCGGCAGAGGCTGCTGGGGACACTGCTGCGGCCCCCGCGGGTGAGGGGGCTCAGCTGCAGGCTGTGCTGGGTGCTGTGTGCCTGGGAGGAGGGGGCAGCCTGGCAAGGAGCCGGCTCAGGCCTGGCTGCAGCAAGTCCTTGCCCAGTACGGCCAGGACTCGTCGTGCCCATCCCCAGGGTGGGTGGCTGGGATCCTTCTCTAGCAGAGCCTCTGCCCTCCGGCTGCTGGCAACGCCTTTCCCTCTCCCCTCAGCAAGACCCTGCCTTGCCCCCGCGCCCGTACGTCATTGGCCTGACCGGAGGGACCGGGAGTGGGAAAACCTCCATCGCCAGCCGCCTGGGGCGCCTCGGAGCTTTCATCATCGACGCCGACAAGCTGGGCCACGCCGTCTACAGCCCCGGTGGCCCTGCCTACGGGCGGGTGCTGGCCACCTTTGGGGCAGGTAGAGCCACCAAGGGCTGTGGGGAAAGCTGGGAGAAGGGTGCCAACATCCCAGCGTCCGGAGAACCACGCTGGCCTGCGCTCCCTTGCCTCCCAGGAGGGCTTTGGGCTCCACACCCCCCAGACAAAGCTCTGCAGCTGATTCAGTGATGGCCAGGCCCCAGCAGGGCAAACCTGCTGCATCCCCCACGTCCTGCATGTCCCCCATCAGAGCAGCTGCAGACTGGTGTGGAAGGGTGGACTGGGCTGCTCCTGCTGTAGGATAAACTCTTCCTTGTTCTTTTCTGGAGTAAGGTGCAGAGTTGCCAGGTCCTGCAGCTTCTTTCTGACCCCACCTGTGCTGCAATGCTGCTGCTCTGCCCTGGGCTTGCTGCAGGGCAGCAAGGTTGGCTCACTCCCAAGCCTGCTCTGCTGTCTTGCAGAAATCCTGAACCAAGATGGGACAATTAACAGGAGAGTCCTTGGGGCCAAAGTGTTTGGAAACCAGGTAAGAGCAGCACAGAGGCTGGCAGTGTTTACTCTCGGGAGCAGGGAGCTCACCCTCTGTGCTCAGGCTTTTTATTTTCCAGCCCTTGGAGCTGGTGATGCCTCCCTGGCTGCACTCTGGCAGGGCAGGACACAGAGCTCCTGTCCCTGTGGCCGAGTTGGCAGCTGTGCTGGACACCCTCCTCCTGCCCCAGCGGCTGCTGCCTCCCTGTCCCCATCCCCTTCTCTGCCCAGCTTGTCCTTTGCCCAGCAGTCCTGCAGCAGGCAGAGCTCTTTGTCTCCTGCCTGCTCTGGGCTGGTACCTGGGGACTTGGTGATGCAGAACCAAACCTGCCCCTCTATGCCTGGCTGTGTCAGCTGAACACTGGGGCCAGGTGTCCCTCGTGCCCTCTCTGACTGCTGCTGCCAGCAGTGAGCCCCTTTGGGCTGCCCAGGGGTTCTGAGGGTCACCAAGCTCCTCGTGGTCCTTTCCAGGAGCGGCTGAAGAGTCTGACAGACATTGTGTGGCCTGAGATGGCTCAGATGGTCAAGGAGCAGATCAGGGAGGCAGCTGCTCAAGGTAACAGCACCTGGACCCAGAGTCCCCTCAGCCTGTTGCCTTTGGCAGCTCTGTGTTTTCAGTGCTCAGGACCCCACCTCTGCTGGGCAGCCCCTCTGCTGCCGAGCCACTGCCCAGCAAGGAGCAAGGGCCTCGTTCTGCAGGGAGCTCTGTGTGCGTGCTGGACGCTGTGGTGCTGCTGGAGGCCAGCTGGCAAGACATGGTCCACGAGGTGTGGACTGCCATCATCCCTGAGGAGGAGGTGGGCAGTGCCCCTTGGGCCTTCCCTTGCTGCCGGGGCTGACCCTGGGCCGCTGCAGGCGGCTGAGTGTCCTCTCCGGCCCTGGCAGGCTGTGAGGCGCGTCGTGGCCCGGGACGGGCTGAGCGAGGAGGCTGCTCGCAGCCGGCTGCAGAGTCAGATGAGCAACAGCCAGAGGGTGCAGCAGTCCCACGTGGTGCTGTGCACGCTCTGGGAGCAGGATGTCACCCGCAGGCAGGTGAGCCCCAGCCCAGCTGCTGCAGAGGGCTCCTTGGGGGGCAGTGGGGCAGGTGGAAGACCACGATGCGGCTCGGAGGGCTCGGTGCTGTGCCCAGGTCTTGCACAGTGTGTCTGGGTGTGCAGTGTGCGACCCTCGTGTGACATTGCTGTCCACGTCTGGTGGCACTTGCTTTGTCCCCAGCTTGGCTGTGGCTCTGAGGTGCTGCCCTCCATGTTCTCTGGCAGGTGGAGAAGGCCTGGGGCCTCCTGCAGCAGCGCCTGGGCTTGGGGCACAGCCTCTGAGGGGGCCGTGCCCCTCGACCATCACCCCCAACCCCACGGATCCCACACAGGTGGGAAGGGCAGCGAAGGGCCCTGTCCTGGCACTACCAGCAGTGCCATGCTGAGGAGCACAGCGTGGGGGCTGAACCCACCTCCAGCCCTGGGAAGGGGTCAGGGGACCTGCTGCTCCCTGGAGGTGTGGGGGGGACACTGGTGCCCAGACCTCCCTGTGACAGTAAAGAAGCTTCTCCCCCTGCGTGTCTGTGTCCTGGTCCTGTCCCGTGTGACCCTGCCCCCCCCGGCACGGGGCTGAGCCCCAGCAGCCTGCTTTGGAGCCCCCAGCCCCACTGTGGGGCATTGTCCCCAGCTCTGTGGGATGTGGGGGTCCAGGGGACCCAAAGTTCTTTCCCTTGCCTTCACCACCTTGCCCGATGCTCTCGGTGCCGCCGGGGATGGCCACGCCCGGGGCCCGGTGCCGTCGGGTTTGTCCCGGGGGCGGGCGGAGGGGCCGGTCCTGCCCGCAGCGTCCCCGCCTTGATGCCACCGGGTGCACAAAACCGTTCGGCCCCGCAACCGGCAGCGCAGACCTGAGCTGTAGCTGGATGCGGGCGGCGCTGGAGCTCCTTCCGCTGAGCCTGCGCGGGGGTGGTGGAGCTGATGCGGTACTGCACCGGGGCCGGTGCGGCGGAGCCGGATTCTTGCCCTCTCCCCTGTACCCCCCCCAAGTCCTCCAAGCTGTGTTGGCATCCCCCGTTTCCTGCCGGTGCAGCCGGCGCGGTCGTTCCTGATCCCGGCGCGCACCGGCTCCAGCGGGGATGCTGCGGCGCATCGGGCCAGGGCTGCCCGGGTGACCCGACCCCTGCCCGCTGGACTTCTCAGTGAGTGCCCCCGCTGCTGCCGGGCTCGAGGGCAGGCAGGGCTCCGGGGGGTACCGGCGGGGGCTGCCCGCCTGCTGCCGCGTCCCCCCAGCACATCCCCGCTCCACCCCAGGTCTCCTTCGAGTACCGCTCGGCGCTGCGCGCCCGGCCGGGCTCCTCCGGGACGAGGCGGCGAAGCTGATGGTGTCGGCCTTCGAGGGCCGGGCGCGGGAGCCGCTCCGCGGCGCTCGGTCCCGGTTCCGGCGAGAGTCAGCGGCGCGCGGGGACTTCTGTTTCTGGCTATTGATCGAAATAAAAGGAATTTATTTTCCCACTGCCTCCTGCCGCCGGTGGCTGCGCAGCGCCGGAGACAGAGGCGGAGCCGGTGCGCGCCCGGGATCCCGGCAATAAGCGCCGCGGAGATCACCGCTGGGCGCGTGCAGCATCACCGAGCGGGCGCGGGGCAGAGCGGGCGGCGCGGGGCGGGCGCCCTCTGGCGGCTCGGAGGAGCGGAGCGGCGCAGGGCAGAGCGGGCGGCGCGGGGCGGGCGCCCTCTGGCGGCTCGGAGGAGCGGAGCGGCGCGGGGCAGAGCGGGCGGCGCGGGGCGGGCGCCCTCTGGCGGCTCGGAGGAGCGGAGCGGCGCGGGGCAGAGCGGGCGGCGCGGGGCGGGCGCCCTCTGGCGGCTCGGAGGAGCGGAGCGGCGCAGGGCAGAGCGGGCGGCGCGGGGCGGGCGCCCTCTGGCGGCTCGGAGGAGCGCCGCGGTGGGGGCTGTGTTTCCCGTCGGTCCCTGCGGCCGTCACATGACCGGGGTGGGCGGAAGATGGCGGAGCCGCCCGGCGCCGCCGCCGAGGATTCGTGGGGGAAGGTGGGTCCGGTCGGCGGGACCAGGTCCGGGGCCGGGCAGTTTGGCCCCGCCAAGGCCGCGGGGCTGCGGGCGCTGGGCTGAGGCGGGGCGGCGGCGGCGAGACCGAGTGCGGGGCGAGGGTAAAGGAGAGCGAGGGGGGCAGGGTCAAGGCGAGGGGCGCCGGGAGCGCGGGGACCGGAGCTGAAGGGCGAGGGGTGCTGCTTGGGCAAACCGGAGCTCCGAGGGGAGCGGCGCCGGGCGCGGGGCCGCTGTTCGCCGCCCCGGCCCAGCTGACGTCTCTCCTCCCGCCGGCCCCGCGCAAGGTGGACGCAGCCTACAGCGACAATGGCCTGGACTCAGGTAGGGTTCCGGCCCCGGGCCACCCCCGCGCGGTCACAGCCGCCGCTCGTTGTGAGCGGGACGGTGGCAGCGGCCGCCTGGCGACCTGCCCTGCCCTGGTCACCCATCCGGGTCTGCCCCTCACGGCGGAACTGCTCTTGCAGCACTCTTCATGGAGAACGCGAGGAAGGGGAACATTGTGTCCCGAGCCAACAGCATCGGCTCCACCAGCGCCTCCTCTGTCCCCAACACAGGTGTGCCCGCGGGGAGCATCCCCTGCGACCTCTGGTCTCTGCTTGGGGTGGTGCCCAGCAGGTAGCGGGGCTCCAGCACCCCTCAGTGCTGAGGGTGCCTGGCAGGGTGTGCGCCCCTGGGGTGGGTGTAGGGGTGTTGGGGTTTTCAGAGCCCCCTGCAGTGCCTGCCCTTGGCCCAGCCTGCAGGACCAGCTGCTGCGCTGGGGACCCCAGAGCAGGACTGTCCTAGGAAATTGAAACATCCAGGGCCTGGCTGCAGCCTGCAGGGCTGCACGGTGAGAGCCCCCAGCCCACGCTGCTGGGCAGTCCCTGGGCTCCACACTGACCTGAGCGCTGCTGGCACAGATGATGAGGACAGCGACTACCACCAGGAGCCCTACAAGGAGTCCTACAAGGACCAGCGCCGGAGGGCACACACCCAGGCGGAGCGCAAGCGGCGAGATGCCATCAAGGTAAGCAGGGACTGGCTGGTGCCAGGGCTCCTCCTGCTGCCCTATCTGCCCTCAGCACAGCCTGCTGGCAGCTGCCTTGGCGCTGGCTGGCAGCGTGCTAGGAGCTGGGGTCTGACCCCTTTGAAGCAAGCTGAGCTCCGACAGCTGCACTGTGGCTTCCCTTCAGAAAGGCTACGACGACCTGCAGGCCATCGTCCCCACCTGTGAGCAGCAGGACTTCTCCATAGGCTCCCAGAAGCTGAGCAAGGCCATTGTCCTCCAGAAAAGTGAGTTTTGAGGCTGGGAAGAGGGCAGGGGTGATGCCAACACCCAGAATGCCTTGCTGGAGCCATGCAGCCTGGAGGTTCAGCTCTCTGGGAGCTGCTCTGGGGAAGCCCAGGTGCTGGCCACTTCCACTGGGACACCTGTGGGGATCACAGGGGCTTCTGCCTGCTCCCAGATCCTCACTCAGCGTTTTCATGCTTAGCCATTGACTACATCCAGTTCCTGCACAAGGAAAAGAAGAAGCAAGAGGAGGAAGTTTCTACCCTTAGAAAAGATGTGATGGCCTTGAAGATCATGAAAGTGTAAGGCAGCAGCTGCAGCTTCCCAGCAGTTGCTTGGCTGCAGGATCTTCTGGCCCTGCCTCTCCTGCTGCAGTTCTCAGGGGCAGCCACAGGCAGGGAGCTGTGCCCCATGGTCCTGGGGGGGCTCACTCTGCTGCTGCTTTGTTTCAGGAACTATGAGCAGATCGTGAAAGCTCATCAGGACAACCCCAGTGAGGGCAAGGACCAGGTCTCTGACGAGGTGAAGTTCAATGTTTTCCAAGGCATTATGGACTCCTTGTTCCAGTCCTTCAACGCCTCCATCTCGGTCTCAAGCTTTCAGGAGCTCTCAGCTTGTGTCTTCAGCTGGATTGAGGAGCACTGCAAGCCCCAGGTGAGCAGGGCTGTGGGTGGGCTGTGGTCAGAGCAGGGGGAAATGGGGCTGTGAGGGGAGCCAGGAGATAGCATCAGGCTCTGGCCTCTCCCACTCCAGCTGCTGGGCTGTTTGGCATAAAGCTGGCCAAGGTGCAGCAGCCGAGGAGCGTCCTGCTTGTTGCCTTTTGCCCTTGGGACAGCTGAAGGTGCTCTGGGTGTTAAGAAACCCCCGAGGGGAGGGGGAGCACTGCCCACGTGGGTGCGGTGGTGTTTGGCACCACACAGGCCAGTGCCAGGGGGCGTCCCGGGCTGGGTGGGAGTTGCCCACCATGGAGGGATGCTGACAGCACCTCCTGTGCCGCAGACCCTGCGGGACATCGTGATCGGAGTCCTGCACCAGCTGAAGACTCAACTCTACTGAGCCGCTCCGGGGCCTCCGAGGCCAGCGCCTCCTGCCCAGGGCCTGGGTGCTGGGCAGGGGGAGGGCTGGGCCAGCTCCCTCCTGGCTGTGTTTAGAGCTTCTTTGAATTATTTATTGCATTAACTACAACCCCAAACAAGGCTGTGCAAAGGCAGCTCCACAGCTCCTGCCACAGGTGATGCTGCCAAGTATTTGTAGGGACTTGGAAGGGGGCAGAGGTCCTGGGAGGGGCTGGTGTCTGCAGCTCAGGCAGCTGGGGGGGTTGCCTGTGCCACTGACTCAGCTGTGGAGCAGAGCTAAGCACAGGCCTCAGACACAGCTCCTCTGACCCAGGGAAGAGGAAAGAAACTGCTGGTTTCTGGTGAAACAAACTAGGGGTGGGCATCTCCCAGCTTCCTCACAGCACCCCCCAGGCAGCTCTCACAGCACCCCCCAGCCTTGATTTGGTTTTGTTGTTCTCTCTGTGCATCACCAAATTCCTCCTGCAGTACTCTGCAGCTCTGCAGAGGCTCCCTGGGACACACAGCAGCAGGGTTTGCTCCCTGTGTCCCCCCAGGGCAGTGCTACAGCAGCAGGAGCGTGTTTGAGCTGCTGCTTCTGCCCGACTTTGGCAGCAGAGAACCCACCCAGGGGGTGATTGTTACACACAACTCCTCCCCCCGTGTGCTTCTGTGCCCTTTGCAAGGCTCTGGGAGCCCAGAGCTGGACCTCACCCATGAAGCAGACAGGGCAGGTGGGGCTCCCCTGGGGGGCAGCAGGGTGGCAGCCAGGGCCCAGGCTGAGCCCCAGGAGCTGTGTCCTGCCCTGGGCAGGGCTGGAGCTTTACAGACCTCACAGAAAGCAAAATATTTTTCTATTGTGAAAAGTAATTAAATAAATTTTGCTGAATGTTTTAATGATTCTTCTGCTTCTACTTCTGCTGCTGAGGCCTGGAGCCTTCCCCTGGAGCAGCTGGGGCACAGGGAGGTTCTGGAAGCCCAGTCTGGTCCTTGTGGCTCGAGTTGCTCACTCCTGGCTCTGGCCTTCCCCAAACACTCCCCAGCACCCTCTGCACAAACCACCACAGCAGAGCTGAACCAAACCCCTCCTGTTGGTGGGGCTGTACCTCTGGGTACCACTCAGTCCCTTCCCCTCCTACTGGAGCAGCAGGGGCTCCACACTGGTGTGCTCACACCGACCCAAGCAGCTCACTGCACTGAGGGGCAGGCAGAAATAAATGCCCAGAGGGGCCCAGTGCTGTCACCCCCTGCACCCCAGCTGCAAAACCTTTTAACCCCAACATGTACAACCAGACAGTGCCAGCCTGAGCCTGCAGGCAGAGGGCAGAGCCCAGCTGAGCTCCAGCAGCAGCTCAGACAGCCGTGGGCAGCCTCACGTTGTGGTCCTCGTCTGTCTCTATCCCAACCTCCTCCTGGACAGGTAGAGAGCAGCTCAGCAGGGTGGTGGCCACAGCGTGGTCACCATCACCACGGGGCCCAGCCCAGCTCTACTCACAAAGAATTGCTTCTTGCTCTTGGGGTACCCCTCCAGGATGGCATCCAGCAGCTCAGTTGCCTGGTGAGACACAGGTGCCCTTAGAGCAGTGCCAGGCAACCACCACTACAGCTCTCAGCAACTTGGCCTCTTCCTGGGGGACCACCCTGGTGACCATGAGTCTTCCTCAAACTTGTGAGGCCCCAAGGGCAGCAGTGTCACTGCAGGGCTGTCACTGCTACCACCCCAGCACTGCCCACCCACCCCACAACCCTTACCATCCGCTTGCGCCTGCGCCACTCCCTGCAGTACAGCCGCTGCTCGCTGCAGACCTGCAACAGCCACACCGTCAGAAGCCTGCAGGCAGCAGCCCAGGAAGCCCCTGCAGGAATCTGAGCCCTGCTTGGGATGGATCCCCCAAGACAGGGAAAGGTGAACTGGCCAAGTAGCAGGTGACTGCCCCTGGCAAAGGTCTGCAAGAGGCAGCTCAGGCTAAAGCACCCAGGGAGCTGTCACCACCCTGGACTCAGGCACAGGCTCTGGGGAGCATCCCAGGCCACACACGATCCCCACCCTCTGGGCTGGGGACAGGGTGTGGCAGGCCTAGCCCAGCCCTGGCCCCCCTAGGGCCCGGGCAGCTCTTCACCTTCTCTTTTTCTTCTGGGGACACGTGGTTGGTGGCAGATTTAATCCTCTCCAGCTTCTCGGAGTAACTCTTGCAGTCCTTCTTCAGCTCCCCAAGCTCTTTGGCCATCTCAGGAGTTGTCATGGAGCTGTTCAGGTCCTTCAGCTCTGGAAGGATGGCGCCAGTCACCGACGGGGCCCGCGGGGCCCCAGCTGCTGCCAGCGCCCGGCCAGACGCACTCACCTGCCTCCATCTGCCGGCAGCTCTGCTGCAGCGCCTGCAGCTTGGCGGAGAGCGCAGCGATCTGCTCGTCCAGGCCGCGGAGCTCCGCGTCGCTGGCGGCCGGGAGCTGCTCCTACGGCGAGGCGGCGGGTCAGGGGGGCGGGGGCCGGCGAGGACGGCACCCAGGCCGTGGCTTACCTGGTCAGCGAAGTAAATCTTCTGCTTCCCGTAGGCCTTCTCACGGACGCGACCCTGCTGCGCTAACTGCTCCAGCGCCTTCACCACGGCCTGCAGCGGACCGGTGCCGTCAGCCGGGACTCCGCCCGTCCCTTCCCTCGCCCCCCGGCCCGGTCCCGCTCACCGCCTTGCCCAGCCCGTGCTCCCGCTGCAGGTTCCCGAAGGCGTCCTGGGCGCTGTACGGCCGGTTCTGCTCCCGCAGGTACCGCAGCAGGATGGCGGC
Source organism: Dryobates pubescens (assembly GCF_014839835.1). NCBI lineage: Eukaryota > Metazoa > Chordata > Aves > Piciformes > Picidae > Dryobates > Dryobates pubescens. Next base: position 340,245 of record NC_071647.1, on the reverse strand, counting down.
GGCGCCGCCTCCTGCGGACAGACTGCAAGTCACCGGTGCCGCCGGAGGCAGCGGGACGGTACCAAGTGGGCGGCGGCCACCTGGCACTCCCTCCCCGGCCGCCCGGAACTCGTTCCCTCACTCACCGCCCGCTGCGGGGCCCTCACGGCCTTTGCTCATTCTCCCTCTCCGTTCGCACCGCTGTCTCCCGCTCCCGGCCGCCGCCGTGACGCACTTCCGGTACGGCGCCCGCCAATCAGAGAGGGAGAGCGGCTGCCGCGATTGGCGGGCACCGCGGAGCCACGCCCCGAGGGGCGGACCCAAGAGACCTGGCGGCGGCCCCGCTCCGCCCCTCCGCCCGGCGGGAGGACCCCGTTCGGCCCGGCCCGGGCCGCGCCTGGCTGCCGCGGGGCGGCGCCGCAGCCGGGGGGCGCCGGGACAGGGCTTCCGCACCCCCGCGGCAGCTGAGGCCCCTCCCCCAACCCCGCACACGCCGCTCCCCGCCAGCCGCAGAGGCTGTGCTTGCGAAACACAACTCGTTACCGACAGCCTCCCGGTACCCGGGGCTGAGGACGCCCTTCTCCCGCCTGACGCCAGCCCTGGCCGATGCTCGCGGGCGCACTTAGACACAAAAGGCAGAGAAAGGGCTCCCTGAAGAGCTTCATTCTTCACTGCACTGAGGTGACCGGAACCGGGCTCTATGGCTTAGACAAAGCAAGGGCAAGGGGGCGAGGGCAGGGCCGGGGGCGGCTGGCAGCACCTCTCTCCCCCCTCAGATGCTGGTTTATTTAGGTGACCACGATGGCACAAGCTCCTCGGTCACTGGTGGCTCAGGCTGGAAGCAGTGGCTGTCCCCAGGGTCCCCCCCAGGGCCAGGGCAGATCTGGGCAAACCAGCCCCCCCCCCCCCCCCTCCAGAAAAGCCAAGAGGCTGGGTCCCCACTGTCCACGCCCCTGCGTGCCGGGGGGCTCGGGGAGGGGCTCCACAAAGCATTAGTCCACAATCTTAGGAAAGCAAGAGAAGAGCAGCTGCCACAGGTGATGTTCTTCACGGGACTCTGGTCACAGTTGCTGTCTTATTGCCATCGTGTCTCTTACAGAGCATCACTGGAAAGCTGGAACCCAGGGCTGGGGCCAGGGCAAATACAAACACTGTGGTCAGACACTGATGGGCCCACAGCAGGAGCAGGGGGACTGTTCCTACCCAGATAGTGCTGGGAGAGAAGACCTGGATTCTGTGGACATCTCAGGAGCAGGAATGGTTGTCTCAGACAAAACAGCATCGAGTCCCAGACTCTCAGTCCGAGGGAAAAAGGAATCCTGTTCACCCAGTCAGTTACACAGCAGCCCTGGAAGGTTGGCTTTGGGATTGTCCTCGGTGACACCGGCTCGGTCTGAGCAGCAGCCTCCAGAGCTGCAACCCCAGAGTTGCTGTCTTAGGCGAGGAGAGGTGGAGCAAGCAGCATCCAGCAGGCAGTGCAGGGCAGTGGTGATTGTGGGGCTCTCACATCAGTGCCTTTCCCTACGAGTTACCAGTGCAGTTTATTTTCAAACCCAAGCAAGGCTACAGAGTCACAGAGGTGCTCCTGGGGCTGGCTGTCGCCTCACTCATACACAGGAGACCATCCAGAGAACTGTGCAAAACTTCTCCTTCCAGGGCTCCCTCCATGATGCACAACAGAAAACCAGAGGGAGGTGCTGGGGGTCTACTGGCCACGTGAGCCAGCAGGGTCCAGCTGGCTCAGCTCAGACTGATCCAGCAGCTCAAAGTCATCTCCCTCCGCGTCCGTGTCCAAGTCCGAGCTGCCCGCCCGGAGGAGGGGCTTCGCGGCTCTCGGGGGCTGCTGGCTGCGAGCGGAGCCTGCCTGCGGGGCTCCCGACAGTGCCAGCTGGATCACCCCCCTGGTGACAAAGCCAGCAATGTTGTTGGTGAGGTGCTGCACGGCCGGCAGCGCGCCCAGCTCCTGCTCCGGCGGCGCGGCCTCCGTGGCTTGCGAGCGGAAGGCCAGGCTGGGCAGCCCAATGCTGGTGTCGTCCTCCTCGTCGAAGCCAGCTGCTTCTGGGTTGATGGAAGGGAAGTCAGGCAGATCCCTGGCAAAAGATTCCTCTGGGTCACTGTGTCCATCCAGGTCTAGAAAAGGAGAAGGTGCTCTGAACACACAGCAAACCCCTGCAGCCAGGCTCAGGGGGTTGGGCCGCCTCCTCCACGACAGACCCCTCACAGCTACTCAGCAGGCCAGTGACCTCCCAGTCCACTGCAAGCAGTGCAGGTGCTGCACCAGACACACTGCCGAAGCAAAGCACTCCCTGCCCCAGGCTGGGTGCTGCAGCCTCTCTCCCTGCAGCCAGAGAGCAGCAGAGCAGGACCTGCCACTGCTCCAGGGAAGCACCACAGGAAGATCAGCCCTGAACAAAGAGGGAGCTCCAGCTTCTCTCAGCCAGCAACAGACATCACACAGCGAGACACCCAGACCCTCCTCCAGCCCATCACAGCAGCTCCTGCTCCTGTCCCACACCCTCCAGAGCTGCCCAGCTGCCCTCACCCTCGGAGCCCTCGGTCAGGGGGGTCTGGCCCCGGGAGAGGTTGAAGATTCCATTCTCCGTGTAGGAAACCTCCGCGTCCGAGTGCTCCGAGTCGGAGATGGTTAACTCCTTGGCAACCACAGAGTCATCCAGCTGGGGAACAGCAGACACAAATCAAATGCTGCAGAGCTTACTGCTGTGCCTCAAGACCAAACATATGATCCACTGGCTGCCTCGTGGGAGGCTGGCAGCCAAGGCTCATTTCACACGTTCCTAGGAGGCTGTAGGTGGCAGGAGCAGCTCTGGACACGCTGGAGTGAGAACAACAAAGGCCTCCACAGATGGAGACCATCCCCATCTGATCTGCCACCACAGCTCTGCTGCGATGTGCTGGGCACAGGGCCACACACAGCACACTCCTGCCAGGCCCAGCTGCTCCTGCTCAGCTGAGCTCTTCCCCTTCCTCTGGTTACCTTGGGGCAGAAGGCAGCCAGCTCCTCCTCGCTGTCACTCCCATCCTCCACAGCCTCCTGGTGAAGGGCTCTGCAACGCACTGCCAGAAACCAGAGCTCATTACTGCCCCAGGACAGGGCTGTGGGACCAGCCCAGGGCCCATCAGCAGACACCTCAGCTGGCAAGCTTGGCCATAACACAACCCAGCAGGCCCTGTTCCACAGCAGAGCAATGTGGTCATTTCTGACCTGGGCTGCTGCAGAGCTGCAGCTGAGGTGAATGTTTAGCACCCACCTTGCACTGAGTCCTCCCTCTTGTCAGTGCAGCTGCCATGTGGAAGAGGCAGCTCTGGCAGCAGAGAAGGGGAGCAGCTCAGCACCACGAGGAGCTTATGGCAGCTGCTCCTCGGGAGCCCCTGTGCAGGCAGAGCTGCTTTGTCTCCTTCCCAAAGCAGCACCAAGTATTTGCCAAGGGCAGTGGAGTGGCAGCCATGCCAGACATGCAGCCCCTCCAAGAGCAGGGGCTGAACTCACAGCCTGTCCCAGGGCCCAAGGTGGGTGTGGAAGGGTCAGGACCAGGGCCCAGAGACTTACATTGCTTCTCTCGCTGCCTGGAGATGATGTAGCCTCGGACGCTGAAATCCAGCCGCTGCAGAGCTGGCTCCAGCCGCAGGTACAAGCGCTGCCCCAGCCTGTGGTACACAGCAAGGGGCCACAGCAGGATGAGGAGCACTGGGTGAGTGGGAATGCTGGTTAGGAGCTTGTTCAGGGTGCAGACACACTGCCTGTTGTGCCACGCAGTGCAGCACACACCGAGGTGTGCGGTGCCAGTTTCACCCCATGGGGAGGCCAGCTCCGAGTGCTCTGACCGGTGGTGATCAAGCACTCAGACACATTCCCTCTGGACCACAGACCTCAGAGTCCTGGTCAGGAACCACCACACTCCAGGCAGAATGTACTGATTTCGGTTTTGAAGCCATTCACAGAAGCCTTCCCTCCAAGCAGGGCAGCCCCAGCCCTCGGACCGCCGACCCCACGCAGCTCTGCCCCTCCTGACGCAGCCCTGCCTGGCAGAGCTCTACTTACACAGCAGGTAGGAGAGCAGGAGCCCAGGGATGTACCGGCCCAGGACAGCCAGGAAAGTAAAGACTCCACAGGCTAGAAGGCAAAACTGGAGACATGGGAGGCAGTCAGTGCCCAGGGCTCAGCAGCAGTCACCCAGTTCCTGTCTTCCCCTCTGCAGGTTCGGGGTCAAGCCAGGGAAGCCTCCCCAGCACTCAGCTGCCCTTCTGCAGCACCACTGCAGACACAGGAAGTGGGAAACCTCCCAAGACATCAGAGCTACAGGCAGCAGACCAGGGCCCTACCTCAGAAGATGAGCAGCTTCCCAGAGCTGCTACATTAAAAGCAAGGCAGAGGCTAAAGGAGAGAGAACTCTTCAGGGTAAAAAGGACAAGGACAGCACCAATGTGTTACAGGCTTCCCTTTGCACAGGGCTCACAAAAAGAGAAGGAGAAAACAAACACCCAAGCCAGACACTTTCTCCAGCTCCAGAGGAGTCTGGCAGACACTTGGAAAAGCCAGAAAGCTGCAGGTGGAGCAGCTAAGCTTCATCTCACTGCTGCAGGCAGACTGACACTGGCTTTCTCCTCCCTCCTGCACAGCCTCAGTCTTCTGCTTCTGCTTTCCTCCCCTCTCCACTTAACGGCCACGATGCTGTGGGAGCCCTCCCGTGGTGACCTCTCACATCCCCACGCTCAGCCCGTGCCAGGTGCCACCATGGGAGGACACCAGCACTCAGCAGAGGCTCCACACCACACCTCTCATTAGCTGAGGCCTCCACATTCTCACCTTGCCAGGGTTTTGCCTCTTGAAAACCAGGAGATTACTGAAGAAGCTGCTGCCAGCCACCCATCCTTCAGCCAGATGGTGGCAGAGCTCTGGCACCCCGAGCAGCCGAGGGTGGACGTAGCCCCAGCTGCAGCCAAGGGAAGAGGTCAGAGCAGGCATCAGTGCAGAGATCATTTCTTACAAACTCCTCTCAACAGTTCCCTTTCCCCTCCCCCAGTGCTGAGCTCTGGAGAGGAGGCCCAGCCTGCCCTTCCCCACCACCTCCCCGCAAGCAGCGCTCCTGCCAAGGCTCTGTGCACGCCCCAGCTGCCCCCAGCAGCAGGGATTTCATCCCCCAGCCTTGGGCTCAGACCAGCTTCCACGCTGCTGGAGGGGAAGGGCAGTGCAGGAGCAAAGCAAAGGAATCCATTTGCTTTTTCTGCCTTTATTTAGTCAGCTGCAGCCCCCAGGGACTCAACACAGGGTCTACAAGCAGCCTGGAACCTTGCTGCTGGGTTAGGCCAGGGGCATAGCCTCTGGCAAGCTCTGTGGTGCTTCTTGGGTGCCAGTCACAAGCACCTGGGGCTAGCAGCAGCTCCTTTTGTACTTGGGCCTCTTGAAAACAAGACTTAAGAAGCTGTCTTTTGGCAAGAGCTGAAGTGATTAATGAGGAGCTGAGCAGCCAGCAGCAAGGTGTGCCAGCACAGGAGGGTGCCATTAGCAGGACAACACCCCAGCTATTTCCCAACCCATGATGAGTGCTGCAGTCAGACCATAGCTATGCAGCAACAGCTTCAGGAGCAGGCTTGTTAAATGCTCCCTGTCCAGACTCAAGCACTTCATTAGTCCCAGCAGAAATGCTGTTCTGCTGCTCCTGGAGGCCCTTACAAAAGGAGCTGCACCTCTAATTTAAGGGTGCAGGGGGAAGTGGCAGGGGCAGTTTTGCAGGGCCCAGGCATCGCTGGAGCCTAGGATGAGGGCAAACAGCAAGTGTCTGATAGTGGCTGGGGCCAGTCAAAAACCTCCCAGCAGCTCAACAGAGTCCAGGGCTCCTCTCTCCCTCCACTGAGCAGCTCCCTTCTCCCCTCTCTGAGCAGCCCAGGTCACCAGCACGTGCAGGCAGTAAGGACAAGGTGTGACAGCAGAGGGGCACACAGCAGAGCAGTTTCCTACCTCTCACTGTCTACCTCGCCAGGTCTTGCCCCTACAACATGAAGAACAAACACTGTTAGTTGTGGGGAGCCTGCTGGGGAGTGCTGAGCTCCTGGCAGCTCAGTGAGGCTTTCATGAGCTGGGGAACTCCTGAAGCTAAGAACTGCAGAGGCACTGCTCTGCAGCATGTTCTGAACACAGGCACATGACAGAGTAAGACTGCTGGAGCCTCCCTGATGCTCCTTACTGCCTGTGGGACATTCCTGGAAGGCTGCTCCAGCCACACTGACGACCAGCAGCAGCCTGCAGCTGGTGGAGGCAGCACAGCTCGTTACTGAGAGGCAGCAGCCAGACAGACTGGGCTCTGAGGAGTGCCCCTAAGATGCAGCAGCTACCCTGACACAGTGAAATCAGGGCTCTGAGGGAGCTGCAGACACCTCCTGGTTAAGTCAGAACATTTCAGCTACAGAGCCTGAGCCAAGCTGCTGCTAGAAACCAGGGAAAGCTTTAAAGGCTTCCCGAGAACGACAGAGAACTGAAAGAGAGCTGGGAGCTGTCCTTGGGAGCTCGCTCAGGAACCACCTGGGAGCACACAAGCCACCCACACTGCCTCCAAAGCAGCCTGCCCAGGCACAGCCAGCCCTGAGCTGCTGTGGGTAGTGTCTGTGAGCACAGCAGCAGCACGAGCTGCTCTGTCTGCCACAGCTTCAGACGAGCCTCAGGAAGAGCCACGAAGCCTGTCCAAGGCTCTGCTCCACAGCACGGCTGGGACCTGGTCCTAAGGCACAGAGCCTGGGGAGGAATCCACTCATGCCCCACCTGTGCTCCCAGTGCCTGCTCCAGCCCCCAGGGCCCAGGTGGTGAATCACTGCCTGAGCCTGCACTGCCTCACGCACACCAGCACAGCTTCCTCCTGGCCCCGTGTCAGCAGCACAGGAAGCTCTTCTCAGGTTGGCCTGGGTGAGGCTTTTCCAGCCCCAGCAAGGACACACCTATGGTGCTCCAGCCTGCTTCCAGGCTCACAGAGACCCAGGATTTTATCTGCTTCACTCCTGGCAGCGCAGAGCCTGCACTTCTGGGGCTAAACCCAGTACCTGATTAGCTGAAATCAGCTCAAAGGCTGTGACTTACCCCCAATTTCAGGCCAGATTTTGTGCTTCCACTGATCCAGACAAACAACTACCATGAGGGTGAGCGAGAGCAGGAACAGCAAGCGAAGAGAAGTCAGAGCAAAAAACCTATGGAGAAGAAACAAACAGATCAGCACTGACCAGGTCTGTGCCACACACAAAAGGGGCAACACAAAGTAACCCCAAATCAGGCACTGGTAACAGAGCAACAGAAGCAAGCAAGTGCCTGCAGCCAGCACCCATAGGGCTGCTTTAGGGACCTGTGTCTGCTCCTGCCCTTTCCAGTAGGCAGCCCTGGCTCACAGCTCTGCTCCCAGCAGGGCTTCTCAGCTCTCCTGTCAGCGGCAAGCAGCATCTGCTGCCCTTCCTCCGCCGCCTACAGATGGGGTTGGGGTGTGCTGGTTAGATAACATGAACGTGCTGACAGGGAGAGAGCTGGAGCAGACATCAGCATTTCCAGGTCCCCTTTTGTCCACCGCAACAGGTCAGGTTCTCAAGCCGTGGGGCCGGCTGCTCCTGCTCCAGCCCCAGCCGTGAGCTGCCCGCAGCCAGCAGGGGCCCCGGCTGGCCGGCACGACCCGAAGGAGCGCTCCTCCCCAGCGGACGTGCTCAGCAGGGCACGGAGAAGGGGACGAGGAGGCCAGAGCGCGCTGCCGGGCACTGCACTGGCCTTGGCTGCCTGCGCCCACCGAACCCAGGGCCACGAGGGGAGGGCAGCAAACCAACCCTCCCGCAGCCCAGGGACCCCCGACGACACCAGGACCGCTCGACAGCCCGGCACCCCCGCGGGACCCCGCCCCCGGCGCCCCCCGCCCCCGCGCCAGCCGCGCTCGGGCCCCGCCGCCCGCTCACCAGAAGAGGCCGTGCGCCACCGCCCACCACAGCGCGCTGCGGCCCGGCCGCTCCCACACCAACGCGGCCTGCGCGGCGCTCAGCAGCGGCTCGTAGGGCCCCAGGCGGCCCCGCAGCGCCGCGCTCAGCGCCTGCACCCTCCGCTGCCGCTCGCCGGGCCCGCCAGACCCCGCCGCCGCCATCGCTCCTTCACGACATCAACATCCGGCCGCCGCCGACATGGCAGCCCCCAGGGGCGCCGGAAGCGCGGCCCCATGAGGGCGCCGCCATCTTGCCGCCGGAGCCTCCTCCAGGGCGCATGCGCACTGCCTGAAGGGGGGGGGGGGGGGGGTCGACGCCTGCCGGAAGTGGTCCGCTCGCACGCGCACTGCGGTTGGCGCGGGGCGGGAGACGCGGCCAGGAGCGGGAGCCGGCGGCGAACGGAGCCCAGCCGAGACAGGCCGAGCCCAGCCCAGCCCAGCCCAGCCGAGCCTCGGCCGCCATGCCGCGGGAGATCATCACCCTCCAGCTGGGCCAGTGCGGCAACCAAAGTGAGTGGGCGCCCGGTGCCGGCGGTAGCGGGTCCGGGTCGAGGGAGCGCGCCCCGGGCGGGGCCAGGATGCTGGAGGAGGCGTGGACGAGGCCTTTCGCACCGGGGCGGGGCGTACCGAGACGGGGCGGGGCCTTAAGACCGGGGATACCCTCGGGCTCTGACCCGGTCTGGCCTGGCCGTTCCCCCCCGGCAGTCGGGTTCGAGTTCTGGAAGCAGCTCTGTGCCGAGCATGGCATCAGCCCCGAGGGCATCGTGGAGGAATTCGCCACCGAGGGCACCGACCGCAAGGACGTCTTCTTCTACCAGGTACCACCAGTCTCGGCCCCTTCCCGTGCAGCCCCTGCCTGCCCTCACAGCCTGGTCGATGGGTGCCCGACTGAATGCTGGCAGGGCTGTCTGTGCCCACTGTCGCTCTGCTTCCTGGTCAGGGAGCTCTGGGCTGTTGCTGGCCCCAGGCTGTTCTGCCTGGCAGCCTCTGCTGAGGGCTCCTGCCTGGCAGCAGGCTGCCAGCCACCCACCTGCGCTCCTGGAGAGGAGCAGGGTGTGGAGGCAGGCAGGAGGCTGAGGCTACCATGGCCACCACCTGACGTCAGCGCTGTGAGCAGCTACGGAAGAGCCACCCCCAGCCTGCCTGCCTGGGTTCTGCTCTGGGGTGCACGGAGGGGCTGCAGCAGGGGGCGCTGCAGCAGGGGGCGCTGCAGCGGGTGGGCTCGCAGCAGCGTCCCTGCCCGCACCGTGCGCTGCTGAGGCTGCCCCTGGCCGCAGGCAGACGATGAGCACTACATCCCCCGCGCCGTGCTGCTGGACCTGGAGCCCCGCGTCATCCACTCCATCCTCAACTCTCCCTACGCCAACCTCTACAACCCAGAGAACATTTACCTGTCGGAGCACGGCGGCGGAGCCGGCAACAACTGGGCCAGCGGCTTCTCCCAGGTACCGCCTGGGCCCAGCTGCGGCGGCCTCCTGGGGGGCCTCTGGAGGAGACAGAAAGCCGGCAGGGGCTGATGCTTGCCCCTTTGTGACGGCCTGGGTGCAGGGTCACGCTGCCGGCTTTGCTTGGCCTCACGCCGGGCTGGAGCAGCTCTGCTCCAGCTCTGTGGGAAAGGAGCAAAGTCTGCTCTGGTTTCTCTTGCAGGGAGAAAAGATCCATGAAGATATCTTTGATATCATAGACAGAGAGGCTGATGGCAGCGACAGTTTGGAAGTAAGTCCTGGGACTGGGATCTGGTTGCCATGCTTGGGGTTTCTTTGAGCCGGGCTGCTCATGTCTGAGGCTGAGCTTAGGCCCCTGGTGCACGCAGACGTGCTTGGGCTGCTCCTAGGTGCTGAGCAGAGGATGTGTAGAGAGGGAGCTAGGGAAAGGAGACCTTACCTTACCCAGCAGGATCACATCTGCTCATCCTCCCCAGAAAACTTCTTACTGTTGCTCTCCCCCAGAACACTGCTTGCCTTGGGCTGTGCCCACAGGATGCAGTCCACAGGAAGAGTTCCAGGAATTATGATG